>NC_132940.1:19551000-19865250 GCF_034638445.1 Ciconia boyciana | reverse complement strand
ACATACAGAATTGGTGTATAAGCATTATCCCCAGAAGTTGTATAAATATTTAAGCAAGAACTATGGTTAGAGCTGCATGTGCTCGTTGTCAGTAAGCCTGTTTCTGGAGTGAGATGTTTGTTACTTAGGCATTTGAAAGTACTTGAGGAGGTTAGGGTAGCACCAAAACTGTGTATTACCAAATGTAGCACCAAAATGGTGTTATCTGTTCCCCCCCATCTACAATCATAGCAGAGGTTCTACCACCATAAGAAGAGGTTACAGACCCCTCATGCTGAAAGTCTCGCTGGCAATCTTAACAGAAGACAAATGGGGAAGCTAATTACTTAGACCATGAAAAGATTTTTTTATTCCATGAAAATATTCTCAACAGAGAACACTATTTTTAAACAAAGCATTTAACATTTAGGAAATCAACATGTGCACAAAAAAGGATTAGAAATTACTGGAAAATGTAAGATTCTTTAAGACAAGTCATGTTCAGAATTTTAGAAGTGATTTATAACTAGCTGTGCAAGTACAAATGTTTTTTTCCTATGTTTAATAAACCTCATACAAGTTGCACTCTCCCTCATGAAAGCAACCTGCCTCCAAAGGAAGCAAATCCTGGTTTTAGAAAAACAAACAGTAGCGTGAAAAGAACATTTAGTCCTTTACCAGGAAGTGTTATTACTGACCTGCAAGGCTGGTAGCCAGGCAAACCACAGGCCCTTTAGCAGAAAATACACAGATCACATTTCCTCCTTTTCTCTAACTTTAAAATAAAAAAGCACTAGATTTAAAAAAACAAACAAAACAAAACCCACAAAAAAAAAAAACCAACCCAGAAAACCCCAAACCCAAAAACTACCTAAGTAGTTTTGTCAGTATTGAGTAATGTCACATTATTATATAAATAACCCTGGATACAGGCTCCAAAAATCTAAACTTTAGAGTTTAATAGCCCCCATAATACACTAGGTCAAGCTGTGTAATAGTGGTATACATAAAAGGAATAAACCTCTACACAAGTCACTCAAATTCAGTTTTACTGGTAGTACAGTTCCTAATAACACTGAAATTAAAAAGATTCCAGCACTGCTGCATCCAAATATTGCTTCAGACCCCAGAAAAACAGGATGTTTTGATTATTATTTCATTTCCCCAAACAGCAGGTGGCTGGTTGACAAGCTTGCTTTGATGCAAGTATCCTTCCCCCCCACATCTCTAGTCTAATTCTTATCGCCCTAATAAATCAGATATGATGTATTTATTAATAGAACCACAAATGGGAAGCAAGACAACATAAGCAATAGGGGCACTACAGACAACTATATTTACACGTATAAACATATCCAAATTTCAATTGTTTACAAGTAAAAGTGCACATAGATCATTACGAAGTATCACTCAAATTTTAACTGGTCCATACAATGAAGCATCACCTGGAAATGGACTAGCACTGCAGTAATTAAAATTGGAACTTCATAGTCAAAAACTAAGAGACAGTTTCCATAAAAATATTTTAAAAAATATTAAAGTCAAATGAAGAGATACACGTTTCAATGTATAAAATTCATGATGCACCATGTATCCAGTAAAGTAGAGCTCTAGAAAACACCTACCATGGCTACCTCAGCAGCTGCAGCACTGTGAAAAGAGCTGAGACACAAAGCCCTTTGTGGGATACTGTAAGTGGTAGTGTTGGCAAACAACAGATTTAGGCACTCTAGTTTAAGGCAGCATTTGAATGGCAAGTGGTTGACTTCTGAAAACAGTCATTAGCTTGCAGTGGTGAATCTCTCTGGTGGTGTTCCAGGTTTTCAGTGCTCCCAACAGGTTACTGAAGTGCTGAAGATGGACCACAGTCTAGGAGTTTCTCTTGATTGCATTGTAGGCTAGAGCTGAGATGTATTATTTCCCCAAATCAACACAAATACATTATGGTCTCTTATCCGTTATGCCAAAAACTGGAATGTAATGATGGTTGCAGTGGTATAGTTATAGCAGCATACATGGATACTGGGATGAAACTCTAGTGCTGAAGATATTTAAACAAAATGATTTGTTACAAAATAAAACAAGCAATGATGGCAAAGTGTTATGCAGACATGCCTGACTGTCCTAGGCATGCAGGAGGAGGTTAAGGGCGAGCATGGAGGTGGCACAGGCAGACTGATAACTGACATATGGTTCTAAATGACTGCCAATTAAAATGGGTTGGAAAAGCGCATGATTAAGATAACCAAAACATAGCACAAGCTAAAATACAGCTTGTGCATCTGGGACAACCTAGGACAACAAAAATAAAGCAATTTTAGGAGCAGTAGCCTTTCTACTCTGGTAATGGATCTCTATTTTCCTGCACAAATTGAAGAATTTGTAATACATCCTTACCTATGTATGGAGATGCTAAGATGTTAGTGACTAAATGTATGTCTGCATGCATTCATGCAACTAGCTTTTCCCCTTGGGCCTCCCAGTCTAGCACCCCATCCCCCCCACCCCCCCAGCAGCTGCATGTAACCTCCTTCAAGATCTCGCCCATTTTCTCAGAAACCCGCTTCAGGAACCTGCAGTCCAAGAGGAAAAAGAAAAGAACAAAGTTACTGAAGGCCTTCAGAAGACAGAGAAGCGTGCTCAGTTCTAACAGGCCATTCTGAGTGGCTGTACATTAGCCTAGTACTTAATTCCACAAACTCTCATTAGAAATACAAGCCACAGCTTTTAGATTAGATTTTTTTTCCCCCCTCGTAGTCAGGTAGTGCAATGCAGTTTCCAGTCCTCAGCGATTTAACAGTGAGGGGAATTACTGTACATATAAGACCTTGATTTCAAACTAAACATGATGCAATTAAAAGACTCAGCTTACAGGCACAGATTAAGAATATAAAATCATTCCCTTTTCAGGAGCAGAGAGAGGTTTCAGTAAGACATCAAGCATTACATCTGGTCTCTTTTTTTTGTTTGTTCAAGGTATCTAGAGTAAAAACAATTAAGTTGTGTCCAATACACAACATTCTACATTACAAGTACTGAAAAGAAAGGAGAGAGGCAGGTCAGTGGACTTTCTGTCCTTCTTAATCATAATGTTTTTTCCTGAGTATTTTTGTTGAGCTTTCAGAATCAGAAAACATTTTCCTGTTTAAGAAGTGAAAGCTGCCAAGTATTTGCTAAGGAAGGAAATTAATAATTTTCAGTAACTGAGTTCAGTTAGTTATTAGAGGAAAAAACCCTCTGTTTTAAGCATATAGTTTAAGTCATAAAAGTGTGAACAGTAAATATTAGAGATCTTTAAGTAATTTTTCAGTTCTCTATAAAAACAAAGTATTCTATAGAAAAAGCAGGAATCCTGTGCTTTTTCAGTTTAATAGCTGAACTGGATTTAGTGCTTTGTAAAGCAGGAACATTAGATCAGTTAAACAAAGCAGAAGACATTGGTCAAAATTACAGACCAGTGTAAGACGCATAATTTAATGTGGTCATCTCTAAAAAAAACTATAGCAAACTCACATTGCAAACAACAGACCATGCTGACTTCTGATACACTAATGCTTTCCATGAACCTGTGTAACTTACTTTCCACTATTTTCCCTCGGGAATGTACAACTGAAAGCTGCCAGTTTACTGTTAGATATAGGTTACTGCACCTTTGCTGTTTTTCTCTAGCGTTACATCTATATATGAAGTTGGCACATAGCCTTCTTCTCCATTATGTCTTCGAGCTCTTGTCCACCCATCTCCTTTGTCCTCCTCAATAATGTACAAAATTTCCCCTTCTTTCATTGCTAGAGTGCCTTCATTATGACCTGGGAAAACAAGAGGCAAAGAAGTCTCAGTGTTCAGACAGAATTTCAAGTCATCTTTTTCCCAGGGCATAGTTTCCAGATTATATATAAACAGGAAGAACCAAAAATCTGTGCAAGAGAACATATGGTCAAACAGGCTTACAGACAAAAACCTAGTCCAATTTGTAAAGCTGAATATTTGCCAATAGCTGTGCTAATATTTATCTTAGCACAAAAGAACTGCTCATGAATTAAACTGATTTATAAAATATTTCCACTGATGTTACAAGCAACTAGTTGCTCATACCATTAATTTACTTTAAATCATTTTACCTGTCTTCTCTATAGCAAATAATCCATGCCTTATAGTCAAGTTGCCTTATAGTTAAGGAATCATAGTGCATGTTGTTAACCTTACCATCAAACGGATATATTGCCTTGCAATGTCCTATAGCTGGTAATGGATCATCATCTTCAAACTCATCATCAAACTCATTTGGATGTGCATGTTGCTGTGGTGGGCCTCGAACTTCCTGATTTGCATCATCTGTGTAACTCCCTTCAGGGCTATAATGCAATGATTGGAGCGTGAGGACTCTGAAGAGTTCTTAGCTCAAACTCAGAACATACATGCATCACACAGAAAGGGCAGACTGTGGATATCGCTTTGGGAATGCCTATTAGCAGTTTTTATATTTACTGCTGAAGGTGATTTTCTGAAAATACCAACCTAACAAAGGCTTGGATTGAATTCTGCTACAAAAACAAACATGAATTTGACATACCTGTCTCTACAGAACGTAGAAAATGGGTGAGCCTTATGCAATGGAATAAGATAGCTTTAAAAGGCACTGCTACTTAATGAGTGGGTGTTTCGATTAGACTCACTATTTTTTTGTGTTACCACAATGACATGAAATGACCTCTAGAATTCAGAACCAGTAAGATTTTCCTTTAGAAGGACATAAACTTTCAGAGGATAAGTAACAACCGTCACCTACTGTTAACTATCAAAGAGATGAACTGATTCTAGCATAAGATATAAAAGTGGTAGAGATAGAATAGTGACCTCTCTCTGCCCTGTGTTACAAGGTGGTTGATATCACTGCTGTGCCGCCTGTCACTTCTGGCTGCTACTTTACCTTCAACTTCAGAGAGCCAGGCCTTGGGGAAAGAGAGACAAATATTGGTGTCAAAGAAAACTTGATTCTAAGCCAGCAAATACCATTTAACAAATGCACTTAACTGCATAGAGTTTGTCAGTACACAACCACATAGAGACTGCATTCACATGTGAAGTGTCCAATTACTTCACATGAAGCATGAACCTACCCCTCATGCTTAGCCTATACTCCATACTAGTCCTAACAAAAAAATTATCTTTAATCACATATGAATTTCAGAATAGTGATAAGAAATTCTTCTAAACAGTTTACATCTTTAATAATTTATTCTAGCTTATTCTATCTAGATGACTGTACTTGAAAATACAGCACCCCACAAAAAATTGACTCAAGTAGTTTTTCTGGGTGCTATATTTGTAACCCATAAGGCAAACTACAATTTTACCACTCATTTACATTTTCCAAGGAATTGTTTTAGAGTCCAACCTCATTCTTGTGTATTTCCATCCGAAGACGGTCCATGTTGCTCATAGTCTCAGTTAATTTTGGCTGCAAACTGCCTGGATCACCCATCTGGGGATTTTTTTCATAAACATCCTTCATCTTGATGAGGGCATCTCTAAAAACATACAAATCCCAACAATAATTATAAAAATTACACACATCAGTACTGATTCATTAAAGCTAAAATAATGTTTATGTGTTTGAGATCCTGACCCATGATTAGATACTAAGCACAGACAAGAACTACTGCTCCCCACACCACGCCTAAATCCTTTTCCCATTCTGTCATCTTAGCGCTTTGCCTTCCTTTCTTGTGTCACGCACAAGCACACAAGGACTCCAACTGTCGACTCTTCTCTATCCAGTCTCAATACAGTTTCCCACACTGTTTGTTATACACAATTTCCTAAATATTAATCATGTTCTTTTCTTAATGCACTAAGTTGCAGCTCTCTTGCTCAACACACCTACGCATTGATTTATTTTTTTTTTAAAATGCATGCTTTTAGATCCCATGTTTCCTATGCAACATTAGGATCAAAATGTGTGTTACAGTAAAGAAAGAGGAAGCAATGCTAACAGAACCTACATACAATAAACCATGAACTAAAAAATGCTTTGTAATAGCCTGGACTAGCATATTCTCTCCTAGCTTCTGAGCACTGTTGGCTTAGGTAGAGGACTTCAAAAGAAACAGACGTAGAGAGTTTTTGTAAAAACTCAAAAAAATGCACTCACTTTTGGTCTGTTTCCTTCTGTAGTTCTCTGTTGAGTTCATCGATTCTCTGTTGCAGTTTCTTGCGTCTTTGCTCAGGAGGGAGATGGCTGAAGTCTTCTTGTGCAGGGCCCTGCAAGTAGAAATACTATTAAAACAAGTAACACGCATGTATCTGGACAGCTGAACTGACATACCCACACACGGACAGTGTTCACTGGAAGCAGGATGGACCGTCTTAAAAACTCTACTTGACACACAGCTCTATAGAAGACCACAACAGAATAAATGCATGTTCTTGCTGCCAGATCGTAGGTCATTCATTCAAGGTTCTTTCTGCCTTCTGTAACAGTTGGCTCTCAGATGCAATTCAAAATTTGTAGACTTAATTATTTTTCTGAAAAGCTGAGCCCTGGACCTCCTATTACATCCACTGCACTTAAAGCAGATTTAGAAAGGACAGAATTAATTACTACAGAGTAATTTCAGTCAGAACAAAAATCTAAGATGTGTATATAATAATAGTATGTATATAATTGATTCTTTCTCTGGAGTGTGTGTTCTATGGCGATTTGGATACTATCAAAAGAAAATTCTGTATTTTGGATCTTCATTCCAAAGTACTATTATAGTTCTCTTCCAGAAGTTCAGCAATCTTGCTAGGAAACATATTAAAACTTAAAAAGTTCCGATGCATTTTACCTCAAGTAAAACTAGTTCATAGAGCACAGAAAAAGCCTTCATGACATCAACATTTTGACTTAAATTTGTTAAATTGAATCAAAACTTGCTCAAATATTCCAAGTCACCTTTTTCATTATAAAAAATAATGTTTCAGGGAAGAAAAAAAACCTCCTACTTTCCAAACTAAAAAAACCAAAAACAAACAACAACAAGCTTCAGACCACCTATTATTATGAGCCCAAACCTGCAAAGGTTTAATTGCAAACTTGTGCCAAGATTATACGTAGGATGGAAGGACTTGGGTATGAAAAGCACGGGAAGAAATTTTTACGTATCTTGGGAGTTTGTTGTGAAAACTCTTCCCTTCAGGGTGACAGACACTGACAGAGCTAAGAAGGAAATATGGTACACGTCTTAGTAGCAGAAAGTTAAGTTACATTATTTGTGTCCTAGTTGCCTAAGAAAGTTGGTTTTAGCACAAGAAACCCACTTGCCATTACAGTAACCCTCCATGGAGGCAAACCGAACTGGACAGCATTTCTTTTGTCGAGAATAAATTTGACAGAAACTTGACTGTCAAGATTTTGACACAAGCAGCCATAGGCACAGGTGCCAAGTTTCTAATGCTCCCTCTTAAGATCTTCTTGCCCCTCAACTTCTTGGTTCTTTTGCACTCGTAAAATCATAATCTCACTGCTTTTTAAGAAGGGACTACAAGACACCATAAAAGGAGGGAAATCAAGATATGATGTTTCCAAAATAAAGCAGAAATGTTTCTTTCTGGAGAAAAAAAAAATTAATTAAAATCCTTTCAGGTGCTTTTACACACTACAAAGAAACAAAAAGACAATCACATTCTCTGTATCATTCTTCCTTACAGGTCAGTTAAAACCAGAATATCCTACAGCAATAATCACAAGAACAGAGGTCTTTTTGTGAATTTTTACTGATTTACTCTGCAAAACAACAATATTGATTAAGGTGTGGTTTTCATTTAATACAACAGCTTTCTAATATCCCTAAGCATAAAGGATAAGCTCCTCTGCATTTTTTTTGTTAAATTCAAAGGAGTGAATTTTGCAGTATTCAATATTTCTCCTTTACACGAGTTTCGTAATCTCTTCATACACCTATTTTATGCTGCTTTAACAATTTTCCTGACAAAGAGAAATCAAGTATTTCCATCATGACCAGCTTGTGAATATTGGTCAACCCTAAAATTCCAAAATCACAGATTTAGTTGCAGCCAGATCACAAGTCTAATTATCTTACATTAAGCATGGATGATTAAGAAGACTGTGTATATGAGTGGAAAATCTGAAGATGTATTTCAGCACCTGACTTAACGCAGTTATGATATGGAAACACTTTCAAAAGATTACTTTCATGCTATCTTAGCAGAAGTACAGCAGACAGATCAGCACACGGGCTTACCATCTTCACCGACCACTGCACAGTTCATTTGAAAGCAGAAAGAAACGGGAAATTATTCACATGCAACGACCAGTTACGAAAATGATTAATGCCTAAAAATGTATCTTTAAAATATTACTTAAGGATTAAAATTTTAATTTATAAAAAATACATTTTACTATGACCACAAGAAAAGCAAAATACAATAATCAGAAATGCACTTCTGCTTTAAGAATTAATGATTTAAGAATTACTGATTTAAAAATTACTAGGTGATAATGGGTATTTTAACTTATGAAATTCTAATATACAACTTCATTAAACTACTTTTGAATTTTAGTGTTTTGAGTAATATGCTAAAGAACTTCTATTGTAGAAGAAGAAACAAACACACAGCCAACACTGCACAAAATAGCAGAACTTGATGATGATGAAGGACTGGTTAGCCATATGCAAATAATTTGTTAATTACAGATAAAAATCTGCTACCATCACTTTTACAAACATAATTTTTACGATGTATTTACTTTATCATCACAGTAGAACTACAATAAACAAAGATCTTTTTCAAGTTTAGAAGTTAGTAATTTTACTTTCCGAAAACAGCATTTGGGTCATTGCTGCTATCCTAGAAATGTTTTAGTTCAGATAAAAACAAAGACATTTAAAGAGTAAAGACTTTATCCTTAGAGGAAGCAAATAAAACATGGGATGCCAGGTGTCGTATCTTGGGTTTAACATTCACAGCATTTTGAAGATCTACCATGCCTTCAGTGGCTTTGGATAACCCTTTCCAGAGAAACACCAAGCAACTTAGAAGATATGTATCTCCGACATCCTTTATGACCGTCAGCAATTGTTAAGGCTGTTGACTGGGGCACACGCACAAAATTAGAATTTCTAGCAATGAGGAAAGTAAAGCACCTTAACAAATGATACTTTGGTAGAAACCTCAATAAAGTCCAAAGATGTAAAACGGCTATAGAATAAACTTCTTGTTCCCTTTAGAAAGTGTCTTCCAAGAAAACACAAGTAAGGTTTACATATCACTGTTGATGATGCATCTATTTATGTATAGACTGGCATTGAGCAAAGGCCTCTCATAAGCACTAACACTACCTGGAAACGTTAAGATTTCAAAGGATAATAAGCAGCATGTAACACGAGTACTAATGAAGCAAGTTACACTTGCTTACACTTCAAGACTTTTTCCAATAACCTATACTGCAGCTACTGTTTGCTGCTTTCGCTATACATCACGATAGGACAATCTAATGCACGAAGCACAGAATGAGGGCAGTCTGGTTTTGTGATCACCAGTGCCTTGAGTGAAATCTTGTACAGGGCATGTTAAACAAAATAACCAGTATGCTTACTGTCTGATATGTGCCAACTCATGGATAAATTTCAGTAGAAGCAGAAGCAAATTAAATACCATTTGGTAGTTCTGCATGTCAATACCACTTGGACATGATTTCCAGGGACAAAACTGTGGAGAACAGCATCATGTACTAGCAACTATTAAGCACTGAATCAAGATATATTATAAGGATAAGACTGATTAATGAGATTTAAAAATCTATTAGAATTACAGTATACATTTAAGTTGAAAAGGCGCTCAATATGTGATAATGTCATGTCTGTTAAAATGCTTGCAAGGAATTTCATAATATATAAAAATTAAATGTTCATCCTGAAGATTTACAGAGATTTTATATTGTGGGATATTTGAGTTAATCCAGATTTGCAGGATACCAGTGATCCTTGCTAATTTTACAGAATACTATTCTATATTAAATTCATTCACTTTTACAACATGAACAATGAATTGTAAGATTAAAAAAATTACATAAAAATATTGTTTCATTTTCCATTAGCATTCTGTAGTTGTTAGGAGATGATCTTTTGCTTCAGGAAGAGGTTCTAGAACTACTGATACTACAAGGTGTTGATTTGTGAGCCAGGAGTCAACACATTTAGTGATCAACAAAAAGGATGTGTAATCAAGACCTGTGCCATTTGAACAACTATCTAATCCAGTTTCTCACTGAGTACTAAAGAAGGAACATTATCTTCATGACCAGAACAACTTATGATATATGTGACTCAGAAGGGGAAAGGAGAAACTGTCCTCTGTAAATACTTAGAGGACCACAAAAATTTTCTAAAAAATGGTGGTGGTAGAAAGGGTATTTCCAAGATATCTGGGGGCCTGAAATAAGACGCCACAACATTACTTAAATAAATAAGTTTTAAGTGTAACTCTATATTTCAGAATGACAGCAAGGGAGCCTCTAAATCATAACTTTACTGCAATATAACATTGTTGTATTTTGATCTCCACATTATGTCAGCAGTAGTCAACCATTCATGATGCACATGAGACAGCAAGTCAATATTGTTTTCAAAGATCAGAAAATCATGAATTATATATAATCAAATACACCCAATTATATCATTATTTGGATCAATAAATATCATAAAACATACATAAACTGGGCAGCCTATGCTTCCCTGACATAACAGGGAAGTGCCAGTACATTTATCACTAGTACTATAAATGTTGCTAGGAAACCACTTAACATTTCCCTTTTATTGTCTTCCAAACAAATTCTATTTGCAGAATATGCCACTATAAATTAGTAAATGAATTCAGAAATCTCAGGAGGTGGCATTTGGCAGTACTTTTTCAATAATTTTACCCCAAAAAACCTTGGACAAACAAGAACAATTTATGAATCAGGAAATGCATTAAAATTGTAATGTTTCAAAAATCAGTATTCCAAAATCTGCAAGCACCATGTATTTGATGCACAAAAGAAATGAAATTTCTCCCTTCTTAGTTCAGTGTCTCGTAATCAACTACTATTATTTCAATTAAAAGTCAGCAAATAAGACATCTGTCAGATGTTTTTTGTGGTGACTATATACCCAATGATAAATTACTGCAAAAATATGTTACATGATGGTAGGAAAACATTTGTGAATGTGAACAACAATGAAGAAAGGTATCAAACACATGCTGAGCACCCTCTTTATAACACCTTTCTTTTAGGCACAAGTATTTGGCATGCAATAAAGAGTATTTCTATTTTATTTTATTTTTAACCTGTTGGTAACTTCTGTGTAATAGAAAACCAAAGTATCCTAACAGCGACCTTATAGCTGAAGTGTTACTTTTAACAAAGTAAGCCTTATAATGAGGGTGAAGAGCATTAGAAAAGCCACATCACAAACACACTGTTCATAGCCCATCATGCATTTCAACTTGTTATCAAACTTACCCCTCTTTTGAGGCTTCTGAAAGAAGGAATTCTGGGCTTCCCTGTTTTTATGTCACTCATGCAATAATGCACTGGTTCAATGGAGAATATGGGATACTGGGACCCATTAGGAGTACTGGATGTGTATAAACTAGTAGGGGTTAGGGGTGGGGACTGTGGCTAATGTGGAAATAAAGAAAGCAATAAATAAGCCAAATGTTCAAAGTGATTTTAAAATGAAATTTTGTCTTACAAAAATAAAATTTCCATCCAACACAGAAACAGCTTGTAACGTTCCAGACATTTACACTATAACTGTATTGGTTTTAAAAGGTTTCTGTCATGAATTAATCTTCAGAGTTACAGGTTGGTGCACAGAATGAAGGAATATTCAAAAAAGCTTAGACTCAACACTTCCACAAGATCCCAAAGTTGCCTGTCTCTTTTCTTAAAACAGGAAGTTCTACTTTTCCCAAGTTTTAGTCACAGCCATTCTGGAAGCTTGTGCATTCCTGCTCACCATTTCTTCCTACATTTTGATGTACCCTACCAGGTAAGCTAAGATAGAAATATTAGATACTTCTATGGAGAATGATTAAAACAAAAAGTATACTCAATCTCTGTAGTCGAGCTGGACTGACACAACGCTGCGTGGCATTCTGAATCAAGATCATTACGAGAACTTTCTCCACTGTCTTCCTCCCCTTTTTTCAAATTGCTTCTCTCATTTTTTTGTCTCTCATACCTCTGCTGCTCTTTCCCAGTTCGATTTTTCTGTACTATTTTCTCTGCTGCACAACTAATTTCCTTTCCAAAAGGCTTTTATGTCTTTGGCAACATCAAAAATAGGTAAATGCATATCTGGAAGTCAAGACCAGCCATAGTTTCAGCTAAATGAAGGCCCAAAAGCCACCACGAATGCCCCAGCTACAATAAATCAGCCTATTTTTATATTAGCTAATCTAAGAATATATTTTACAACCTGTAAATAGTATTTGGAATTAAATATGTATCTCCTGATAAGTATTTTGCTCCCAGCTGCTGTTTTGTAGAGCACCCCTCCATCCTCCCCCAAAAAAAGGGGGAAAAAAAGACATAATCTTCCATTTCCTCCAGGCCCTTAAGGAACAGATGCATATAGTATGTATACACGTATGTACATCTGTGATTCCACACAGGAAACAGTAAGGCTGACTCTCTGAATGCTACATACAAAGTGAACGATCTGGGGAGAAGAAAGAGCAGGGAAAGTCCTGTCAGCTTTCTTCAGCTATCATCATACTAAGGAATTTCTTGTAACTACAGTAAATGCCAAGGTCCAGATTGAAAACCAATGCAGATTTTCATAGCTTCTCTCTCCAAAATTCTGAGAAAGATGTCTTGTTGTCAAACGGGTGATTATGATCTATTTTCAAAACAGGCTGAATATCACCCACCTCTGCAGCCAAATGCAATAAATATGCTAATGTATTAATGCACTTAAACTATTATCAATCATTAATTATACTGTATGAAAAGTAAACAATCAGTTTTCATTTTAACACACAGCTGCAGTTACATAATATACTGAGGAGGGAATAAAGAATCAGCTATATCCTTTCTTTCTGAAAGATCTGCTTTCTTGGAATACTATCAAGTGAAAAATAAATCTTACCACTAACCAGCTCTAAGAATAATTTCCTATAATAAATGGCAGAAAATTACTTGGAGCATTAAAATAACCTCATAGAAATTTGTGGGAGTCATTAAAATGACTCACTGATATGCTCCAATACTAAATAAAGACCTAGCATAAAATTTAAAGATGTATATGATTCAGTAGTCATTTATATAGCTACTGCATGTATTGATAATCTTTTTTGTTGATCCATGAAGGCATCTTGCACAGAAAGTGTTAACTGAAACTCATCTAATACAAGAAAGGAGTAATATCTCTGCTTTCAATTTTTTCTTGAGCATAGGAATATTTTTACCTATTTCACAGTAATATTTCTTCTGGGACATTTACCTGTATGGAGCTTCAACAGTATGTTTTATCAATGAGGTATTATAAATTTTAATGTTTGCAGACAAACCTCAGAAGTTTTCAAAGCTAGCAGCAGGTGTAATAAAAATCTATATAGCACTCCTATATATAAACATCTACAAAATGTGACATTTAGAAGGGAGTTGCTTTTTGTAGTACAAAAGAGAGATCTGAAGTCTACCCGATTCCAAAGCATACTTCCCCCCCCGATTTTTACATTCACAATTAACACCTTTTCTATGGAATTGCAGAAAGTCTTTATGGAAACTTAGAAATGTTACAGAAATGGGAAGCTACATTTATCAAATAACTATTAAAAACATTCCCAGACACAAATCACTAAAAGAAAAATTGGAAAACTTCCCCCAGTGAGAACTTGATTTTTAATATGGTAAGTACCCAACCCTACTCAAACCTTCAGATCTCCTTACATATATTTTAAAAGACAGTGGCAGGCAAGGGGAAGGTTATTTTAAAATAAATAAATTGCTGCTTCCATACACTCTAGATATTCACATTTTAATTTTCCAAACAGTAATTTCTTAATTGTTACCTTTGGCTTCTTTCCAAATAGCCACAGCTTTCCTTTAGCCTTGCCCACTGTAGTTTTTGAATCAATTCTCATTCCTTCCTGCTTTGGTGTACTGATGGTTCCATCAGAGATAGTTCTGTAAATATTCTGACTGTAATCTTCAAATGGAAAATCTCCCGGAGGTTCAAAACCGGATTTGAAGCAGTCTATCACTAGTTGAGAGTCCTAAATGTAGGACATTGAGGAGTTTAAAAAGCAAAACAAGCAAACCCATCAAGAACCAGAGAGAGAAAAACACGGAGACATAAATTTTCCCTTTAATTGCAGAGATGCACAGATGGGAAAGTGAGAGAGAAGACCTCAAAATGCATGCTCTTGGATAGATCAAGTTAAGATAACATATGTTCTTTATTCTCAGCAGTGTTACCATGAGTGTAAATCAGAGCAAACCCTGCTATTCAGAATCCAGCAAATACTCCCCAAGAGTTATCACAAATTTGAAACAGGACATGCTTCAGGGCCAAACTATTACCCCACCTTCTAATCCTTCAACATTAGCACTGGAATGAAGATAACACTAAGAAACTAGATGTAGTAAGATATAATAGGGAAGAACCCATATTGGAAGAAATAAAGAAGTGCCAATTGCTGCAAACAGGACACAGAATGATACTTTGTTAACTGAACACCCTTTATATGATTTAATGCTACATACTGGAGAAAATACCAACCATGTTGGTATTCCAGGATGTTTCAGGATAACCAAAACAATGTGTCCAAAATCACATACCATGAGAAAGTGTCAAAGATCTTCAGGTCACAAGAAAGCAATAAAACAGGAAGAGAACAGACACTGAATGTGGAAGTGACCATTTAGGCTAAAACTGAAGTCACAACACTTTTCAAGCAGACAAATATTTGACAACAGAAAGATAAATGTACAGGGTAAGTCCATCTTTCCCCTCTCCACAGCTTCCATATCAGTGAAATTGCTCATGCACATTTAAAAAGTCGTTCAATTCTACTTACTCTATGTTCATCAACTGATTTTGCTGCAAGGATCATCCCTTCTAAACATTTAGAGATAATCGGAATAACCTTGCGCTCAGAGTCAGCAAAGCCTTTGTAACATTCACTAAGTTTGATAGTCCTTCTTTCATCCATTTCTTGAAGTTGCTGCAAGCACAAAGTAAGATAAAATAAAGCTTTTATTTGCAGATTTTTTTTCCCCCGATCCCGATTTATGCAGTTACTGTGGTCACCACAGTGTAGTACAGAATTTCTGTGCTTTCCCAGTATTTTTATTTGCTTAACAACACAGAACTTAATTAAGTTAAAAAATCAAGTCCTTTCAGACATAGACTTAAGATGCCCAGAACAGTTATTACAAAGAGTTGATACTCTTTGATTTTTAAAAATGATGTAAAGGACTGGACATTCTTTTCCTTATTCTTTTTTAAAGCACTTGTACAGTGTCTACAGCCACCTATTTAGTTTAAAATATTTGTTTCATGCAAAAATGAAAACTAAGAAATTCTACTAATTTCTACATCTCTGCACTCTCCTAGTTCCAAATAATTTCTCTCTGGTGATAAATATCTTGCTTTTATTTTTATGCTTTTCAATAAATACCAATGATTAAATAAATAGGAAAAATTAGAAATATTAAAATTATATGCTGTTTAGACATGCTCTCTGATTTGAAATACAAACCATTTCCTTTAGAAGTGTGCAAGAAAATAAAGAAAAGAATACCATTACATAAGATTTGTAATAAAAGTCTACTGGAACACAACAAAAAGAACAAATTAAAAATAAATACTATTAAGGTAATAGCCTTCGACTTTTCACCTAATTGAAGGTGAAAAAAAGAAAAACCAACAAAAGAAAACGCAATAGTACATACATCAACAGGTTATCAAAAATGGGATAAAAAGTTGGGTCTTTCCTCTATCTACTCTAACAAAGGCAGATGTCTCAAACAGCATCCAATTTAATCACTCCGAAACAAAGCAACAACCTAGTCATGCTAAATCCTTCTCCCAAGGTTTTCCCATAGAATGTAACCAAATATTTGCAAGGAAATAATAAAAATGTAGTCCCAAGAGAAAGTAGGACTAGGCCTTTCTGCTCTTACTGGAGATTTCAAAAAACATAAGTAGTATCTTACAATGATAATAGATTTTAACCCTAGAGAAATAAAGGCAATAAACCAAAACTCTGGTCCAAGCTACAAAGATGATCGAACTGTTTCTCCTGGAAGTTGACTGCAATTCCTCCATCAGTGTGCTGATGTCAGATCTACTGTAGTGCTGCTTAACAGTTAAAATATCACATAATTCTTTAATAAGCCAAGCCAATTTTCTCCTGTGAATCCTAGACCTTCTAATAAGTATTTTTTAAAAATATGAAGTCCCTTATGCTTCTGGAAAATATCAAGTATTCTTAAGCTGGCACACCATCAAATAAAGTCAGTATTTTTACTTTCCATTTCCTCACTCCATGTCTCAGAATCAGTTTCTACAGTCACAGTATTCTCCCAAATGGCTGAACGTATATGCCAATACACTTCTGAACTCCTGCTCACCTGACACCCCCCCAACCACTTTACTTTAAACTAGTTTTGCAAAGTCTCTCTGTTTTTGAAAGAATTAAAAAAAAAAACCAAAACCCCCCAAAAAAACCAAAACCCCACACCAAAAACCAACACACAAACAACTTAAAAGTTACATGAAGCACCTTGAAAGCACCTTTAGATGCAAAGTATTGATCTAATTTGACCTTTAACTTTATTATTTTAGAGAGTTCTGTGGATTGCCAGTAATATTGATGAAGCAATGACCAATGGGGGTGGGGGGGTGGGGGGGTAAGTAGTTCTGCCTCCGGTCCACTCATTTTATACCTGCACATGAGATACATTAAACCAGTCACCATTAGCCATACACTTTCCTTCATCTCTGCCAGAGTCAAAGCATTCACAAACATACACAAATATCAAGAGAACTAGTGATCAAACCTTATTAGAATGATTGTTTTAAATGTTTGCTCTCACCCAGATGTCTCAAATGTTTATTTTGCCATACCTCTTCAGCAATATTTAAACTAAGAGTCTATAAAATATAAAATCTTAATAGAAAATGCAACAAAATATTTTAATTACAAGTCTAAGCATAATTATGTAAGCAATAAGTCTCATGGTAAAATGCAGGTTGTATCATGATTATGCTAATTTCTGGATAAAATTATGCACTAAAATCCCCCTCCCAACTTTTAAATTGTAAAATCTACTTCTCCCTTAAAAGATGATCAGACATACTTTCTCTGTTAATTATTTTACCTTATAAATCTGAGGAATTACAATGTAGTAGTGTTTGTGCTGTTCCCCATTAAAATTCTGTAGTTGTGCAGCATATTCATTTTTGTTTTCATCAGCCATATGTGTGCGCAGGTTTAACTGTTGCTTAGCCTAGAGGAAAGTGTTATCAGTTCAAACATGTCTTGTGCTTTTCAATGATATACAGCATTATTTTAATTTATTTGACCAACTATGCAAAAACACTAATCACAAGTCATCAAAACTGACATCCTCATAACTGAAATAAAAAGAATGTGAGACTTCATATATACGGACAGTCTACAGACCTAATTTATTATATACAGAAAGAGCAATGATCATTTTAGCTTCCTTAGCCACATCACTTAAATGCATATCCTAAAAACCATAGAAGTGACTGAACATATATACCACAAGATACCAAATACCAGTAAGCCTGCCTGAGGAAGACAGTCATCATCTCAACAGCATCACCTCAAGACTAATGAAGCATACTCCCTCTCTGTGCTGTCTTATATTTTACTGTAACTTTGATTTTGCACGTAATAAGCAAGCATATTTTATACACTATTTTATACACTCAAAGAATGTTGTTCCAGCACTGATGATAAACATGCAAAGAAAATATTTTTTATAATAGAGAGTAAAGAAAGAAATGGCACCGCTCTTACCTTCTCAACATCAGCCTTTGTTGCATTAGTGTCATTGTCCAGTCTTTCATAGCTTTGCTGTGCCTTCTCTGCCTCTCTGCATTCTCTCTCAAATTTCTTTTTGCTCTACAAAAGCCACAAACTTACTGCTTCAACAGCCACTAGCCCCTTTTGGTTTTGTATAGCAATTTTGAATTCTAAATATCAAAACTCCATTTAAATATCTTAAATTCACTAAGTACCTTTAAGTAAATACTTTGTTCTCACAGCAACCAAGTCTCAAAAATTTTCAACTTTTCTATTTAAAACCTATTTCCTTGAAGTACCAGCAAGGAAACAACTGTAATTATGCTGTAAAATATCAGATAATCAAAATAACCTATTACAAAGATCCACAGTTAATTATAAATGAACAAGTCCACTTTCTAGCCTGACTTCAATAACCTAAATAAAAATTAGGGGGCAGAAAACTTAACCCTGGACTTGTATGAGTAAAATTTTCAAGTTCCCTTCTTCAGTGGTCAATTTTAATTGAATAAATTCAACTGAATTATTTTGAAGGTAGTCTGAAGGATTTTTCTATATTACAAGATCTTAGCATACCCATTCATTATCATCAGTATTCATATCCACTGGCACAGCTGTAAGCAGCACAGACAACAATATTGAATGTACTTGATGTTCAATATATCCTGCTGTTGTCTAGACAACTGCTGTAGGAAAAACTGTTGCAGCTCAAGAAGTTAGTATCTCTAGATACAAACTGGCAACAGAGATTGTGTGAGCACTGCTCTCCTGCTTCAGTGCAAAGTCAGGCAATTGAGGTTAATGTGTCACTTAGAGATTGTATGCATTTAAAAGACTGACTTTGCACTCAAGTAAATACAGTGCACACAACACAACTGATTGTTTGAGGTGAACGCTGGGAATTATCTTGGTGAAGGATGACAGCATCTAAATTACCACATCTGTTTCTACTCTGATCCTCTGACCATGAATTAAACTCTTTGACATGACACTGAAGCAAGACATTGCTTATCTGGGTCCACAAAAACAGAACAGAAATTCACCTCTCTGGTATTGCTTCACAATAATCTGTATCAAAGATATAATAAATTTCTAAGACTCAAAACCAGCAGAGTACCAAATGCATCTTGAACACACTTGCTTGAATTTTATATTTTCTCATTTTTAAAAGCATTTCTCTCAAGAAAAAGGGGCTTACAATCTGTTCTAGAGAAATTCACTTCCTGCATTTCTCTGTTCAAAAGTAATTCTACCTCCTGAAAGTATAGTAGTCTATAGTGGTACGCTTGAATAGACCTCATGTAACAAGCCCTCGAACTCAAGTCAAATACAGTGTCTTAAGATTTCATCTTCATATAAATAAATTGTCATTATTAATTAGTCTCTAAACAAAAAGTAGCCCACAGAGAAGCAACGAAAGAAGCCTGTACCCATGTTAAAAACAGATTCCTTTATGCTGGATAGAAGCCAAGGCTTCACTCAAACATACGCAGAAGTTCTTTACAGGAGATTTTCTTTAAGCAGGGAACTACAAATACATTGAACTGTATTTTGGATGTTACTAAGTCCGATTTGAACATTCAGTAATATAGCTAAACATTGAAGTCTAAGCAAGCAAGATGACAACAGTTCCATTTACAGACTATATATTATTATGATTGATAGGGAAAAAAAACAAAACAAAACACAAACTCACATTATCCATCTGTTTCCAGCACATGTCCAGATACTGTTGAGCCTTTCGCCCTTCCTGAAGATGCTAAAACCACCACAAATAAGTTTAATTTACTTATCTTTTTAGTACTATTACCATTAGTTAGTCCCTGCTCTAGCTGACACACTACGATGTGCAGTATCTCCCACAAGTTACCAGTACTCTTTGGAAGACTTACTAATCATAGAAGAACAGTACCACAGATGAAAATTACACTGGCAAAAAAGTTACTAGTAAGCACTATCTCCCAAGATCTTAATTTTTATATTTAATAACTGTAGTAAACCAGTACATAAAAATACAGAATAACTTTAAAGATGTGTTTTATAAATGTGTTACAAAACCTACTTATTGCCAACTTCATTAAATTGGGTAAACAAATACACCAATTCGTTAAGACACATACCCATTTTGATATCCTATTATCAAATCAAAATATAGAAATTACCATTTTTCTCTCAGTTTTTAGATCATGAGAATATCTCATCAATTCTCCGTACACTCTGTGTCCCATTTCTTCTGCAACTACTTCTCGTTGTCCTGCATAGTCATTCAACTCATTAAGGATGTTAAAAAAGGCAATACACGAAGTAAACCTGACAGAAAGCACACACGCACAAACATACATATAGAAAAAGTGAGACAGGTTTTTTAAATGGACTTCTTTTAGTATAGTCTGTACTCCTGATTAAATTAAAAAAAAAGAAACCCACATACATATTTTACAATAAACCTTATCTTAACGCTAATTCAATTATAGTAGAAATGCAAGTTGGGAAAGCCTACATTAAGCCTAGCATGTACTATATGTTGCAATGTCTCTTCAAATACATTTTTTAAGAATATGGATTTTTGTGGATGGAAAAGAAAGAAGAAGAATACTACCTGGAAAGCCCTGTAGTATAGTGGTATCTCCTAAGCTGCCAACTGAGAGGCCTGAGCTTGGGAACGGATATATACGTCCCTAGGCTCGGAGGCTGAACTTGCTGCAGAGATGATGTGCTTGGTAGTCTTGAGGGTGGAACATGCCAATCATACCACTCATATGCATCCCGATGGATGATCTACAGAACAAGTTTGCTATCAGCTCTGGAGACAGCTGCCTGTTTGCCTGCCCACCTCTTGGCTGGAAGTAAGGTGCCACTATGGCTGGCACTAAAAAGGGGGAAGAGGAGGGGCATAGGGTAGAAAGTGTGTGTGGAAGGGAAGAAAGGAAAAAAAAAAAAACAAAAAAACAAAACAAAAAACACAAAAACAGGCACCACATTAAAATATACATCTTTCTCTCTTTTAACTGTGGAATACTGCCATCTCCATAGGCTTGGCTCTGGGGAATTCAAATGCCACCCTAGCACTAGAAATCCCATTCCCTGTGGTCCAGAATCTTTAAACAGCTGAAAGATTTAGAGGAAATCCTAGTGTGAAGTCTCAGGCACTCTGTGCACAGCATGTGCTCTGGCTGCAACCTGAACCTTGCCCACTTCTTAAGAGTTATCCCTAAAGAAAAAAAGTATTGTGTTTTTCTAAGTAAAAAAATAGCTATGGACATGGACAGTAAAACAGGCACCTCTCTGATAAATAATCATGAAGTTGTTTAGCACAAATTGCTCCTCCACAGTTAGACATTCACTTATTTTGTCTCCGGAGTTCAAAGCAAGTCAGCAGTTTAAGAGCTCTTCTTGCCAAAAACATGACAACTTTGCGCACACTCAGGTCTCAGTATACAAATGTATAGCTACATTTGTATTGCCATACAAATGTACCGAAAAACTCTACTGAACTAAGCAAAAAACACAGCCTAAGGACACATAATTGCTTTTCTATATAAAAAAAAAAAAACTAGACTGTACATAGCATACTAAACTTCTGCTTTCAAACTTTAAGCTAGCTAAAGATTAATTTGGAACGGAGCAAGTACAGCCTGCCATGTTTACTCCTTCAAAATACTAATAGAAGTAAACTCAGGTTTCATGCTTAAGAATTACAGCAGAACTATAAGAAGCCAAGCAGAATTCTTTTGTTGTCTTAGTCAATTAAATACTTTGTCTTAAAAAAAAAAAAAAAAAAAATCCATAAAAGGACAGAGCATACTGTAGTCTTCGTTTCTTATACATACAACTTGAAATGCACATTTTTACCTGGGTTCCTCGTCTTTGGGTGAACGTTTAGGACAGTACTTCTTAACCAGATTTCTATTAAGGAAGAACGAAAAAAAGATGCTATTTTAGAGTCTCTTTTGAGAATAGAAGACATACACATAGAAAACTGCATGAAGAAATTATTTCTTTGTAATGACTTAAAGGAACAAATCTATTCCCTCTGTCAAATTATAAGGGTCCTTCAGATAACACAAGGCAGAAATCTATTACATTTTCAAAGTTTTAAGTCACTTTGGCCTAGAACAATATATTTTTAAGTATTTTAAAACCTCTATTGCACAGTGACAAGACATGAAATAATGAGTTCTTTATTTAACATCCTTTTCACACATGCAAAAGAAGCTAGCAGACAAGAAAAAAGCAAATGTATGATCACTGTGTAACATATAGATAGCACACACTGTATGCTATACCCATGAGCACAAAACTTCATGCCTGAATTAAGCTTTGAGTGTACATTCAGGTCGAAGGTTTTAACCACAGTATCTCTAAATCTTCAATAAGGATATTTCCAGAAGAGAAGAGGCAACATCTCTTTTCAGGAAAGATGTTACATTTTGCCCTACCACCAGTGTTTTAAATATCAGGTTTTTAGAAACCAAGAAAATCTCTAAAAGACGAACCATGGGACCAGCACTTTACACAGTATCACAGTCCAATTTCCGAGAACACTGGTATGAACTCATTGCTTATCATACAATGCAGAAACAGCACGTTAAGAAACATACAAACCACATCACCTACTCTACCCTAGAGCATAAATAACACAGGCATACACTGCTTACACAAACGACCACAAAATATTTGCAGTTACATATATTGCTACAAATATCCCAAATCCTGTGATGAACATGAAATGAAGCCACACAATTTTACAGACAGGAGGGGTAAGAGGAGAGAATGTTCAATGATTTTTTGAATTCTTATCTTCCTGTATGTCAACCTTTGCTTTAAACTTCCGAGTACACATTTTTTCCAGCACAGCATTCTACCTTGACTTGCAATATTGTTTTTCTGATAGCAATGAGGTCTTTTAAAATTCTGGAAATTCAAAAGGATACATGTTGTCAGTCTTGAAAAAAAATCCATACTCTCCTTCTCAGTTTTAGTAGCTGGATGTTCATACCTTCAATTGGTTGCATTTTTTATTCTAGCAATTTTCAAAATTGTCAGGTTTTTCCACAAAACAGAAAAATTGAAATTATAATTCTACTACAGTTTTTTTCCTTTCCCTGTAAGAGTTTGTCATTTTACAGCAAATAAAGAATCCTCTTTTGTACGAAAGAAAAACAGGTAAGACACGGGATTTTTCTCAAATTGCTTACCTTCAACATTTGTGCTTTTTGAGGTCAAAGCAGTGAAACATCTCGGTTGCTGTGTATTTTTAAAAGCAGCAAACAGTATTTAAAGAGAGATCTACTACTCAAATTAAATAGACTGGTATTTAAATACCGGTGCCCACCCTTACAAAAATTCTCATATTTTCCAAACATTAGAACCACTTCATCGAAATCTTGCTAGTAATGTTTAAGCTGTGGACCAGACTGCCTGTTATGGTATCACTCATTTACACTATCAAAGTAATATTTTTAAGTGTGAATTAACATCTCCGCAGAAAATAATGCATGTCAATTATTTGCTTTACAACGCACAAACAGAAGCAACACAATGCTGGCAGTTTTTTTCCCCATACATCTCTAAATAATCATACCTTCCATTTAAGAACAAAAAACCCCAAACAACAAAACAAGTGCATACAACTGAATCTTTTTGTTCAAGAGACAGAGTGTTTGCCTTGAGCTTGTTAGGGAAGACTTCTCCAAGTGTGATCTTGAGGTGGACCTAGATAATGCGAAGAATGCTTCTGCTTTTTGACTGGTATGAAAGAGACTTCATTCAAACTTCTGTATTGGGTAAAGGGATGATATTTTGTAATGAAACTATTTTATACATCCACCCAAAGAAGAAATTAAGTATAAAACAATGCAAACCTAGCAGAGCTGCTTTAACAGTTGTCTTTCAATTGGCCTCTGGATATCATTCTTCCATCTATCAGTTCAGTAGTAATTGAGACAATTGGTCATTGACTTCTTAGACTAATTATTAAAGATAGCCCAAAACAGTTTCCCCAAAAGCAGCAAAGAAGTGGACTATATAAAGCAATCTACACCCCCAACGCTACAGAAAAAAGCAGAGGAGGAATACGAGAAGATTCTATGAAACAAAATCTCGCATGCATGTTTTGTATCTCATTCCCACTGTCTGTGTGTAACTTCGGTTGTCACAAACTATGAACCATTTTATCATTACAACAAGGGTGCTAATCCTGCTTTCATCTAAAATAATCTTCTGCAATTTCTCAAATCAATTTATTTGGAAGTCATATTATCTCTATGGTACAAGGGTACAAGTAGTGAGACTAGGTTCAGTCATGAAGTACATACTAAAATGTGAGCAGGGAGTCAGTATGGAAATAGCAAGCTTAGACCCTTTGTCTCTTTCCACACCTTCAGAGACTACAACCAGAAAGAACAATCACAATGAGATAGTCAAGTCCTTTTTACATCAATATGTACTAAGAAACAGAATAAACAATGACCTTTTTAAAAAGTATCTACAAATTTTATAAGAACTTTCTCACTGAAGTTAAAACAAGAATCTCTTTTTGATACCACCAGAATCCACTGCCTGTTATAACATTCTACTTGGTAGGGATTAAATGCAGACATTTTGATTGGAAAATGCATAAACCCAAGTAAAAGAAAAAAAAAGAATAATCTTCTTCGCTAAGTAACTTTCCCATGTTTCATTTGCCCTTACATTTCTGCTTTGCTCCTCAGTGCTTATTAACAAATGGGAAACTCCTAAAATTCACCTTATTATTATTCAGAAGGTGAAATGCATAACAAGCATACAATGCTGTAGCTAAGCAACCACGCACAAGCCTTTTCAAGGGAAGATTTTCAGTGATGTTAAAAATGAGAAAAGAAACCACTTACTAAAAAACGTACAGTTTAAAGTGACAGGCAAAAAGGGTCACAAATATAGATTATTTACTAGCATGTTGATTTCTGTTCTGGTTTCATTTTTTAACGCAACTGTTTACTATTTCTAGCGAGACAAAAATATTGCATAATCCTTTCTCCTAATAAAAGCCAGTTTCATTAGTCAATCTTGTCTACCTTAGGATCACAGGAACATACAGTTTTGAGACACTGTGTGATCAGGATTTAAGGTTCAATAATAGCACAAGGTACAGTAATCAAAGTCAATAAATATGAAACAAGCAAATGCAGAATTTAAAGTTCAAAGAAAAAGCCCGTGTTCACGGGAACGATGAAGCATAAATGGCTTTTTCCAATAATTGAACACCAACACTTAGAAAAAAACAGAGAAATTAGATTTAAATCTTTGAAAAAACGCAAGTTGACAAGCAGCTAGTATGAGTGTGGATCTGAAGAGTGAAGCATTATTTCAAAGAGGAGCCAGCTGACACTTTAAGGGGACATAACGTTCTTTAACATTTTTATCTAAACATGTGTCTAATCCTCAGGATCCAAATATGGATCTGGACTAGTTTAGAAGAAAACTGCAGAAGTAATTGCAGACCATCAGAACTTAACCAAATCTATGCGATAAATTGGTCTATATTTCCTTAGAAAGTGCAGATCGATGACACTTTAATCCTCTCTGGAAGTACAATTTAGACAACTTCTATCACACTATGTCTTACAGCCATCTGGAAGCAGATTTCATACCGGACTAACCACATACAATTGTGCTGCTCCTGTAATTTTATCAGCCTCTCTTCTCACCATAAATTGGTCTCAGGTCAACACCAGTGAGATAGCAGCCTGGACTATATTACTGATTTTTAAGACATGTACCACCTCAGTCATGTAGCCAGAAGTTTCAAAAAGCACCCTAGTTAATAAATTATTTATAGTCATGTACATAAAACATCTACATAAAATTTTACAGACATTTGTATAAAAATTGTGTTTATCAACTCAAAACTAAGTTTTCTTCAGTCAATTAATATAGAACATAAAGAACGGTAGCAGCAGCATCAATATGGTAGAATTTGTGTTAAGATAGAAACTCAGCTACTGTGGCATCTGCTGATACTAAACCTCTACAGCCTCTACACATCATATTACAAACGAGCTTGGGAACAAACTTTGAAGTCTGCTTTCATAAGTTACTAAAAAAATTGCAGGAAGTACTTAAGGGCATTTCATATTTATATGTAAAGTAATACCTTCAATAGGGTTCTGATGGCTTCAGTGATTGCATATCAATATTGTGGACTGGGTGAAAACAATGACAATGAACCGTATTTAGTAGCACATCATCAGAAAAAGTTTTAACCGAAGAGATGAATCTTAAAAAATTGTAACATGGAATTTGAGTTTAAGAAGCTGAATATCCTTGGAATCGTTAAAAATTTGTATGTTTTGGCTTGCAGAAACATCACTATAAGAAAACCTGCCACATCCATATTTGGATAATAATCAACAGCGTAAATTCTGAGCTCCAATCAAAGGGAGAGAGATTTGAGAAATGAATGCATATGGTGATAATTTGTGTCCCCAACTTCACATTTGAGCTTACACCCATTTTAAATAATGTTTTCAAGATTCTGCATCTAAAAATGTGGTAACTATGTCTCAATTTGACTAGACATATGCATATATTAACATTGTATTTAGGAAAAAACCCACTTATACACAATAGTATGCAGAAGGAACATGAAAAATACATTTGCTCAGATTAACTAGACATCTCCAGAGCTCACAACGTACAATTTTAAAGGGAAACACTGAAATAGTTCAAGAATGATCACTGCTATTTTCTTTAAACTGACAACAGAGAAGCTGACCAAATTCAGAAATCTTATTCCACATGCTAGTTTCACCTATAACTGCAGGTATAACTTGTATTACTGCCTAACATCACAGGAAGTGGAACTCCTCTGTCTTCTCAAGTGCCATAATGCTTCAGACAGAACAAAGAGGGTGTGAACCTCCAGAATTATTTCGTGTGTGATGATGTGGAAGTAAACAAAATAGACCTTTACCTCGCCCCTTTTAAGCAACAATGCTGATCAAAACAGCATCTGAGAATTCAATTACAAAATTCAGCCAGGGCCCAGTAATTTGGCACATACTAAATCTATTTTTTTCCAATTATAAAATAAGAACAAATTAAACAGTCATATAATTAAAATGAAATCTGTTAATCTACAATGTATATTGCAATATGTTTGTCCTGATTCATATCCCTATAACTCAGTAACAGCCTATAATAACCTTCACAATCCTTGGGGTACCACAATACATTAGTTGAGACCTAAGCTACACAAAACTTAAGATTTTCCTTTAAGCTAGTTCAAAAAAAAATATGAAAAAAGTAGTTGCTTTTTTTCAGAAAAAAGTATATTGCAGACAAAGACAAGACAAGCTCTCTAGACTTTTTTTTTCTCCATAGACATTTGAGGATTCCTCAATGGTTTCAATTTTTCTTGTACTTTTCCTCAGTATCAAGAACTGCCTATCAAAGAAGAATAGCAAGGAATGGCTTGCAACCTAAAAACAGCATTTGGACAGGACTGTCACAAGTTATCATTTCTGGAATTACTCAGCGACCATAAACTGCAATAACTGCATACAGTAAGAATATAGTGAGTTCACTCAAACAGTTCCTCATATGCTTTACATGCATCACTTGTCATCTCCTAGAAGACTCAGAACAGCTGTTGCACCTGGGTAAGTCTCATCACTAAGTTGTGACGGTATTAAAAAAAATTTTTTATGAAAATGCAAGGGTATACACAAAGTGAATATGAATTTCTGCCAGGACACAGACTCTAATTTGTGAAAACTGCTATGAAAAAGTCACTCAGGTTTTTGTCCTTGGGTTTAAGTCTATGAGAATAAGATCCATCAACAACCTTAACAGAATGTTCACGGCCCACAGTGAAACCAAGACAGAAAAAAAATACCACCATACATCACTAGCATTATCTCCCTCATTAAACTTGGCTTTTCTTGGTCTCCCATCCAAGTACTAAGAGAGCCACAGAACTACCAAGAGGTGACCATTCACCGTACTGTTTATACATCTACTAAACAAGGGCATAATAAATCTCAGTTACAAAGTTCATTATGAAGAGATTCTCAACAATCTATTTTTCAGATTGTATTTCATTACAAAAGGAAAAAACAATGATAAACTAGAAATTTCTATTAGAGATACTAATATCTGTCTCACAGGCCATATGCTGCCAGCATTAAAATTCACCAGAACCATAGTCCATCCCCAAGATTTTCTCTCTCAGAACTTCTAAGGAGCAAGCTGCAGGATGACTAACTCTTCTGGAGGTGAAAATTTTGCTTGATCTCAATCTCCCCTGGGGCCTCATGATTGTTTTACATGGTTAAAAACAGTGAGTGTCCTCCAGAGCAATGATGGCTGAATCAAGTTGTTATCACAAGACAGTTCACTACTAACAATCAATTGTCCCCCGAGGAATACACAGGCAAGAATATCAAAGAGTAGCTTCATGAACTGGTCTACTGGCAGAAAATCAGTCACCCTCTTGTGTGTGTGCTTTCCAGACCCTTGTTGGCAGCAGGCAGGAAGTGCGTGCATGCACTGTGCAATACGTGTGCAGCAAAACCTGTGTTTCCCAAAACTGTCATACCTGCTGCACGTGGACAGTCAGTCTAGTCATCTGACAAAAGGGGTACTCGACCTAACTCTTTCGTTTTTGAAAAACACTTTGAGAAAAATCAATAGTTTTACCCAAAAGAGTAAAATGCTGAACAGAGAAGATTTCCTATTTTTAGTCAAATCCTGAAGTAATAATGTAGTGTCTCATCTTGCTAGCTGTGGAATGAACCTTTAAATATAATTAAGCAACATGGCATTTGTTCATTCTATTTAAGGAAAAGATCTGGATAGATTCGTGCAAATAAAACACATTTCCATTTTTAAACAGACAACTGAAAACAAATCAAAACTGGGCTGTGAACTGGTGCTGTGCATGCTTCAAACTTTCTTTTACCTCCAGAAGCTCTTCTACGCCAGCTTTGGAAAAGTGGTATTTATTTCCTTCCTTTTAAGAAAAAAATTCCTTCAGTAAAGTAATGGGGTATTATGTTAGGTGAATATACACAACTGGATCAAAAGAAACTGATTTAAAAAATCAAAAAGGAAATGAGCAGCCTAGACAGAGAACAGCCATACCCTCAGCTATGAACCTCATTAGTGCATTTATGAGGAAGGATTCCTCAACTGTATCTGGTGACAATGATGGTGAAAATCTAGTTTGCCAATGATAAGACGATGGAAGACACCATGGACGAGAAGCAGCTATCAGTTTCAATCTCAGAAGGGCTAGGCAGCAGCTTCAGCTGAATCCTCAAAGGAATTCAAGACAGCAAAGATTTTGGTGAAGGCCAAGTTCACAGGAATGTCTTATTTGAAATCTTGTTCTTCAAGCACTGTGCGCACCTTTTGGTAAAAATCAATCCTACTTTCCTCTGAAGAATGTGATTCTCTGCCATTTCATTGCTGCTACTCTTCTTGTACGATCCTTGTACGATCCCTGAGGGGAAATTCCTATTGGACCTAAAAGATGTTTCACTTGGCACCAACAGAAAGTAAACTGGAGATAAGACAAAGGGTGGTTGGGTTACAGCCTCACCCAAAGGGACAAGACCAGCTACGAAAAGGGCACGCTTCAAGGACAGGAAGATCTGCTGCTTTCTCAAGTTCTACTCAATTACTTCAATCAGATTTCTTAACACAATGTAGTGTAGCTCTTACCAATTCAACATGAGAAATTAATTAGTAGCAGAGGCTTGAAGCTGGTTGAACACACACACACATAAATGTAGATATGAATAATGCACTTTGCAACTAACATGCTGATAGTGGAAAAATATTACTATGGTTTTGTTTTGAATCTTAAAATTTAAGTCTTAAACCTTTTTAGTTTAAAGATTTGAAGGGTGGGTGGGAAGAGAGGGAAGGAAGAAGGCAAAAACAAGCAAGCACACACCCAAAGGTAACTTTCTGTTTTGGACTGGTAAAGAAAAACTTATCTGTCATGAAAAGAACTAGTGATCTAATTGACTCCGTAAATGAAAAACACTCATTAATCATGACGTTACATACTTGCCCATCATCTGATACAGTGATTTTAAGTAACTAAGATTCTTTTTAAAAGAAAAAAATCCTTACCTCAGTTGTTTTGCATAGTTTTGCTCAATTTCTATCCTTTCTTTTACAAATTTTGCATATTTCTCCAAGAAGTCAATGCCCCACTGCGTATGCTTGTCCAAGTTATCAAACTGATCCTTTAAAAACAAAAGGAAACAAAAATACCCAGAATTAGTTAAGAATCACAGCAGCACCAGAAAAGACATATGATTTATTTATGAGTTGTGCTGTGAGGGAATGCTTGCTACTTTGTAGAAGTTATTCAAGTTATAAATCAGTCGTGTATATGTATATACCAGCCATATACCAGAACAGTAAGCTGCATGTGCAGGCACATATATACCTCTTTCTGTAAAACCAGCTCTAAAAACTTGCATTTTAATTTGTATGCAGTCTTTGATCACTTTCACAATGCAAATATGTCTTTTTTCCTCCTAAAAATCCTTTAATTCAAAAGTGGATCTTTTCCACCAAGATAACGAAGATGTAACCAAAGATCAGTATTAGGTAAATAAGAGACTTCAACAGAGATGTGTTTGGCAGTTTTAAAACACAAGAAGTTGTAATTTCATTGGATAAACAAAAAAAACTTACTTCCAGTCTTATGATTACCCATTGAAAGAAAAATAATATAAATTATAGCTGCATGACTAAGTTGGGAGTAGTCTGCATATGAAAAACATTTATTAAAGCAAATCTATATACACAGTTCACAATCAGCTCTGGCAAGAGATTCCTAAGAAAGCAAACCTGTCCTTAGCCATTAAGAAAGTTATAGCAAAGCAAAGGCACAAAACAAAGAAGAGAAACAGTCAAAAATAAACTACGCTTCCAAAAAAAGTTGGGGCATTTTTAATAAATTAAATCATCTTCAAAACCAATCTTTCACTGTATTCTGTACTGATCAACAGGTAGAGGATACACTAATTAGGACAAGTTGAAAATTCAAAAAAACAAAGTGGAAATATGGGGGTTGGGAATTAGACAGGAATGAATAAAGGTACAAAATACAGCCTAGCAAATATTTTTAGTCTAGCACATATTTGTATTTCATGCTAAAAAATCTGCCACAGTGGAAAAATCGAGGATTTTCAGCTTGCGACAGCATTTACAGTAAATTTTTCTTAACAGTTACTTAGTATCCCAAAAAGACAAGCAACTGCAACATCAAAGTTTGTGTCCTGTATATGCTGAATCCAAACACGCTTCACAGTAAATTTAAAAAATAAAAAGTAGAAAAAGAAAAAAAAGCTAAAGAAAGCATTTAAAGCCAAAGTTTATTTAACCTGCAAAAAAACTGTGAGGGGTGCTTATCTGAAGCTGTGTCTTGTAGATTCAGTAACTTGCCTGAACCTAATGAATTATGTCGACCTTTAGTATTAGCAATTTAAGTTCAATTTCGACATGCAGTAGGATGACCTGAAGTTAAATCAAAAAATGCCATAAAATGCTACAGGGCTTAAGACTCAAGGAAAATGTATTCACTAAGAGAGATAACAAGACCACACAACTATATACAACCAACAAGAATAATCAAAAAGAACCTAACGGGATTAAGGTTGCTCTCAAATCTTGCCTTGCAGCTCTTAGTATCCTACACCATGGACTAACAACCATGGCTGTTAGTGCCTTGAACACTTCCATCCAATGACATGCAAGTACAGCCAACCAAAAGTACCCATCCTGTTCCACTAGCAGCCATGTGCTCCTGCCTCTGCATCACCCTCTCCACCAAAACCACAACCACTCTCCCTGATCTGTTTCACCAGAGAACCATAAAAACAGCCAAGAGACAGGAGAGGGACTAAACACAAGATTTTAATATATTTGGGAAACCATGTCCTGTATCTCGTATTGTTCTAACGTGCCCACTTTACACCAACTGGACATTTCCACACTAAATATCTTTTGTCAAATAAAGTGACATTCCTGCTACTGGTTTTAGAAAAATAGAAAAAGAAAACATGCATTGTTTGTGTATGGGAAGAGGGAGACTGTTCCCATACTGTAGTGTCAAACCACTCTTGCATATATGGATAAAAATAAATCATCAATCTCAAGAAGCCTTTCTTTTTTACATTCCACTCATTTTTGTAATTACTCTGACAACATTAACCTGGCATCCAAAAGAAGCTTCCAAAAGGTACTTCTGGCATGGAGCCAACATTCAGTACCATTAAGAAGAACTGACTTCCTTCAGTGCACAGCAGAACAAAGCCTTTGCTGTCCTACTTAGGCTCTTTAGTCTACAAAGCTCTCATTTGCTGCTAAGGTTTCATTAGCATTACGGAACACCACATTACTTATGTTTCCGAACATGTAACCAGAGAGGATGGCTTGCCAAATATTTTGTTCAAACAAAAAAGGACCCTACTGGTTAAACTTAATTCTCTGCTACTAATATGAAACTGGAATGGAAAAAAGTGAGTACATTTGACAAGCGTTAAGGCTATTCTCCCCTCATGCTTTACTAGAAGTATTTCATCACTGACCGAGTGCCAAGAAGTCCTCCTTTCCTCAATTCTTCTTCTTCATCTGATTCTAGAAATGATACTCTCTGTGCAAAGACAGCTTCGTAGGATTATCCCATAGCCCCTCAAGGGAAGAAAGAATTTGTTCCCTCCCTATATGAGGAACATGCATATAACATAAACAGAACAACCTGAATGGAGTAAATCCCGTTTAAGAAAAAAATTAAAAGCCATTAGCTATCTCACCACTCTGCGTGCCTTTACATTAGTCCAGCTCCTCCATCATTATTGACACCTACGAAACTACTCATGGATGCATTAATGATCTCCTAGATAAGGAACAGAAATCCTAATTTAGTGGACCATTAGTCCACATTTACTGTAATTTAAAAAAAAAAAAAAGTAGTAGTACATTCCCACTCTTAGACAGTTTCACAAAGTCAGTTTGTTCACTGCCATTTTTTGGTCAGCAATTATATTATGCACTACCTTAGAATGAAGCATACAGTAGGAAGGATTAAAAAAATAAACTTTCAAGAAGTACCAAAGCATTTTTTGAAAACTGGCTTATGAATGACCAAAGTTGGATGCCTAAAACAAAAAAAACAACCCCAACAGCCCCCCCCCACCACTACAGATGATATATAGATTCGTATTCAAAATAAAAACACTATAATAAACTCTCACATAAACATTGATTCCTTGGATTAAATTGGACATACTGACAATGTCTCAAGTTCTCTGTAAGTCATGTATGTACTGTAAAACAGAGCTCTCAATTAAGAGATAAATATATTAAGCAAACACATTGGCTTCATAATTTTTCAAATTCTCTGTAAACAATAAACCGGTGAATGAAAGTCTGCAGTCACAAAAATCACCTTACACTGCTCAATAATGACACTGAGATAAATGAGCAGAAGATAAAGGCAACATCAATGAATAAGCAGAAAGGAATGGCCTTTTCAGAAAGGCTTCTAAAGGTGAGTCACAAATTTACTTGTAGTCCTTTCAAGAACTTCTCTCCAGAAGCATCCATGTTTGACCTCTGGGCCTCAATTAAGCAAAAAGTTTCCTTTTCATCCAGGAACACAAGCAGAAAATCTTCCACACTACTACAAAGGAAATCAAATTAATGCACTGAGATACAAGCCAAGCCAAGCGATATCTTGAACAGGAAAAAAAGGCACAAAAATCAGGCAATACTGTACAGAAGAGAAAATGGGCCAAATAGTTGCACAAAAATTTAAGCCTGGAATTTCAAAATAAATATCAGTGTATTAATTTGGCTGGCTCCTTTATAAGAAATCTGAGAACTGCATTAACTAGAGATCAGCACAAGGCAATTAAAAAAAAAAAAAAAGAGCACATCCTACAATATCTGGCTATCTACTACCCTGATAGCAAAGTATGTTCTCAACAATATTCCAAGGCGAATATATATTGCTGTTTGTCTAGTAACTCCCCACACCCCTTAGCAGCTGAGCAGGGAATTTTTGTAAAAAACTCTATTAAAACTACAGCTGACTATCATTAAACTGATTAATGTCAGCTAATGGACGGTGGCCCTAAGTAGAAACTGCCCACTCAAAAGCTGGAATGTAGTCCAAAGACTCTACATTATAAACAAAAAAATCTGACACTTCACCAAAAGTTTGTAGTAGGTCCATATAGACTATTCCCAAAGAAATGTTACCTCCCTAAATTCTGCTTCCAGACTATTTACTGGAACCACAGATCAATGTTACAAATACTTATCAGGTTTTTGCAGATACCAGGAAGTTTTACAATAATAGCAGCTGAAGCATCAAAGCAAGGAGCCAAGCTAAATCAAATCTGCACCAAAGACAAAACAGTCTTTCCTGGGTTGAACTCAAGATTTGCTCTCCCCCTCTTACAGACACCTGTTTTTTCCCCAAACAAGCCTCAAGAACCAACAAAAAGAAAAACATGGACGATCTCTTCAGAGGGATGAGCATGGAGGGAATGCTACAGCGTAAATACCAAACCTTTAGTCTTGCAAAAGCTATCAGTAGCTAGTCCAGACACTGTTTTATATGGGAGTGTCAAATAAAAGGCATTAAACCAGACTGAGATTTTCAAAGGGTTAATGTTCCCACCTTTTACCAACTTTGGAAAGCATTTCTACTCACATTAAAAGCTAGGATTGTGGTATCAAATTCTGTTTAAAAACAAACAAACAAACAAACAAACAAACCTGTTTTACTAAATGATTCCTTTACAATAAACTCGTTTACTGCATCAACATCGAATTGCTGATTAGTCTCCGTTTCACTGACCTCCATTTTGATGGTCTCCAGACAACACAGTTGAAAGCCTTAAGAATCATACTAAACACAGAACTCCATCAAGTTACAAGTTTAAGCAATCTATCTCAATTACTATAATTAAATAAATCTGCAATATCTTTAAAATATATCATTTAATAAAACATTTTATTTGAAATCATGACACTTCGCATTAATTATGCTACCATCATTTTATTCTCTTTTGACTCAATTGTACATCATTACTTCCACACTTTTATCTGACCATAGTTTTAGTCTACAGTTACCCAAGTGATCTTATTTGCAGTTTTGAAGCACTGGCACAAGATTAGGTTTTTTCCCCAAGTTTTTGTTCCCCAGGCTGCATAGCTTGGCCAGTCTAAACTTCCAATTCAGTGAATGGGAGATTAAAAGATCAATCCTGTATTTTGCTCTCTAAATTCTTAACACTTATGCAGTCCCGTATAAGGAAATACATACTATGCCCTAATGAGATTCCATGAAGAAAGTCTGGAGCACGAAAAAGCAGGAATCAGGTCTTGTTCAGGAAAAAAAACAAAATATTTGGCATCAAAAAAGCCCCAGTGCATTTGTGGATAAAAATGTTGTATTTTATTATCACTTTAGGAAAAGCAACAAATTACTTAACCACACAACTGCAAGTCCAAAACGTGGCCAATTATGTAACTCAACATTGATCATAGCAGTTCTTGTTTACTCAATTAAAGCCCATGAGGGTTTCTCAAATGAACCTGAATTATGGATAAATTTAAATGATAGGTTAAATTCTGCAGAATGTCCTTTGTTCCTGCATCAGCAGTACTGCAGAAGACAAAAAGACCCAACTCTATTCAAGAAGTTAAATATTTTAAGTTACAAAACATTATAAAGTGACTACTTCATATATTAAGATTTTATCAAACTCTTCTCCTGAAATATCTGAAGTGTTTCTATGAAACATTATGCAGCTTGCCTCTTTTTTTTTTTAAATAAAGATCAAGGCCTTGAATTAAGTTCAAACAGTTCAACATTTTACATGAATGAGATGACACCAGGTAAATTTATTTATTTTAAAAATAACTTGCAGTGTTTGTGCAAAGAACTACTTGATGTGCTACATTAAATATTATGGGAACTATAATCAGACATAAATATATTAATGAGAAGTACCAGTAGAGTATAGTATAGTATACCTTTCCCTATTTGTCTTCAGGACAAATTAGATTATAAAATTTTATTTTAATTAGAGTATGTTACACTAATCTACTTCCAAGAGTGCATTTCAGTTTTTCTGATGTTTGAAACCTCTTCAGTGCCTAACTGTTTTTGTTTTCTACTTTTGTCTCTATCTTTATGCATTCCTGCTTCCTTTTTTATCCTAGGATAATAGTTCTTCTATTTTACTGTCTGAACTAATTATCACTTCTCTCTCTCCCTGCCTGCTTGTTTTTATAATTACCAATTTGGTCTTCTGGTCTTCTCTTTTTCTTGCAACTGCAATGTGCTTCTTCCTAACAAGCAGACAAGAATTGCTTCCAGCTAAACAGCAGTTTATTTTTTTTAAACATCCTGTTAGTTTTACATCTAAAAACTAACAAAGAGCTGTTTCTATACCAAGAACAAAATAGAAAGTGTCTTGCTTTTCTGCCTTCTATGAGTTCCAAATTGTAGCTTCCAGACTAACCTGCAAATTATACCTCATTCCTCTCTGAAAACAATATACATATTAAAGTTAAGAGAGTGGAAAAAACGTGGCTGTAAGCAAACTTAAAGGCTAAGCATTTTACAGACTAGAAGATTAGTATCAATGAGAAGGTTCAGAGTAGCAACACCAAAAGCCATAGCTACACTGGCAATAAAGCAGAGGCACCCAGAGATTAAGATGAAAATAAGTTACAGGTGCATACACATAAACTAAACAGTACTTCGCATTTTAATTTCATATTAAAACAAAGTTCAGTATAGACTGTACAGGCCAGATAGTATGAAGAAAATCAACTAGTCTTTTCAAGACAAAAAAAGGAAAAATAATTCCTAAAAAGAACTTCTGAAAACAATTTGTTAGCTGACCTTCAGGACATGGAGCTATTTTGCTTGCAACAATTAAGACACTGGTGTTACCAGTAAACAGTATGTTGCAGCTTGAAAATACTTAAGTGAGAAACTCTGCTAGAAATGCAGACTTGAAGTGCTTAATATGCAAAAGGAAAACAATGGGAATTTAAAAATTACTTTTAGCTGGATGAAAGACTATTTTGCTCTAAAAAATAAAGAATTAATAAATTCATAGCATGACTGCAGTATGAAAAATCCATTTGCCTGTGAAGCTTTTGTATATATTCTTAAAAAGCAATACCAGTGTCAACTTTGATTTTAAAGTCAATTTCTGTGATTAGAGAAATGTTTGCACGATAAAGTGAGCAAACAACTCAAAAGTGGTACTGAACCGCTGGAGACCTAGCCATGCTGTAAGAGAATGTATACAGCAAGTCGGGTTTCTAAAGTGAAGCTAAAAATGGAGAGCCACATTTGAGGAAGAGAAATACAAAACCTATGCTTTTCTCTTTAAAGATCTCCTCAGATCAGCAGCAAAGGTACTGCTTTGGAAACTTTTGATGGCAAGTCAGGTCTGGCAGGAGGGCATGTCTTGTTTGGCAGCTAACAACTTCACAGGTGTGACAGACACATTTATTTTTGTACAAAGGGCACAAATCTACCACAGAGAGAACAGGAGTAGAAACATTTGTGACTGGTTTTGGAATGAGCAGCCAGAACCACAACAAAATCAAGTTCTGCATCTGGAGATCAGCAGATCAGCTGAAAGACATTAGAGACTGGCATTAGAGATTACAGCTGTGCACTCCAGTTCACCCATGCCACTGAATATATCAGTTGGACTACTGATTTTAACAGCGTTAGTTTTCTACCAGCAGAGTAAACCGATTGAAACAGTTCACAGCTGGGACACTGAACACCAACGTTAAAGACAAGAGAGGAAAGCAATGTGCTGCCACAGAGGGCATCTCAACAACCACTCCTATTTGTCCAGCTTATGAATAGCCTCCAGAATTCTTCAATTAATGGATGGGCACCTTCATAATATAAATTAAAACAGTGTATTTACCTCACTGTATCAGGATGCAAACTTAAGTAAAGAAAAACTCAATTCTTCACAAGTTTATCTATGGGTCTGCTTTCTCTTTCTCTCAGGGGACTCCCGCTCTGTCTTCCCTTGGCAGGCTCACCACCTGCCTCACTCTGCAGGGAGTACTGTTTCCCAAATGCACCATCTCCTCGTCCTCCTCAGGAACCAAAACAGCGCGTAGTAGCCAGAACATGGCTACAGGCATCCTTCCTCTCTGCTACCCATCACAGCCTCCTCACATTGTGCTTGTCAATGAACAACTAGGGTTGTTCACTGTGGGTATGTGTCAGCTTCAATTTAATGTCTTTACCTACAAGTTAGTAAGGAGGTAAGATACTCTGTCCCAAGCAAATAGAATGGACTTCCTTACCACCACCACTTGAGAAACACATAAACACACATACATATAAAGCAGGTATCACTAACCATACACCCTGCTTGTAGAATACAAGCATACATAAAATATATACCAGGAAATCCTACTTTGAAAACTGGATCTGAATCCACTCACTTAGCTTTCAAATAGTCCCTTAATCTCACTAAACTTTTAATTGGGAGGAAATTTATTTAAATAAACAACTTCTGGTTAAAAAAAATTAACCAGATTTTTTTCACATATGCTCTTTATAAAGATCTTCAAAATACTTGAGTCTTATCTGCATTTGAACCAAAGCTTAATTCTGAAACAGTAATTCTCCACTTAGTTCTACTTTAAACATAATTCCTATGTTAACACACATCAGATCATTTTCAAACAGCTCTGTCCAAGATAACAGCAGATCACAAATCATATAAATATGTTTTCAAGCATTATTGGATTAAAATAGTTGCCACTTTAACACAGGGACAGGACTACACTTGCCTTATACATACAAAGGACATAATTATGTCCATTCCCCTAAACACCAAGAAAACTTATTTTCACCATAGCCAAGCCAGAAAGCAGGCACTTCCTGAGTCTTCTGGGAGTCACTGAATGCTGTTAATAAACAGACAGAAGCATAAGTAGATTTTAGTCCTAGTTATGTCACTTGCAAAAGGAGCCAGGAAGACTTGAAGTTTAACCATAAATTAAGTGTGATATGATGCATCACAGTAAAAAAATACTAGTCTGTACAATGCTTAGAGATGCTGTTACTCATCATAAGAAATACCTGGAGAAAATCCCATCTTTACAGCAACACTGCAATAACACATAGTATAAAGCAGTGGGGCTATACATCAATGAAGCAGCAGAATGCTGAATTCACTGCATGACCAATAGCCATGTGAGGCCTCACATGAAGCAGAAGTTCTGTACAAAACCAGAGCATTTACTGCATGACTAACGTTAGCCTGCAGAAAATCTGCAAGAACAAAGTATCTGGCTTTGAAAACAATGCTGCAAGATTTTTATTTTTGAAAAATTGCATAAATAATCATTTAATTCTTCAGTTAGAAAAGATTATTACATGGTTTGACACCCAGTGTACAAGGTGAACATTTTAGTGTATGACTAAGGAATCCATTTGTGAAACTACTGAAAACTTCAAAAACTTTTAAATGCCTCTCTAGAAATTATAGATACTTCCACAATATTAGTAAAAATGCATCCGCAGGAGACGAAATGAGCAAGCAGCCCTGATACTCTCCAGTTCTTGCATATGTGACTTAACAATCTATTTTTGCATTCTAAAGGATCTGTTTTCCGAAAACTTGTAGAAACAGGAAAGAGATCTTACCTACTGCCAACTTCTTCAGAGAAGGCTTAAGTTCCTGCTCTGGCCAGTCTGGCATAGCATCTAACAAGCAGAGAGAGTATGCACTGATTTTTTTTCCTCTCCGTACACTACAGGAGTGAACTTGGAACACTGAGCTCAAGAAAAGAAAGGAGTGGTATCGATGTTACAAAGCAAAATGGTTTCCTGAGAGTAGGAGGTTATTACCCTGGAGGTATAATACCTGTGCAATACCTGTACCCTGGGGAGAGCTACAGAGGAGACAATAGGAGACAAATGGAATATTATTAGAGAACACCTAGATGCCCTACATCACAAATTCAGAAGGAAACAACCTCCAACAGCTTTGCTGCTCATTCTGTTGCAATGAGCCTGCATCCAATCCACTGCTTTGCAGCACACAGTGATTGCTTATCAAGTTACATCTCCATCCCTTACATGTACATGCACAACTCCATATAAGCTGTATTACAGTATGTTCAGTTGCACTACCATGAAACCCAGATTACACTGCACCACTTAGTGAAAGTTTTACTTAATTGAAATGTGACATAAATAAAATAACTATTAGTTTGCATATAACTTAGTCAGAGTCTACACTATAGACTACACTATAGTTCAGAACCATAACAGAGTCATAGCTCTGAACTCGCCAAAAAGCCAAGATGACTGTGATAGCAAGCGATACAAATTTAAAACAAGGAAGTACTTTCTGCCAGCTGGGGGAGGCGAAAAAGAAGGGAGGGTACCAACTTCCCTGTCATCCAAATATCACTTCCTTGTATTTATCTGCTCAGCTATTAAGTAGACCATTCTGAGGATACCATTTTTACCTGACTTAAAAACCATGAAGTGTTTAGCAAGTAGGGTACACAAATCCCATGCAGAAGAGTCAATTTGGTGTTTCACATTTAAAGATGCACATTTAAGCCTTATCTCAGTGGAATAAGCAGAAAGAAAACGTGTTTGGTATGGGTTGAATCATACTGTTTATCATTCTGACAATTAGGACAAACATCGTATAAAAATATCTATACAGAATCCAAGCACTGAGTATCAGCGGCAGAACTTCACCATTTCAACACACAGAGAGCACAGTATATCCCTTATAACTTTCCTCATATGTATTTAATAAAGGTGCATGTTATTTAGAATATTAAACTCAAGTCAACAGTTCCTTAAACAAAGTATCTTTCATGGCACTATTTCTAAACAGTAATTGGAGTAAACAATGAACTCATAAAAAAAAACTTATAGCACAGGAATAAAATAAACATATCCTGGTGTTAACTTTTAGATCACTTCTCACAATAGGTGTAATTAAAATACCCAATAAACCTACAAGAACTTGGTTACTGAAATAATACATATTGGATCTTCTGGTAAATGTGAATCTTTTACCTTTAAACACAGACATAGAGATCCAGACAGAATCTCCTTATTTAGCATAGCTCTGATAAGCTGTTTCAACCACTCTCACTATTCCTAATGTAGGTACACTGTAATACAGTGAATGCTACTGGAATATAAGAAGGTATTTCCTAGTGCTATTATCAGCTCCCATCAGATAGATTTAAGATGAAAGCATATACCTTACATTTGTTGCTACTAGTATTCAAAAGATACAACAGTACTATACAGATTGTCAACAAATATCTGCTCTTCTAAATCCCTGAGAGTAAGATACCCATACACAGGTATTCTGATCAGCTCTTCAATTTTACTGAACTGAATCATTAGCCTTTTGTTGTTTAGGAAAGGCTGCAAATATTAACAGAATTAATCATCACAGACTCTGTTCTGAACACACTCACTTCCCATTAAATGGGAGCAGACACTGTTCAATACTTCAGATGATCAGAGATCACTGAGGACTGGTTAGGTGAACAGCTACGGAACTGGAAGGCTCGTCTGTTAACTGATTCACCATATACTGTTTGGTTTTGTCAACTCAATAGACGAGGGGATTTTTCTGTAAAAAGTCCTACTCTAAGGTGAACTTCCCTTTTCAATATCACCTGTGAATATTTTAGTATTCAAGAGAAAGAATACACAAGTCACATCTTTTCCCCTTCATTAATATCTTGCAAACAACAGTAAATACTTTTCAAACTTGATCATAAAACCAGATCCACATACTTAACAGGAAAGTAATATGGCAGTAAATTAGAGCCTTCCTATCTTCTTTGGAACACTATTTCAGATGAAGATAACACCCTGGGGGGGGGGGGAAATAACAAACACCAAAAAAACAAACAACAACAAAGAAAAAAAACCCAAACCCACAAAAATCATCCTCTATTCGCAATGGAATCTACTGCACTCATTGTTTTTAAAGCAAAATTCATAGTAACATTAATATAACTGAATAAAGAATTTAAACTAAAACCAGATGTTACTACTGGCATCTTCAAAACAATGGAATTTTTCAAGGTTTTGTGATTCAGATAACATTAAAATGTAACATAATTCTGCTGTGTGTCAGTTTATCTCAGAGTTTTTAAGATATGAGCCTACAAATATACAGTAAAGTCCTCTTATACTTCACCACAGACTTCAGAATCATAACCTGTATTGTAAGAATAATATTAAAATTCTTCATAAAACATTTTTTTCCTAGTAGAAATGTACTTTCTTTGCAAGATCAAATAATACAAACACATACTGTTCCTCTTCCAGGTTAACACGGTATTTTTCCTTCCCAAATACCTTAAATTACAAGGGAAATTATCAGAGTGAGGTAGCTTGACCATAAGCATATGCACTTTAATTAGAAAAGTTACGTAAAAAAACGCTATTACAACGTATTTGCACATTGAAGTTGTATATACAAAAGCTGAGTACAAACATCAGTGTACTGAAAAAAAAAAAACCCACATTTTTAAACTGTCATAGCTACTTTTCTCATTCTTTCCAAAACATATACAAAGCCCAAACTCAAAACAGCTCAATTTCATACTGTTTCTGTAACCCGGCATAGCAATTACATCAGGATTACAAAGACAATGGGCTCCATAAATATATTCCACAGCACTACAGGAGTTCAATATTGAAAGCAAGCAAATCTATAGCATAATCAGTGCAAATATTTCTGAAGCAAGACAAATAGTATTCACATTCAGGAGAGAAGCAAACATGGAACGATATGGTAACATCTGGCAATACTGACACCAGACTGCATCCATTTCTTTTTGAAGAGCCAATTTCTTTTTGAGAGCCAATCAAATAGCCAATGTAGAAATTAAAAGTTATTTCAGCAGTAGCCTACCTTCTGCAGTTATTTCCTTCCTGTCTAAATTAATAAAAATACAAGAGAATTCACACTGAAATACAGTGGAGATCAGAAAGGCATAGATAAACAAGCATCAAACTAGGTACTTTATCTGTGACTGAAACAGAAGTGTCTTGGTCAACTTTTTCCCCTCATAATTTCTCAGGATCAGTTTTTAATCATAATCTAATTTTTTCATCTCCTGTCCATCTACTATTTCCCTTTTAATTCCTTCTTTAAGCCTCTTTTGAACAATTTACGTGACTAACATAGCTTCACTGTTTACCCAATAGGCAGATACCGAGAATCTCTCTCTGCCCTAATCAAGAAATACTTTGGGAAACCAATTTAACAGCAACATTTTACGCACTATGTTAATTCTATACTCCACACAAAGCAGCTTGCTCCATTGACGACAGCCACAGAAAAACTGCTACTGTAGTAAATAATTAGTAGGTCTCTTTCCTAATGACTTTTCAGTATTGCCACATCAGAAATAATAAAGAGCAAAACAGTAAAAAAGCACTCAACAATATACTGGAGATGTAGTTCAAAACTCAATTGCAGATCAGCACAGTAACTCGCTACAAATCATAGTACTTCCCTTTCAAAATCCAGTTCTAACCAAAAAACCCTATAAACCTAACACTCCTTACTACACATCGACCTGTAAGTAGAAGAAAGTGGCACAGCCTTTTTCTTGCATAAAGATGTGGAACCTCTTCTGTATTTTGTATCATTGCCACATCACATTCTTTATGTCCTATATGGAAAACCCAACTATTTGTAATTTCATTCTTCAACATGAAATGCTACTCATGTCTTTACTAAGTACGCATTTCACTAAGTCCTCAGGGAATTAAAATAGCAAAACATTAAACAATAAGTGATAAATCTCAGTAAATAATCAATGTTCTAGGAACTGTCATAAAATGCTGAATAAAGTCTGAGAAACAGCCTCAAATATTGAATAAAACATTAAATAATGACAAAACCATTTATTTTACACTGAATAAAACTGTTTTGTCTTTTCTTATTACATTGACTATAAAACTGAAACCATCTAATTGCATATGGGAGTCCCTACTTTGTTTTTAACACTTGAGCTTGATTAAAAACCCACTGAAAATCCATGTTTCATATCTGGGGAGCCTTAACACTTTATATCCTAGCAAAAAACATTTTCAAATCAGTGATTAAAACATGCCTATTTGTAATCAAAAAATATATCAAGATTTTGTGGTAGAAAAAATGCAAGAGAAGTGCCTTTTCCCTAAGTATCTCTTTTTTCATTTCATAAATCATTACATATCAATGTGTTAAAACCATGCCTATCTTTTAAAAAGAAAATAAATAAAAACAAAATAAAATTTAATTAGTCATTTTCTTATCTGTGTCAGTACCTGAATTCAATGCATCTTCAGCATATAATCAGAAACTAAAGAAATTAAAGAAGCTCCCCAGCCACCCATGTTTTCTGAAGAGAATGATTTGGAAAGGAAGCAAGAAAATCTCAATAAAAGAGTTAAAGACAACTACATATCATTCCTGCAAAGGAATGATATCAACCTGATACAATTAAAAATGCACTGCTGATAGTAAAATTAAAATTTCTTTTTTTCGTTACATACAAACAATCCCAAATTTTTATGCCTCTCAAGAATACATAGTAGCACAAACCCATAATAAATTCTTGAATCTCTAGCATTCCACAAACCGGATCATTCACACAACAATCAAATGTATAATCCAGTTCATAGAGGCAATCACTAGTAACACAAGAGCAATTTAATGTTATTTAACCCTCCCGAAACTGCTATGGTTCTCAGCATCCATCTTTATGCTTGTCACCATCTTTAGTTTAATTTGTTCTACTTGCATTTTAAAATCATGCTGAGATACAATATTCTAATATCTTAATAATAATACTTTTAACTAAGCCTATATAATGTGTTTTGATTGATACGGAACTTTGTTGCTCTTGAGTACTGCAAACATCTCACATCAAGGATTCCAAACTCAACAATGAACTAAAATGTTAATGAAAATGTTTTTCACCATGCTGCAAAATAGTTTTCCCCATTTCAACAAACAACTGGAGATATTACAATATACACTTACCACCACATCTGCATAGGCATCTCTGATTTCTGAATCTGTATATCTTAGAAACAACTCTATTCATTTTTTACAACTGTAATGCATAAACTAATAATAGCTTTTTTTCAATAAAACAGATGTAATAGATAAAGAACTCAAATGGAAACAAGTAGATTCCCAGTAACTATAGCAGAATACTGAACAGCAATAAAACTGGGCCACAACATCAATAAATGCACAACTAGTACACAAATACTGAGGTGAAATCAGGCATATAAAATCATGGAGAAAATACTGAACAAAGGTGTTTTTCTCAAGATATAACTTAGGATTCCTAATATTGAAGTAGGGTAACAGCATACCAAATGTAATTCAAATGAACTACTTGCAGTTGAAACAGTAAACCGTTTCCAGCCAGATGAATGTAATTGGATGAGCCATACTACCTTCTGTGTCAGCTAGTATTAAATACAGCTTTACTGGAAATGTCTTTCCATATACTGTCCTTAAGGTTTAAAGCCAACAGATAAACTCGTAAACTGCACATTTAAGCACTACATAAAACATATCTACCATTGTTTCCACTCAAAAAAGTTAAAGCAATGACAGCTACTGAAAAGTGTTCTTCATATGCCAATACTGATTATGAAAGACTGCTGAAACATTAACATGAAAGCCTTTGGTAATGTCTTTACGATGTTGCAGATGCTTCATACCATGTAATAGAGACAATAAACCACAGCTCATACAAAGCCCAGAAGAAAACTGCATACATCAGAAAGCATGCTATACCCAAAACAAGACCTTCTTACACATAACTTTACATATCTGGTACTTTTTCATTGTTAACTTGCTATGCTAACTCTTTACTCTTCCACCTTCCTCATAAAATAGAAGTTAATACTAAGCAGAAGACAGACACTAATGCTGTTGAAGCAACTCAATGAATTGTAACTCTAAAGACATAAAAGATTATGAATAAAAATAACTTAAGAAGATAGTCTAAACAAACTAAAAATGAAGCAAGTAAATTGTTAGGAACTTCTAGCAAATGAAGATAAAAAGAAATTGTTTCCAGGAAAAAGAAAAGCAGAATCTCATGGTAAAAAATTGCTTAATACGTTAGGGTGTCATTGCCTGGTATAAACTTACTATTGCATTAGCTTGTTTAGTGGCAGATAATATGGAAAGATAAAGGATCCAGCTTCAAGCAAAGCCTCAAACCCTTTACTTATGACAGGAATACATAGATTTTTATTTAGATTTTTCAAGTGCCCTCATCAGCTCTCTACAAAATATAGTAACATCTCAAAAAAAAAAAGAAAAAAAAGAAAAAAAAGAAATTCTTGCAATGGTTAAACTCCATACTGTACTACTTTGAGATAACTGAAATCAACTGGAAATAAATGAAAAATTTGCAAAGTGCTCTTGAAGAAATGCTTTAAAACTTACCACCTGAAATTACAGATACGGAGAGATATAAGGCATTTTTGCTATGTACGTGCAGCTGACTGGACAATTCATGTACTTAAAGAACAAAAACACCTTTACAACATATGAAACATTGTTTTACATTGATTGCTTTAGGATGGATGAAGCTTGCAAGTGTTCTGTCTCTCCTCTGTATTTCATTATCATGACCAATTACAAGACAAAAATTTACAGAATTTTAAAAATATGCATCACTCATTCCTCCATGTTTAACGAACAAAATATATAACCCAAACTGAAGAGAAAGTATTCCACAACAGACAGATGGTGAAATTACTTATTGAAAAGTCACCTATAAATCCACTGAAATTATTAACAAGTTGGAGGGTACATTGTATTGACTAAGATAAATTCACCTAAGAAAGGATAGGAAGAAACAACATTATGAAAAGCTATGCTATCTTCCTAACAGAGTAACTGGTACCAGTCCTAAAAGCATCACAAGTGACATCCAAACAACTGTCAGATTAACTTGGAGATATAGGAGCATGATCCTCTTCCCACAAATGAACAGAAGTCAGCAAAAAATTAAGCCTCTTTTCCAATGACCTAAGGAAGAAAAATAGTCATGAAAGCCACAAGCTTTAGGTTTGACTTACAGTCCGATTATATCTGCATGATAAAAGTCTGAAATGCTAAGTAAATACAAAGTACTACAAGCAATCTATCAAGATCATAAGAAAAATTTACATATAAGGTCTTTGTTAGAAATCCACTGTTCTCGATTTCCAGCATCCAGTATAGACAAACTAATAGCATTACTCCCTGCTATTAGACCTAAAGTCTGTATAAAGATGAAACAACACATCTCCTTTCGGAATTAAAACTCAAGATTGAAACTTGTGTTTGAAGCACTGATATTCCATTGTATCTCATTATTGAAAAAAGCATGAATGCTGGCCATTCAGTACTATCACCTTCAGTTGGTTACATAATTTCTCAAAAATTGCAAGGCATTTCATACAAATGATGTCAAGATATATTCGTAGCACAGCCCACAATTACAGCCTTGCAGTATAAACCAGACAGAATGTGGAAAAATGTTTTACCTAAGAATCACTAAGCATAAATACCACTGGCATCTCATCTTTAAGACTTTATTTTAAACCTCGAAGAAAATTACTTCAGTTCAGCTATTGAAATGTCAGTGAAACTAAATGACATCCCCTCAGAACCAAAGTTATTGAAAGTCTCTAGGTGCTAAGCCATCCAGCACAAAGAGTAGCTAGCATACACAGCCTGTTGTTGTTTTTGTTTGTGCCCACTAAGGTTTTAACATATAGGGCCAATTCCTGGTTTTACATGACTCCAATTCCAATCCATCGATTGGATGTTTCTTCTAGTAAAAACTTCTTAGTTACCCACAACTACTCCTACCTCACTATTTCCCTCTCAGGAATGCAGAGGACAAAGCTGGAACTGGGGGAATCACACTTGTATCTCTCAAGTGCTAGGCCAGCGCTGGAGGAACCGCAACATTGTTCCTGGAAAGAGATAATCATTCCACTCCCTAGCACCAGTATCAAAGTAAAAATGTTTCTTAAAAAGCCATTTTGGAAAGAAGTTGCCCTTGTTATTAGAAAGATATCAGTCAGGAAGAAACTACTCAATATTAATGGTGTCTCAAACTCAGGGAGATAGATTTAAAAATCTAGGTTATATGAATGCAATACTTCAGCAGGAATGAGAACAGGACAAGAAACACAAAAGGCCTTGCAGCTTTTACAAAACAAAGAAGCAATCAAGCTAAACCAAAACAAATAACCCACAACCCCTATTTCCTTAGTCTCAACCTAAAGACTTAATCAGACTTAATCAGATCACCACACCTCTTGCTACAGGAATAAATATTTGAGTATTATGCCAAAGACTCAGGATACCTCACTAAATTTTTTGGCTTGCTTCACATGGTGACGTTTCTATTTAAGTTTCATGGAACTGTACAGCCTACATTCCCTTCGCATTACTTACGAAGTAGAAGAATCCCAGGCATTTGGATTTTCCTGATAAGTTACTATTTATTTTCAAGAAACTCATTTTTCCTCTTTTAAACATGCCATCTTCTTAGATACAAGACCTAACCAGATGTTCCAGTCTGTTTTTTCCCCATTTTATTACATGCTGAAGAACCTTTCAATATGCTGAAGAACCTTCCAACACAAGTTTATCCTTTTCTTCCCTTCCTCCAAGTAAGTTTCTAACACCTTCTTGACCATACTGCAGATCTCAAATGTCATCTACTGTTTAGCAAATTCCCCAGATAATAAAAAACATAATTAAAACTTTTAATTAATTAAAGTCTAAATAATTTGAGAGTAAGATTTTCACCATTCATAAATCCAAGTACTAACCTATATCCTTGTTCTACTAAATCCCAGTTTACAGCAGTCAACGCTCATAAGCCTGAAAAGAGATCCCATTAAATTAAGTAATTAAAGAAAATAACAAAACATAGTAATTTTTGCTGATTTAAATAATGCAGCACAGCAGCTACAGTCTACAGGTAGAGTCAGGAAGCTCAGATGCAAAGTCAGGATATACTGCACTCAGGATATACTGTACATTTTGCCACAGAAACACATGGGCAGAGTGGAAAATAGAAGACTGTCCTGTAAGATCACCTTAAAGAATGCATTAGTACTTCAATATCACTAAAGTATCTGCAGATTTAATCAGCTTTGCAGTTACCCCCCCTCTTAAAAAAAATATGCTCTGAAAAGTTCCTGATATACAATACTTACTCTCAAGCACATTAATGAGTTTCGCTGATCCTGTGAGACCTTTGCTCATAAAATGAACAAATATTGGTAAAATTAAATATATAGACAAGTATCTGCACTATTAGGATCCAAATAAAAGCAGATCCAAGGCAGATGAGGGAGACCATACTTGACTCTTCAGAACAAAATTGTTTTATCATCAGTCCTCATTAACGAACCTTCATACAGCTTTCCATTTACTAATCACGAATTTGAACTTATTTTCAGAGAAAAACTAAGATAAACCATGTTTCATTAAAATCTAGATAATGTATATCATCTCTTAACAGCTACTGCACTTTATTGCTTTGTACCTTTTATAAACCAAGGTCTTAACCTTTAACTTTTCTTTCACCTGAGCATTTGACTTCTTTCCTGAATCTCAAATCTATGTTCTATCCTAAGATTTGTTATTTCTACATCATTTTTTGAACATCAGGCTCTTTCTAACCATTCCAATAGCTGCAATCTATCCATTCGTTATCCATCTCATTTCTCAATTACAGCAACATCCTCTTCTCTGGTATTAATAGATTCTCATTTCACCCGCATACGTTTCTTGAGTGTTATCTCTCCCTGTTTCTTTGCATCCTTCTCTACTGCATCAAACATTAGCCTCTAACCTCACTTTCAGGGGCACTGCTGACTGATTCCAGGTCTATTACCTCATTATACCACAGGATTACCGTTTGCTTTGCATGAGACTCCAACACTCCCTTCTATATTTCAGCAAGTATTTCCTGCATTCTCTTAAGTTGCTTATGTGCTAATCCCCTGCAAACATGACAAAGGTCCATCACATTGCTACCCTTCGCTTGCAAGGCTTACCAAAGAAACAGTTAAGGTGCTGAAGTTGAGATCACTGCCCATCGTGCTGACCAATATTTGGTTTTGCACAACTCTGTCATTTGGCATGATCAATAAATGACCCATCTTCTGCTGAATTTAAAGTTAACTGAATTGGGGATGGTCTTTATACTCTGTATTTGTGTAGAACGCAGCACAACACAAGCCCACTATGTGACTAATGGTTCTAGACTCTAAATAAATACAAACATAAAATACACTCTAACTATTGATTACAGATGTCAAATACCCTAAATATTCCTCTAATTGTGACTGACGTCATATAAATAGGGCAAAAAATTGCAGGAAGATTAGATGTCATAACAGATAGCTAAAACAGGAATAATTTATCCACTTATTATTAAAAAAACCCCAAACAAACAGAAGTGTTGCATATTAGAAACATTACAATTTCCTCTACCAGAATAGTCCTCCACTGCAGAGAAAGCCAACTGTATCATAGCACAGATATTGTCTTGGGTTCGTACATATCAATTATTTTCCTACTCATGGCCACAAGAAAACCCTATGTCACCTACAGCAAATGCTTATTTGAAAACATTATTAGAAAAATAAAACATTATTTACCTTCTTTGAAAGAAATGAAGCATCTAGGGGAAAAACGAAGTGTACAAGAAGCATACCCCACATTCAGAGAAAACCCCCTCAATTACTCTGCCAACCAGAAGTTACAAAGTGAGGTTTTCACATCCACTTGAGTTGGGCACCCATCATGAATGACAACGAATCCAGCAACCAAATGCTGTCTTTCCACAGAATTTACAAAGCAGATAAAGATCCAAAAGGCACACCCATCTTCATCACCCTCACTCACATCTGGTTCCCCCAAGACTGCCTCTCAACTCTCCAGTGCAATTGCTGTCATATTTCAGAAGTTCTTCAGTACTTAAATAACACTCCAAACTCAAATCAAGTAGATGTCATTTCATTGCACAATGCTGAAAAAATATTGTTTACTTAATATAGAACCACAAAAAAGCACGTTGTACTATTTCTTGTGTACCAGCTGATGAGAAGCGATCTGCAGGGTACCTGCCTCCTAAACAAATACTTGCTAAGCATAAGCATTACACTAATAGATACTGTGATAAAATGGTCAACTTTCTTGTTAGTACACAGCAGATTTTACCTTTTCAAGTGAAGAGTTTTAAATGGTTACTTCAAGTAGACAGTCTGATCAAAGAGAATCAGGATGAGTTACTAGAACTTGCTGCTTTTTGTGTTTTGCTTTTAAAACATTTTAAAACACTATATTGCTTTGCACTTACACATTAAAGAATGTTGACGTATTCTACAAATGCAGGTATTGTTACAATTTTCATTTGGTTTTAAAAACCCCAAACTTTATTCCAATTTTACAACCCAGCTAACAGAGGGGAAAAATAAATTTACTTGCCCAAGACGACTCAAGAGTTCCACAGGAAAGCCCAAGAAAAATTCAGGTCTTGCAATATTAGCTTTTTAGCTCACTGTAAGACTGCACTTTTCCTTCGAAAGATGTAAAAAGTAAAAAAACTATGTACAAACATACAAACCACAATGCCAGAAAGCAGTTTTAGCAGTCTAATGCCCTTTTATTGTAAATGACAAAGCAGAAGCAGAGTTCGGACTAAAGAAAAAAATCAAGGAAAAGTTATTAATGAATCTCACATGTAACTATTTCAAATTTCAATACTATTGAAATGAACAGAAAAATAAGTACATCTGAAATCAAGCCCTTTCTTGTTCTTGTCACCTAGGAGGAAACACAATACTGCTGCCACTCTCCCCTTCGAATAGAACTTGTGGAGAAAAAACAGCAACCCAGACTAACAAATTTATTGCAGATAATTCCGTAAACAAAGTCAGTGTAGAGGGTCAGCATTTTAATGAAAACCAGAAGGTTTTCATTAGTGTAATACTTTTTTTTTCCTTCTCCTCCCATCCAGCTGAAGCACTGACATGCATCCGAAGACGAACCTCTAAACTTTCTGCCAAGACAGCACTGGGACTGGGGTACGTAAACTCACTAGGGGCAAAATGAAACAAGCTGATTGGAATCTCAGCTTTCACTGAACAATTTGTTCACCAACACAAGGAAAAAGCTGAACATAGCTGGACTTTGGGGAATTATTTTTCTACCGAAAAGAATTCAAGTTGCTGAATAAGTATGCACATGTGTGCTACGAACAATGAAAATTTCATCTGAAATGTGTTAAAAGAACTTCCCCTCCATTAAAAAAAAAAACCAAACCAAACAACAAACACCAAAAAAACCACACCACAAACCAAAACCTGCATTACTCAATTACTGGCTTTACTGAGCATGCTAAAAAAGTGCTCTGCAAATGGAAAGACTGAAGTATTTAACTACTTTATTAATAATAGAGGGTCTCACCCAGACCAATCCAGTATAAGAACTAATCTAAATATACAAATGAACTTTCAGACACTTTAGACTTATTTCAGTATGTCTATAGCATCAGTAACAACTCTACACAAGCATTAACACAAACCTTCTGTCTTCCAGTATTCACTTGCAAACTGTTGAAAGCACAAATCATACCTACTTGGACACCCCTCACCAAGAGCAGAAACCTGAACACATTGACAACAGACTTTTCTCTACTCGTGCTTTTCTCCATCCCAAGTTCTGATGGATTTGCCGTTCCAAAGGATCATTATTTTTGACAGATACACTCTTTAAAGAAATCCTCTGCTTGGCTGAGAAAAAAGATCTTGCAATCTCAAACAACCTCCTGCTATTCTCACTCAGGAAATCAAACTGCCAGCTGTAGCATTTAGAATCTTGATACAGGCAACTCTCAGATTTTGTATTATGAATAAGGATACTACCTACATTTTTAAAACGGCAGAAATATTTTTCCAGCATTCAGCATTTCCAGATTAGTAAAGTCCTGTGTATGTTTGTACAAACTTCCTTGAAGAGCATATACATTTCTAAGTACATACACAAGTGGGGCCATAAATAAAAACAGATGCCATTTTGATAGACATCAGGTGATAAACAGTTTTCAAAACTGAAAAAATACTTTCTAAACAGATACTCAAGGGCACAAACACGTATGCATTCTTAAATTAAATTATGTTCAACATCCAAACCAAACTGATAAATTCTGAAGACAATGACTCACCCCTTCCTGGAAAAGTCAGTAAAAAGGTCAGATGTTTATGAACCAAACAATTGCTGGAAAAATATGGACAAACATTATTTCTAACTAAAACTCGATACAATTGTTTTCATTCTGGAGCCTGAAGTAACGACACATTCAATAATCAAGTACTTGATCCTTACATAACTTTCTATTTGGAAATCTCAGAGGTCTTCACAAGGTAAGTTGCACAATACTCCTTGTCAAAGACTGTAACCTCACAGAGGTTAAGCATTTTATCCAGTATCTTACCCATGACAGAGGAAATGTATGGCCATCCCATGCATCTGGAAAACTCTGTAATTTCATACTTTAGCCGCAAGACACATTCCTAGCACACATTTGCAGACCACAACAGCAAGAATACTGAATGAAAAGAGAATCCATACAGAGTACTGCTTGCAATCTTTGGGTTAAGTTGAAGAAGAAATCTGGAAAAAAACATCCAGGTTTCATCTCACAAACATCTATGTATTAAATAGAATACTGCCGTTAACACAGTATATGTTAGCACACTGGAAAAGAAGTTTACAAAGATTAAGATTCAAAAGCACAGAAGAATTTCCACATGGGATACGGTTTTATATTTAGAATTACTTTCAATGTTTTTTTAACTGTTTAAAAAAAACAATTTACTAGTATTAGCAGTGCTAGTGACTACATAACCACACAGTCATACTAATTGTAGAGAAAGGTTTCTCAGTTTCAAACTGCTTTGAAAAAAAACTTTTAGCTAAAAAAAAAATAAATCAATTTTTATAATCTAGTGAACAAAAATATGATAAATTATTACAACAGAAATATGTTACATAATACTTAGCTATTTTTTGAAGTCACCTTTTTCATATTTACATTCTGTGGATGTTTTACATATAATCAAACTTGGCAACTTTTAAGATTACACAACATCGCCACACAATTCATCTTCTTCTACAAAAAGAGAATATATAATTCTAAAACAAGAAGGAAACAATGTCTGAAACAGGCATCAAAAGCATAAGAAATTTTTTAACAGCTTTTGAAAAACAACTGATGCAACTGAAAGATAGTTAATATTTTTGTAAATAAAATATGGGTTTAGGCACAGAATGAATTTTGTTTAAGGAAAGATTAAAAAGAGCACATCACCAAATATACTTTGATCTTTCTTTGGTCAAATGTAACTCATTTCTAAAATAGTATTCTACAGTGCCAGTGGTTTCTTAATTATAAAAGATGGTGTGCTTCTGGCCCCAAGGAGCTCACAACAATAGTATCATTAAATCTTCTATAGCCTTTTTTTTTTTAAATCATAAAATCTTAGCACAAAAGCCCTCAGCAAAACTTCTACTTTAAATATTTATCAAGAGGTGAGAAACAGATGGCTAGACTGGTTTTACAGACTGCAAATGTTCTGAAATGGTATTCAAACTCTTTTTCTGCCAACTGCTATTAAGGGGTTCACAGCAGTTTGAAAGACAGAACGTGCATCAGAAGTTGAAAAACATCCTTCCTGATTTTTTTAAAGAGCACAAACTCTTTCATTAATTTCCAAGGAAGCCAATTCAGAGTGCCAATCACACGGAGTTTCACTTGCCTCCACTCATTAAGCCACCAACTTCATTATCAACCATCCTCCAGTCTCCAAAGCTCAGTGAACCTTTAGCGTCATAGCAAATACACTACATATTCAATTTAACTGAACAAAAACCCAAGATGGCAATAACCAGATACATTTTGTTAAATATTCTATGTTAATGTTATTTGTACACTTTATGCCCATCACAAAAAGAACTCCAGATGTACAGAAACATACACACTGAACAGATGTTCATGCTGAGTAGATTCTTTAACATATCAGAATCCATCATTTTTATTTCCAAATATTTCAAGTTACTAAAAAAAACAATTTTACTTCCATTCATCTATTCTTGCCTTGGATATTGCAGTACAGTTTGATAGAAATTAGACAGAGGCACCTTATTAAGCAAAGTATGCAAGTCTGCCCACAACTTCAATGTGTAAACCCTATTCCTGCTCATGAGGTGAACATAAGCATGCTGCATTTGAAAAAAGCATGTTGAAATAAATCAAAACTCTGAAAAGTGTATCTAAATAAACAGCAGCAATTTTCTATTACTAATGAAGTGCAGCAATGCTACTTTGCAATTATGTGCCCCCCTTCATCAGATGATTATTGCTTTACAAATATTACCTAAGAAAAAGTTAATTACAGATAGGAAAATGTAGCACACAACAGCCAAATTCTCAGAAAATATTATTTCACTGGGTTTACAGAAGACTGGACTTCCCAGTTCTCACTACTCCGTTCTAACCATTAAGAGAATATTATCATGCAAGGCAGTTCACTGAAGTATCTTCGTTTTTGTGGGGACATACCATAAGGAATATGCTGCAGAGTGACCACAAAGATAAATGCACTAATGAGAATAAAACTATTTGTGGAATAATACTTTCAAAATTGATCAAAAAAGCATAAAAGGGGAGCACATTTCACACAGCGTAGAAAACGTTGTAGAATGAAACAGTTCTAATGACAGGATGGCTTAAATGAAACAACATTTATTTTATTATTATTAATTTGCATTATTTCATACAATGCTATCAAAGGAAATACATTCATAATTGGAAGCAGTAACGCAACAGGGAGCATGCTGTTCAGCCAAGACATAGTGAAAGCACGAAGTGCCTCTAACTACTTCAGCCTACTCAACACATACATGTTTTGGCCAATGCACATCTGCTTCAGAGAATGGCGGTGTACATATAAAAATGGTTGCCTGAAAACCAAAAAGCCCCATAATCCACAAACAGAAATAGCAGCTACAGAATTTAAAGAATTAGAAAATACTGGTCCATCAAAGAAAACCTTTCCCTTGTCATGTCCCCAAATATAATCACTTAAGAAATAAAAAGCAGCATATGCGTCATTTCAATACCAGAACAGCCATAAGTACCACATAAATACCGGACATGAATTACCTTCCTAATTCCCTAATTTTTCTTCTGGCTCCTTAATTTGTCTCTAAATTCATCCATGCACACTTTTTACTTTACCAGAAATAGCATAAAGACTCCAGGAAAAAAAAAAAAAACCAGAACTGTGAATCAGCGTAAAATATCAATAATCAGCATGAAGAGATGCAATTTGAGAAGGCAGGGTTAAGGAGATATTAAAACACCTGATACAAAATAATCAAATTTGCCTCAGTGAATGAGCAAAGCCTACATACATATTTGCAAATGTTCTGAAAAACTATCACCTAGATACCAGTCTCAATCCTGAAAAATTCTACTTTATGACCACAGGTCCAAGCACTAATGAGGGAGAGCTTTAGGCTCAACGATGTCTCCAGAAAACCTGTGCAGAATAAGTCGCTCTGCAGCTGGAGACTAGTGCCCTGCTGCCATTAGCAAACACAGCGTGGCTTGGGCTGCCTTCTGAAGCTGCGCTGATGCTAGCAATGGGAACGATGAAGGAAAAGCTACAGTAGAACACAAACACATCTAATAGTTTATTTACTCCTTGTTCAGAGCCGTCTTTGAAGCTCCACAAATACTGTTTTTCCTTGTGTTTTTAACCTAGATTTAAGCTATTTTTTAATGAATTTAATTTTGTACCAGATTTAAAAGAAAAATAGCTTTATTTGCGCAACACAAGTTGTTAAAACAATTAAACGTTCAATACTCTTCTCAATCAGTAAGGGAAGCATTGAATATTTTTCCAACTAAGAAAACAGTTTGCTTTATAACTCTAATAGATATTTTTTGAAAAGTATGATTAGATTCAGCAGGAAAAAAAAACTCACTTAAAAGGCACACTTTAATGTAAAAACTTGTATTGTCAGAGCCTAGTTGTATAGTTACAAACAGACCATTTTCTGCATAGTTACCTCATTAGAGTTGCAGGTATCTCCTGATATCAAGCAAAAAGTATATTAAATTTTGCTGAAATAAAAGCGTTGCAGTAAAAGTTTTAGCTTAAATTCTGGCATTATTTCTTCAAACTAACACATAAGAATTAGTGACTTAGGAAACAACATATAGGCGGTCTAGATAAAATTCAGCTAGTTTAATGACACTGTGAATAAAATGCCTGTCATTAAAAGGAAGTCTGAGGTCAAAATCCACCTTTTTGTATATATTCCTTAAGCACGTAAGGAAGATAAATACCTTCTTACAAAACTGAATACAAGATAGACCACAAAACCTTAACTGTCATTTACAAGCTGAACAAAGAAACTAAAATTAAGAGGCTGCCAAAATGAACAGAGATGAGTAAGCCAAAACTCTGTTTTCTAAAGCAATACATACTTAAGTGCTTACAGAAGAAAATTCAGTGCTGTCCTAAAATGCAAAACCCCCCCTTCCAAAACACTGACCTACAACCTCTCATCTGAAGTATATACAAGCATGAGCTACAAAGATACACTTGTGCTGCCAATATAAATCATGACTTTTACTTACTCCTTACTCCTGTTAATATTACAACAGTTTTATATTTCAGTTTTGTTACAGCAGTGCTGTCAGCACTTCACAAGTGCATTTTATTCGAATTCTCATCATGCCTATAAATCCTAGTTAAGTACAAGGTACGGTACAAAACACTAAAGTAACCCCTAAATATCTTTAAATCAGGCTTTTCCACGTAGTACACTTGATGCAATGCTATTACATCTTCATTTTGCATAGCCAGACACGACTTATTCAGGTGGCTTCAGGAGCTTCACTGGCCCAATCCTATACCCCACCCACACACTCTGACTGCAATGCCACAGCCTGCCTTTAACTCCCCAGCTCACTCGGGCAACTAGTTGTCTCGGTGCTGAGCAGATCTTTGCTCCTCCAGAGACTAATAGCCCTGTACTAGAAAATACTGATAAAGGAATTTAATTCAACTTCAAATTAAAAAAAAAAAAAAAGTATAATGCTAGGTCCAAGTTAAGAGTTCCTGAATAGACTTCAAGTTGCAATGTTTAGCTTTCTGTAAATTTTTTTCTGAGTGCAAGTGTCTGTGCTTCGCAGTCTTTGATCTTTAAAAGCAAATAAATGAAAGGCGGCCAGCATTTAAAACGGCGACGTTAAACCCTCCTTGGTACTATAATTTTTTTTGCTTAAGCTTTCCCACGATCAGTGTCAGCTCCAGTTATAGCAGCAACAGTAGGAAATCTGATAGAGAAAATAAAACATCTCACAACTGCCTGCAAGCAGACATCGCTGTGCTTCACTCGGGCAGATTCCCCCAGGAAAAGCCCCTTCTGTACTGCCCTCGGCACAGCCAAAAACCCTTCGGAAGAGGAGTGGGGGTTTAAGAAAAGATCTAACGCAACGCAGACACAGGCGCACAGACACTGTCTGTCTCCTTGCTGCCAATTCTCCGTATTTAAAAAAATACAATACAGTATTAGCCAATGTTCTAGGGTACTTTTAAAGACAAAGCTATATAATAGCTGCTTCCAATTAGGGGCGACAGCTCAAACGCTTTACTCGTCAGAGCAGTCCGGTGGTTTCCGGGAGAGGAGCAGCCCTGCGACCGCCCGGCACCGCCGCCCAGAGGGTGCCCGGTGCGGGCCGCGGCCACTGCCCGAGCCCGAGCCGCGCCGGGACCCCGCCCCACGCCACCCCCCAAGCACGCCGCCGGCCCCAGCCGCCTCGCACCGAGAGCCCTCCCCTCCTTTCGCCTCAGAGGAAGGCGGGGGGGAGCGGGGGGCGCACACAAAGAAGCCCGACCTGCTGCGACCGTTACCGGGCGGACGGTGGAGGGCGAGGCGCCGCGAGCCCCCCCACCGCGGTGAGCGCCATAGCCGCGCGAGGCGGCGCGCGCGCACCCGCACCCCGGACGAGGCGCTCCCCGACCCACCGCCCCCGCCGAGCGCCCGCCCCTCCTCGGCTCCCCCTTCCCCAACGCTTACGCCACCTCCCTCCGCCGCTTCCAGCGCCTCGCCCCCCCAAGCCCCCCCTGCCCCGTGCCCGCCGCCCCAGCGCCGAACAAAGCGCCTCGGCGGCCGCCTCAGCTCCGGCCGCTCCGCGCCTCCCCGGGGGAAGCCGCCTCAGCAGACAAGGGAAGGCGGCGAATCCCAGACACAATGAGAGGCGAGCCGGGACTCACCCACAGCTCCGTGCCCCAGCTCATGGCTGCTCCACGGGCAGTGCCGGCGCCAGCAGAGGCGACGGCGAGGATCAGGAGTCGGACGGCGGCCGGAGAAGGGGTCCCGCCGGGCAGCACCGGTGCCCTCGGTCACAGGGGAGAGGCGAGAGGCGGCGGCGGCAAGGAACGACGTCGCTCCTAGCTCCTGCTCCGCCTGGCTCGGGGAGGGGGAGCCGCGGAGGAGACTGGGAGAGGGGCGGGCCCGGCTCAGGCGGCGGGGGGACGGGACGGGGTGAGGCCGCCGCGCCGCGGGAGGGAGGCCGGGCGCCGACCGGGAGGACCTCCCAAGGGAAGCTCGGCGGCGCGGTCCGCGCCCGGCCTCCCTCCCGAGGCGCCACACGCACCCCGGAGCCCCCAACGGGCAGAGGGGTGTCACGGTGTGAAGCGGCTCCTGTTGCCGGCTGCGTCGTTACTCATTAACGAGGGGAGGTGGGGGGTGTCTGGCGGGAGGCGGCAACGAGGCCGCGGGTCTTTGTATCCCGCCCGGCTGCGACGCCTCCTGGCCTCCCCCCGGGAAAGCGCTGACTCACGCCCGGGAGAGAGGCGGGAGCCCTGCCTGGCAGCGCACCGGCGGGGTCTCGCACCCTCCTCCCTGGCACGATGGCGAGGAAGACATAAACAGGGAAGGATTTTATTTTTCTTTTAACCCCACAGGTGTGTAAGTCAGTCATAAATTGCGAAGTTAGGAAGTGCGAGGCTGACATCTGAGGAAAAAGAAGCTATTTTTGATGGAGTAGTTGGATGAATTATATCGTTGAATTATAACAGGGAGTTTCCTCGGCAACCGGAAAAGCAGGGGTGTTAAATCCTTGTCAAAGATGATTTTTTTCAGCGAAGTGTCTGTTACGAAGCTACTAGTAGAAAGCAGAGGCTTTGAAAGCTACTCGAATTAAATTCTCCTCTTAAGGCATCAATTTCTTGATTTTCCTCTCATTTTTACTTAAAATCGTTTTTATAGACTGCAATAAAAACACAGTGAAAATACTGCTGTTTTAAGTCTCTATATCATGAAACAAAAATTACTTCAATTATTTTTTCCTTTCCAAGTCACTTTTCAGGTAATGTTCCTTTGCATCACACTTTAATTTAGGTTTAGTCCTATTTTCCGTATGAAAGGAAAATGCAAGTTCTTCTAGATCAATATGAAATTACTGTATTAGAATAATATTAACATCAGAATTTATCAAAATAAGCAGATGAGACCACAGATCAACAATGTAACTTCTGGAGTGAAATGTTTAAGTTAATCACATTACACCAGAAATGCTTTTGGTCTGTGGGGATCAACGAGATGAATAAATGTGCCACGTGCTGTGGTGGCCTACATGTATGTTTTAGCAAGCTGGTGGTCATATAACGCCCAAATTTTAGACTCCAAAGATTAAATTCCACACTTGGGCACACTTCAGTTGAACTCTTGACACACTAACTCAGTTTGTAGGTTGCATGCATTACTAAAAATATTCACCAAGCAGAATACATGTTGAGGATTTGGGTAATGAAGCATAAATAAATAAATTTTAAAAACAATAAATAAATATATATTTGAATTCGCTCAAATTGCATGCCTTTCAGGATTAGGAAAAAATAATTTCTGTTAAACACTGTAAACTTCAATCAACTTTTTGCTTAGCTACCAGTTCACCACACACCTTTATACAATTCTTAAAAAAAATATAATAAGATGATACAATGAGATAACCTGGTTCAAAACATAATTAAGTAAAAATTAAAAGAATGTGCTCATTTTATATGCTTTTTAATTTATCTCTTTTAAATTAACACCTATGCTATAACTTGCTGCATATATAATAACTTTAGAAAGAGGGATTTCAAAATCTTTAATCATGCACTGAGTAGAATCCATATTCCACTGTGTCCTAACCAAGGTTTATAAATGCACCCAACAATCTGGGCACCTTTGGTTTTGGATGCCTGATTTGGCACTTTTTTTTTAAAAAGCATAATTTTGAGAAACAAATGTACACTGAACCTTTAAACACTGGGGGTGAGAGTCCTGACCATTTAAGTGAATTAGAAATTTGCTGCTGGCTTCAGGAGAACCAGGATTTTTTTCCTGAAATGATCAGAAAATGAACTCATCTTTCCAATTGTTTCAGCTTAGATATCTAAAAATTAATCCTAAAAAATAACTTTTGCATTAAAATTTTCAACCTTAGAAGCCCCAATGGAGTACTGAAACTTAATCTACGGGAAAATGGATCCTAAATTCTGGATCTATGGATCCAGAAGCTTTGAAAGTCAGGTACTTATCTGGCACTCAAATTTGAAATGCTAGCCTTTCATTGCAACATACATCAAGAGAATTTCAAAGTGTAATATATATATTTATATGTGTATTTATATTTGTGGATAGTTGATTGATACCTGAACCCTCAGGTTCTTTTACTTAACTGCAATTTAAGAATTAACTAATTACTCCTATTTCTGCAAAATGTGCAAGGCCAACATTCTCAACATGTCAGGATTTGTTTTCAATTCAGAGCAATGTAACAAAATGGAACGTTTTATGGTGATCTCTAGCCATTTTAGAAGGAAACTGCAGCCCGAATCATAGGTACCTAAATACAATACTTAAGCATTACTGAGAAGCTAAAAAGCCTAAATCTAGCTAATGAGAGGTTTTCCCAGGACAAACAGGATTCCTTCTTTCCATACAGGTCTCTTCAAAAAACATCTTTAACAAGCCTTAGGGTAAAGCAAGCGTCAGGAGCTGGACAATGTTGCAGATTCTGGGTAACTTCACAACCTCCAGAACAGGTTGAGAGGCTGCTCTGAAATACTGTGTAAAATAGGACAGGTGCTACCACAGCAGCCTCTGGGCTATACCTACCTACCTTTTAAGAGCGTATGCACACTATAAAAAGGAGCAATCAAAAGATATTACTGAACAAGGCTTTGAACAAGCTAGCACCGGAATAGGAAACTGTATTGTTGTATTAGAGCACTACTGCAGTCTGGCTAATTATTCATGTTCAGAGGTTAACAATTAGACTTGGGAATGAAGGTTGATTAGGCCAGAAGCTGTAGACATTAACATACTGTTTCTGGGACCCAACCTAGTATTTCTGCATGAAAGCATGATGAGCCATTTAGCTGTATCAGTTCATTCACAACTACCTCACATATTGGACCTTCATGGTGCAACACAGAAACACCCCTAGAGAATTAGCACAAAATCTGACTCAAAGGATACAGTTCACAATTATCTGAGATGCTGCTGATAGCCATTGCCTCTTCAGGTAGAGTAAATAAAACAGACTGGGGAGAGTTGGACAACATAATACACGCTACAAGGAAATGGAGGAATGATTGCTTCCAGTATTCCTGGAAAGGTAGTTAAGTATTTCTTAATCTAATCTGGACATATTATTATTTTAAAACATAAAAAAAACAATGTAAACTTTTAAACTCTGTGTGATATAGGATAAACACCTTCATAATGCCTTTTATGTAGTTTCATTCAAGTGCAAAGCCTACTTCCTGCCAACAGATTTCAGTGGCTTTATTAGTGTTTGAATTGAAATAATGGACACAACTGTTTTCAAGATTGGTTTCTGATTTTTAGTTTGCTTTCAACCTGTACTTCTTCCAAAAACAGAAGTACATAATATGTATCAGGTATGCATATGGAGATGTGCATTTCACCTTTACTTAAACTAGGAGCCACCTCTTCATCAGTAAAGATCATATCATAGTTCATTACAATGATAAACTACAAAGGTAATTGATTGTAAGTTAAAAGACAAAAAGCACTTAGATAAGTTATCACAGAACCTGGAATTCATAAACATTAAGACTATGTGATCAAATCAAATTTTAACTAATTAAAAATAAAACAGAAGTCTTAGCAGCATAACACTTACCGTTTCAGCTTAGCGAGAAGTCTGACATCAGTCATTAGGTCCTTCCCCTGCTTGAGTACACTCTTGCTTTAGGAGATTCCCATCTATATGCTGAGCTATGCTCTCCTCCAGTTTAGCACTTCAGGATGTGAAATGACCTAGCTGTAAGGTGAGGGAAAGAGTCTACTGCATCTCCACAGGATATTGCCGGAAATGTTATAATTAATAATTTAGAATTTTGACATTGTTTCCGTTATCGGGGATTGCAACTGGCCCTAGGCCTAGAAGTAATCAAACAAACATTACCCCACAGATTTTTATTCTTCTAGTCACATCCTGAAAAACATTAGTCTTGGAGGGGGGTAGGGGGTGGGGGTGGGGTGGAGTGTATCACTAAAAGGACTCAAGGATACATTAAAGACATTTAAGTAATTCACACACGCAGCAAAGGCTTCATGATAAATTGCATTGTTCTAGTATCCTTGTAAACCATTAGCATTTTCTGGAAGATGATGGCCACTTATTTTTAGCTTAGAAAATTTACTGTTATAGTTAGCTGTTTTCCCCATCATTGACTAATTAATGCAGGCTTTAAAAGAAAACTGCCTGAATTTATTTTTAGACTTAATCCACATCATTCCAGTTATTACAATAGTTATATATTTTGTTAATTCTGTTCACTTCTCAACAGAATCTACTTGAGTTTACAAGTGTACCCAAGGATATTATCTTGGCAGAACAACAATTTGCATGATTAATTTGGAGTGGCAGAAAAGCTGTCTGGCACTCCCTGTGGGCACACTTTCTAAAGAGAGAAGCAGCTTAGCTTTCCATTGCAACAAAAATCAGCAGGACCAAACAAATTACTTCCAAATATCTCTTTCTCAGTGTGAGGTGCCATTAATCCTTTTCTCTGCTAGCCAGCAGTCTCTTTGTCATATTAAAATTGGATTTTTACTCCACAAAGAAAATGAAGTGTTGCAAAAACCCTAAGTATTACCTCTTTTCCCTTGAAAACCAAAGGAATTTAGCTCCCCCTCCACCTTTAGACTGCTGGCGATGGGGGAAATACATGTGTAAGTGCTCTAATTTTAAAAAATATTAATGTTCATAACACTTCCGTATGATGAGTGGATAATCATTACTTTATGGGAATGCTCAGGAAATACTCTGAGACAAAAGAATAGGTGTCTTGACACTTCAACTTGTGCTGAGTTCTCCAGACTTCCTCTGTCTCCCAGAGGCTGGTTATTTAACTGTAACCAGCAGTATGCAAAGAGTTTGTAGCTGTGCATCTGACTAGAGGCTTACTTCCACTGGGTTCCTATTTCAACTATTAGGCAAAATAAACTTACAGTTTTACTCTGAGTACTGATTTTTTTTTTAAGCAGAAAATTAGCAGGAAACTGGGAAACTGTATTACTTAGACCACACCACCTCTGCTTCAAGGCAGAAGGAAAACTGCACTTATTAGTGCAGCCTCAGCCACTGCTTAGGGTGACCCAATTCTAATTTTTCTCCTCTCTCTGACTTCTTGTGGGAAGAACTGTAGCTCGCCTCCATCTTTTCCAGTCTATACTGAAATGCATTTTATATAGCAGAAGAAAGGTATGTTTCTTCTTTTTCTCTCATCTCAGCAAGCAAAACAGAAAGACATCACCAGTGACTGGATAACAGAACTGAAAAGACACTACTTACACCAGCTATAAATAGGACGAAAATGAGAACTTCCATCTGCTTTTATGAAATATCCTGTGTTCACTCTTCTTGCTTGCACTATAGCCAAGAGCACATCTTTCCGTGCCATATGTAGCAGAGGAAATGTGGTGTCAATCAGCATCAACTAGCAATATTCTAAGTACAAAGAACCTCTTATTTCACAGGAATTTGCTTTTTTCCCGTGAAGACAGACTATCACATGATAACTTAGCATTTCCTTTTGACAACATACAACTGTATCCCAATCTGGAGGCTGGACAATTAGAAAGTATCAGGGAACACCCATAAATCATGATCTCAATGTATGATTTTCAATTCTTTAATGCTTGCATTACCTGCTTGAATACTAGAAATCCACTTGCTTTCATAGCATATACTTACAGAATTATATCAAAACTTAACCAGAAATGCCAGGGCTTTGTTACCTTAGTTTCTGGTCTCTCCAGTTTACCTAACCTATGTCTTCTCCATTCTCCCACCAAGCCCATCCATGCACATTTCCTTACATTAAAAGAACATTGAGCTGTATCTAATATGCAGAGTTAGGTATAGCTATGGTGAATTCTGACAGTAAAAATTTTTAATTACCATATTATCTACAGGCATAAGGATTATTAGTTTTGAGATAATAGCAGTTACTATTCAAGTCTTTGGTTATCTGCATCGATTAGCTAGCCGCTTTCAAGCAGAGTGTATGGACTGACATACTGTATCAATATTGAAAGATGGAGAGTCTGTCATGGTACTAATTCAAGCTGTAGAAAAATGAATAGTGGATGAATGTGTAACTACAGGTCAGCACCACCCATTTTCAGACTTGTTAAAATATTTTACTATCAACTGACATTGAATTATGATTAGAAACACAAATATATATGCAGTTGTGCATTTGAACATAATCAGTATCCTGGGTTACTGGTTAATCTCATTAAAGGAATTTTAATTTAAAACTGGTTCATTAATTATCACCATGGACCGTAAGGTTCAGTTAAGAGGTTTTCAGTAGTTTCAACACATCCAGCCGAAACCCATTTCCTGAACTTGACAGCCACCTGCTGGCACGCAAAAGAACAAGCAGTATAACATAATACCAACCTGTTTCTGCTGTAATCAATCAGATCCTATTTCATTGAAGAAGGTATGAGTTACATTAATTTGAAACTGAAAAGGCCAACGATCCCTTGATTGTCCTACCTTCCATACCACTGCAGGTCTTGACTTCTCTCCTTCAAAGGATTTCATTTCAGTGGTCAGTGGTTTAATTTCAGGTGTCCCTCCCTTCTTATTTTAAATCTGTGGTGGTTCCTCCTTTTCTCATGAGAAACTTTATGTCCACATTGCATAATACTACATTTAATTGGTGCATGAAAAAACTGTCAAAGGATCACAGTCTGGAAGGACACTCAAGAGTAACTCATGTAGCTATGAAAACTCTCTCCCTCCCACTATTAATCACTTCAAAAGAACAGGAATCAGTAAATAAATCAACAGTGGGAATGAGAACACAGTGTGCTGTGCATAGAATAGATATCGCACTAAGCAAATCAATTACCTTTCCACATCTCCCTCTCATATTAATAAAGATAGCTACAACTCTGTTTATCATTATTTGCCCCAAGTAAGATTCTGATCAGAGACTAACTGCAGAAATTTTCAAGTAATCCCAAAGAAACAACACCAAAAATAAAGAAATCACTTGTTTAGGAAGGAAATTTATTTTTTGAGCTCTATTTAACTAAATGTGAAGACCAATGCCTGTTCTTTGGACTTAAAAGGCAGATCAAATCTAACAGGTAGCCATCTGAATCCCAGTAAGAGTCCTTCCCCCCATGCCCCTTTGTCTTTGCATATTCTTCCCTTTGAGGCAAGGTGAGATGCAGAGGGAAGAATATACACAATTTCTTAAGAGTGTTCTTTTCCCTCCCTAACACACCCATCTTCTAGTAGCCAGGGTTTTTCCCTTTGGATTTACCGCTACCTTAGGTACTCTCCTTATGTCCAGATCTCCTCAGTTAATTAACTTTTGAAAATGAAATACACAAAACATAAGGGTTCGGTTGTATTGCTACTACCTTTGTGTCTTTAATAGCCAGTCCACAAAAAGAAGTTACCATGTCACTATTTCCTATGACCTTTTTTTCACACTGCTGAAAATGCACCATTTTCAGCACAAAGTAAAAAATTTGACTGAATTTGAGGACTAAACTGCCCCTCTGGGTTGGAATATATACACCATTGAGGCAGGTTACAAAAATATATCTGAACACAGATACATATGAAAAAAAATATATTTCAGCATTCAGAAGCTTTATTCTGCGTTCATAAAGGAGAAACTTTTAAAATATGCTATTATAACACAGTCAATACCAGAAATTTCATTTTAGGGCAATGTCCAATTCTCAATCCCTTTTTCACATCATTAAAGCAAAAATACAGTTAAAGCAATCAATCAAATGCCCTCTCCCTCCAGGCTTGTCTGCTACTATAGTTCTTCCCACAGGACTCTGTGATTCATGCCCTAGATCCTTTTCATCTATGAAGGGAAGCCAGTTCATCATTTTCCTGAGAAAAAAGTTTGAGTGGTGATTTTTGTCTCAGAACACCAACTAACCCTTAAAATAGGTAAAACAACATTTTTCCACATTTTGGAAAAGACAGCTCACTAACAGCAGTGACAGACAGTTTAGCCCTGTGTTTTCACATCCTGCAGAAAGAATAAATATCTTTTCCACATTCAGTCAATAATTGCCCCTTTAATTTTAATGATACAATATATTAAGATAAACCAATTTAATTTGTCTATAAAGCTTTAGTTTTGCTTAAATTTTATTTGGAACTATATTTTTAAAAGCAATTTTGTAAGCATCTCAAACTAAAATTTTTGTAGAAATTAAAACAGTATTGTTTCCAACAGTTTCAAGTTTCAAAACATTAGAACATATTGAAAACAAGAAAAGAACAAGTTATTCATAATTTAAGGGTAATGAGTTTAGCTGTATACAACTTACCCAGCAATCCCAGACAATTAAATTACCATAGGTATAGAATACATAACACCATCAGAGAATATGGAAGATGTACGTAAGTGCATATTTAAGAAGCAACTGTGTTTACTTAAAAGTTTTGAATTTTACCTGCCTGAAAAATAATTATCTATGCATGAAAATTGTACCAGTTAGCTGTTTGCATTACAGTAGGGAAAAAAAAAAGTCTTTGTTGCTCATATTCCTCCTTCATCATACAGATTTTCTTACATTTTTAGAAGTGAAGTCTACTTTACTGCAGAATGGATGGTGAAGACTTTCAGATTTTTTGCGTTACTAACACTGCCACTGCCCTGATAAATTTAGTTCTCTTTCACAGGGTACACTGCTGCCTGAGAAAAATTCATACCTGAAACAAAAAGGATGTTGAATTCGATTTCTAATTCAGTTGTGGTTTTTCAATTCTGTAGGTGACAGAATGAAACTTCAACACAACATTAATGACACCAAGTCCTGGCCCATAACCAGCTATCCCAAGCACTGTGCTATTACAAACAAATGGTTTCATCTCTGACGATGACTTTTGAAACAAGTCTGTTTGTTTTCCCAATTACTTGCTCTCTAGATGAGTCAACCTTCCATGAAGTCTGACATGAAGATAATATCTTTTTCCTCTATATAGTGCACCACCTTTTAGTTCTGTAGCATGTGAAAGTGTTAACTTCAAAGCAGAGCATGGACTGTTCAAATACTGACATTATTACACTGGGCAGTGTAACATTGCCTATGCCTAATTAATGCTTGTACAATGCTTTCAAGATATAAAAGTATGATTACTGACTAGTAACTCTATTGAATGAATACCAAAACTGGACTAATTCCTACTGAAATGAGTGTGGAAATCGTTTAAAGTTACACCATGCAATACTACTACTCCAACAACATTAGGTATCCTACGTGGGGGCTGAGGGGAAAAGGGAAGAGGAGAAATCAAGTCCAGACCTTGCTATGGTGATTCTTCTGCCTTTGATGCAAATGAAAATAGAGTTCAGTGCCTCTAGTTTAATACCCATGACTTTCTTTGAAACAAGAAAAAAATCTCTAAAGTATTAGAAAAATTAACCACATGAACATTCAGCCTTAAAATTAAATTTAATCTTTACATAATTTAATATGCTTCTTATAAATCTTCACCCCAGATATGTAAAGCATAGTAGCTCTTTTAAAAGATTTAAAACCCAGAAAAAGGAAACAGGTTGTAGCAAGTACTGTCAATCCTTACTTGAACATTTTGTTCAGGCTGTGGGATAGACATCTTCATGTTGTACTGCTGTAGTTGACGTGACAATAAATCATGGCCATGATGAATTAAAATCAAATGTCCCCTTCCCCGACATACGCAGAAGCATCATCTGCCACATATTTCTATCCTAAGTTATTCACGTTTATGCTAGACTCATCCACACAGCAAAACCCATGCTTATGGGATTTATGAATGATTGATGTATGGGATCTGGCGTATCCAATTGGATTCACTGTCTGATCATTTTGCTGCAAAGCCTCCACTCCCCAAGTATAGACTCAGTTGCATTATAGCACTGTACCACAGAAAAGAACAGCCTCCAGTTCAAGCATTCACTGGATCCGTTTCTTTCCAGGAATGCACAGCTCTAGCATACTTGTTGCCCCACGTACCCAAGAACTGGGATAATTACTTCCAATGCCATTATTAAATTCTCAAAATTACTCATTTCTGTAGTTATGTTTGCATGGAACCAAAAAGAAAAACACTCACTGCAATCAGGAAAAAAAATATTCAAACTAAGCACAAACATGTCTTGAAAAGGAACCTATCACTCATGATTGCCAGCAAGCCTTAACTGGCCTACCCTAAGCCTCACCGACACTCCTTTTCATCACTGAGTTATACCCAGCATACTCTAGTCACAGATGGCACATTCATTGAGTAGACTTTTAGCAAGTCCAAGGGATCAAGGAGCTTGACTGTCTAATTTATCTGTAAGCAAAATCCATCTTAACACTGGCCAGTATCCCAGTGATGTGCTCCCATTGTGTAAGCTGCAAAGTAAAACTTTTCAATCTTAGACAGACTAATAGTGTAATACCGAAAGTAAATTTAACCACAGCATCCTTAACCTTTCCTATTACACTCCTCCCTCCGCATTGTTTTGTGTATGGTTTACACAAAACTGCAATCCAACACTGGGGGACTAAAACAAGGTGTACATTTCAGAGTAAGGGGTTTTGCTGTTCCACAACGATCATTAAGTCACTTTATGCCCTTCACTTGGCACTGTTTCAAAATTGTGAAAAGATCAACACAAGCATTATTACACAGAGTCCTCCTTAATGGAGGTACTTCTACAAAATCTGAACAGCACCATTTATAATTGTGGCTTTCGGAGACTTTTTCCATTCTTGCAGAAATTCCTTTCCAGTGTTTCAATACCAAACTCAACTAGCCACGTTCAACTAGTGAAATCCAAATACCATTTCAAGTATTCGATGTTTAGAATCCTTAAGACATTTCCTTTAAAAGTACCTCAGTGTAGTAAATACAACTATATTCATTATCCACAATGTCATGCAGACATATGCTTTATTAAAGTAACAGAAAAGATTTTGCAAGAAAGTCATTTAGTTAAAGCACTCTGAAACAGACTGTCAGAATAATTATGGAAAACCCACAGATAATCTCAACTCAATATTTAAGAAATAGACACATCCTTATACATGTTTCTTCTGAGACAAAGTAACAACACAGTTCACTAACCAAACCTTACACTATATGTATCTAGTGTACCAAAAAATCCGTGGTACCACAAATTCAGAAATCCCTTGTCTTCACTGAACAGCTAGTACATGGAAGCACAACAGGAAAGTAATACAAAAATCTTAGTTTGTTGAAAGATCAGTGAAGATTTTTCCCCTGCAACTGCCAGAGTTTACTCTTCATACTTGAGGTGGAATGGCTGAATAAGTAAAGTAGTCTCTAAACAAGGCTATCTATGTGAAATTAATTCAACAGGAGACTAGCATATATTCTCATTTCCCCAGCCTCTGCCTGTGGTCTTTCACTTTGTTAAACTGAAAGTATTTCAGTAGGTTATACAAGATCTACAGGGGTTTTGTCCAACTTTTCAAGTTAAGAAGGTCAGGGTATAAAAATGCATATACACAAAATGCAATTCCCAAGAGGAAAGAGAGCAGGTCAAGCCCAGAAATATTGTCTGCAAGCATTAACAACCCCAGTGAACAGCAATGCCATCCAACAGCACTCAGGTTGCAAAGACTTTGATCACAAGAAGTGTTCAGTGGGTCAAAATAACAGCAGAGTTTAAGTAGTCTTAACTTTTTTCTTTACAAATGCAATGAAGAAGACAGACTATTCATTAAATATAAAAGCAATTTTATAAAAACACATCAGAATTTTATTGCTTGAAGAATACAGCATATGAAAAAGCACAAGAATGTCCAAAAGAAAGGTCACAAGGATCCAAACATATTACACCATACATACCAGATGCAGTAAAATGTTAACCTGAATTCTGCATCAGAAAAGAAAGGTGTGAAAATATACCTAATATTATCTAAAAGAAAAAGACTCATTTAAAATAGAAAGTGTGAAGGTGTTACAGTACAAATTAGAAAAGCCAACACTGCACATTAACATTGTATCACTAGACTAGATTTTCTACCTTTGGTACTTAAACCTTTACAGAAAACCACTTCCTCGGTCAAACCTTGCCTAACATATTTCATATAGTATCCATTAAAGGTTTTTTGTTTTGTTTTTCTTTTTTTAAACTTAAACATTCAAACAAATACTTTTCTGAGTTTTCACTGCATTAGTGCAGTTAAGGAAGTGTTCACATTTATTCAATATGCAACTCAATGTATCTCAAATTTAAATCAAAAGTCACTATGTGACTGAGATCTGAATAAATGCCAATTGTACCTTGTTCAGATCTTTATGTAAAAATGGGCACATCATTTTCTGTTTGCATCCTTATGTAAACAGGCTGCTGCAGCCCTCCTCAAGAATTCAAACTAGAGCAACTTGCTGAGGACATAAGTTAATAAAAAAATCCACATTGTTAGAGAGCTATTGGATCATCTACAGCAGCATGCAAGTGGCTTTTCTAGTCTGCTCAGATTAGCGTACCAGAAGATATGCCAGTATTACTTCAAGTAACACATTAAAACTCAGCAATGGACACTACTGTGCTTTATTTCAACACAAAGAACAGCTGCTCATCCATTTATCGACAGAATTTTCAAATCAACTATCAAAAGGACTACTACATCATTTCTGTTCCATGTATTGCTGATCACTCTTGGGGAATAGTTTATCAAAAACCTGGACTTTCCTACAAGCCAATTTGAATGAAGAAAATGTTATCTTTCAACAAGGTATCTTAGTAATCCAGTGGCAATCTAGTCTGGAGAATGTTAGCATTATGCTGACAACAATGACTAATCAAGGTTAAATAAATTCCCTCTTTTATGGTAAGCATGCTCTTAGCTTCAGCTTTTGCCTTCATAGGCTTGAATACTCAATCATTCCCAGTTACGTCAGTGGAACTAAAACAATTCTTTTCACCAAGTTCCAGCTTTATATTTCAACAATGTGAATAGATCTGGACTATGAAATACCATCAACAACAGTTAACATTAAACTGGAGTGAAATAATAGAAGAGTTAGTTCTTCAAACCAGGCAGTCTTTGAAGTTAAATATTCAGTTAGGACTGTCAAAAGATGTCATAATAAAACCGTGGGTTTATTTTTTTCACCCCTATACAAAAAAATGACTGAATTTGTACAACTCCTATTAAACATACCTTTTCCTAGCTTGGTGAAAATGTATCATTTTCAAATTTTAACAAGTGTGGTATTTGAGCATATTAATATTTATTGCCATATACATCCTCATTTTAAAAAGAACTAAGAATTCAGACTCTACTATGCCGAACTCTGCTTTTTTCCCATTAACAGATTATGTCTACTGTACCACTCCCCCAAAAAACAATTAAAAATTCTAAGTAAGATTTTATAGTTTAGTTAAAAGGGAAGAAATGCAAATGTGGATTTAGAGCTTTTTGTATAAATCTCACTATATTTTATAAACTCGTTGTTTATTGTAACACTGTTTATTGATCAAATAAATGACGCACTGCTATCTAAAATTTCCATATACACCATTAAAAATCCAAAGTTGATATGATACTGAACCTTAAATCTTCAAGAGTTCAAAAAAAGACAGTTTATACATGTACAGCACACAACAGCAGACACCCCTAGAATACCAATTGCCAGTCCATGATGCATACAAACTTACAGGTAAGCATTCATTTCACTGTTTTCATTTGTGCAGGAAAAATATTTCTTAATAAAGACAAACTCAGCTGGTGAATTTCAGATATCATCTTCATCATCTTCATCCTGAGAGGATCCTGCCTGATTGGATGCACTGGCTGAGGCAGCAGCAAGCTGTGCCTGTTGAGCTGCTTGTTGCATCTGTAGCCATTCCTGCTGCGCCAGTTCTGCTTGCTGTTGTCTAGCCTAAAGACATGAATTTAATTGTTAAGGCCATGCATAACTTGGAGAATCTCTAGAGCACCTTATCTTTAAAAGCAGTTTTATCTGCACCTGCAGATTCCTTTTGTGTAATTTTTATTAATTGTACATATAAAACCACATCTAGAAGTACCTTAATTATTTGTATCAAGATGTTTAGTTATATTCTCTCTTCCTCTGAAGAGGCCACCATTTGGAGGATTTCATTACAAAAACAAAAGGCGGGAGCTAGTGTACTTAAGTTCCACTGTAAGGATTGTGCTGAACCACTTCCTAACGGAAAAATTAACTGAGGCAAAGCAATGGAAATTTTAGGCTTCAATTTCAAGGGATCTTAACATTTAATCACAGTTCTGAGATGAGAACAGCTCTACTTTGTTGATTACAAATACTAAAACTTGCAATTATGAAATCATCCAATTGTACCACAAAGACACACGCTATTACGAAAACAAAGAAAGCCATTATCTTACTTCGCTAAGCAATCTTTGGAAAACAGAGCAATGTAAGGTCTTCTCAAATTCAGGCATGCAGATTGAGGATGGCTTTGCTACAGAAAGGTACAGTCCTTTACTGAAAGGCACAGTAAAGTCCCTTTACTGAAAGATGTTCTAACAAAACATTTCAAATCGTTCAACTGGTCATCTCTCATTTTTCTATCCAGGGTTTTCACTTGTTTTTCAGCAACTGCTGTTGATTTCACCAGTATACTAGTCAATTGTGTTAAAGTTAAAACTTCAATTTCTATTTTGAGTGAACATTAGGAAAAAGTTCTTAAAATTAAAAATCTTCAGTCTTCTTTACTTTTCTACTTTTAAAAGTCATCACTAAGAATGTAATGATTTCCCTTCTAATCCCATTGCACTCACTGAATTTTCCTATTTTTTTCCAAAGCATCAACAAATTTTACAGTTTCGCAAGCTCTAAGATGCCAAAAGATGATGCTTTGGAAAACAATCAAAGCCAGTTTACCTACTTAGTCAAGTGAAAAAACTGGAGTCTTCCATTATTATAACAAGTGTCACATTTCCTCAGTCTGTTCTAGCACTAAAACAAAATACTTTTACAGGCATAGAAATCTCTTCTCAATTAAGACTTTTCAGTATTTCAAACTTCAAGTGGTAGTGAGGTTACAAGGGTTGGGAAACAATTTAAGACATTGTCAAGTTTTAAACAAAGGAAGACAGCAGCATCTGTACACATAGGAGAGGCATAAATATTTATCACGCACAAGATAACAATAAGGTTCCCTACTAACCCTGCTACAATTAAGTTTACTGTACACTCACTGAGGTGATACACATGCATGCACCAGAAATCAGAGGCTCAGCACTTCACACTGGATGGATTGTTTTGTCAGTGCCTACCCTCACTGCTGTATTTGTAACAGTATCACTTAGCCATTTCAAAAATGGAAAAAAAAAGAAAAATTCCATTGAGTTGTATTGACTAAGAAGCTTTATGAGCATCTGGTAAATTTAACTCATTCATTGCACAGATGAACTTTAATGAGGAAGCCTCAAAAAACCCCAAATCTGTTAAGGCCCTTGTCTTGCACAGAAACTTATAGACATGCATGAATATTGGGATAAGCCATTCCACTGACTTCAAATATTTACAAACATCCAAGCTATAGGCAAACATTCATAAGATTAACAGGAAAGTATTTTAAAACTAGAGCAAGAAGTCAGCATTAGTGTCATGCTCTAGAATATTAACAGGATTAGCACAAATAAGCAAACATGCACTTGTGTAACTATTTTTAAGAATAATTACAGTACCTCCAACAGCATATCACAACTAGCATTTTTGAAAAACAAGACTGCCATCTTTGAATCTAAGCAAAGATTTCCCATATTACCAAAGACTACTTAAAAAAAATCATTCATACAACCTTGTCAAACTTGCATGCATTGCCTTAATTTAAACATTAAGGCACAGTATTATAGAATTTAAAAAGAACATACCTCAAGGGGTCATTCCTTAGATAAAGTGTGTCTTACATAAGGTGGCCATGGTTCCTTTTTTTTGTTTTTTAAATGTTACTCAGGAGCTAGTACTCCCTTAACACACCTTATTTGCTTTTTTATTTTGTATACTGTGCTAAGTTATTTGAACAAAACAGTAAGTAAAAAAACAGGTACCAAACTGACTGTTATTTGTAAATCTCACCCTTTAATCAAGAAGCAGCCACATTGGTCTTTCTGATGTTAGTAGTCAAACAAAAGTACAGGCACACATGAATTTATCATAACTAGCTCACTGCATGCTGACAATAGCTACATGGTATGCTGAAATTTTAAATGCCTTAAAATTCATCATGCAATTAAGATTAAAATAGTTGGCATGTTATAATATGAAAAACTACAGTTATTAATTGTTTCGGCAAGATACAAGTATAGCGAAGGGGCGTGAAGGTCACAGTCATTGGACATGATAACACATAACTGAATAAGCATTTTCACCAGAGGAAATTAAAGTAAGCAAACTGAGAAAATAAGACTCATGCCTTGGGTAAGAAGAAAGAGAAATCCAAGATAATTTTCACATCACTTAGTTTAGAGAATGGTCTTCTTGTCAAACTAAGAGAATAGTAGAGAGAAAGATGGTGTAGAAAGATAAATAAAATTGGCTTTTAAACTTGGAGATGTTCACAAATTATCTGGGAAAGTTGGGCAGGGAAAAGGCTGGGATGAAGGAGAATGCGTGTGCACACACACAGTATTTGCAGGCAAATGCTCTTCCTATGCCTGAATTGCCTCTTTAAAAATTTATGCATGAATTCACTCAATTAGAGTCTTGCCAAGAGTAAAGGAAGATAAGAAAGGACAAATTAGAAATTCTGAACGATTAAATGCTTCTTTCAAAGCCTGAGAAATAACACTTGTGTGCTGATGGCCAGACACAGAAAAAACATTTTCACTTTTTAATGCATCAAAACTGGTAATTTCCTAGAACACCAGCTGTCTTTCTTTTATTTCCTCAGCCAAGTAATTCTTAATGTATTCTCTACAGTAGAATGGAAATACATAAGTAGGAGCAAAAAACGTGCTTTTTAAACCTAGAGTATAAAATTTGTTTGTGTACAAAGTCCTAGAAGTCAATTCACAGAAGTAACAAGTAACAGCATCTTATTTGTTGACTTTACCCAATTCAAACAGGCCAACGTCAATAGCATCTTAGATGCCACAGCATCTAAGGATTCAGAAGGAAGGGGATACTTGAGCTGTGCACATGTTTTTGTGGCACTAGATCTGCAGCATTAATTATTCCAACCTCATCAGTACAAGTATTGCTTCACTTACTTTTGCAAATAACTCCTGTTGCTGCCTTAAAAGCTCTTCTTCCGGAATGCCGAGGTTCTCCAAGCGTGAACTGGCCTTTCTTCTCTTTAGTGCTACTGTTTTGCATTCTTGTAAGACTTCTTTTACTTCACTGATATAGGAGCCAAACCCCAAACTTTCTAGTGCTAGAAAGAAAGAAAACACATTGTTCACCTTTTACAAAGCTTTTGATAATAGATATTGATTTGTTTCTTTAAAAGATTAAGAAAACAAGTAAAAAAGTTTGATCACTCTTCTATCATCTGGTGACAAAACTCTGTGTTCATAGGAAGATCTGACAGCTATTTTCCCTGTCTCTTCTCCTATGGCATTTAAGAATGCAGGCTAGAAGAATGTAGCTTTCAGGCTAGAAAAACTAAGGTTAGTCAAGTACAACCAAAGTCATCTGCACTTGCAGAGGATTCAGGGCTTTCAGATAAATTTTATTCGACATAGGCATTATTCTTCAAAAGACATCTTTCTCCCATCTTCTACATACAAGAATCAAGCAGAATTTATACAACTAAAAAATCCTTCCTATCTGAACTGTTAACCTTTAATCTCTCAGGGATTCATCTTTCCAGTTTTGTTACAAGTCTTCAGTAGAAGGTAAATTAGCAACCTATAACAGAGCAAAAACAATGCATGTAAAATGATCACAGATGCTTCATTAAGACAGAAATTATTATTACCCTAGACCTATGAATTTTAGCTTTTGTCTTTTAATATCTAAATTCATATTTCAAGTGCCAAGAAGCTAAAACTGCATAGTTCATACATGCGTTCGCACATGTTCACACATATAAAGTTATATAAAATTATGTAGGAGCTCTTTATTGTTTTATTTCTCAACAGAAACCCTTTTATCTATCTCCATATGAAAATTTATTCAGAAACTAAATCTTGCACTTTTATCTGCCCAAAGAAATCTGACATGCAGCTATAACCTGCAACAATAGTTTTTTTTAAAGAACGCAAAAGTAACACGAAGGATTATGAAAACCCAGGTAGAACATATGACAAAAGGCACACTGTTTCCTGATTCACCATTTACTATGATATGCCTCTATACACACACCCCCCTCAAAGTGGAACCTATTACAGAATATGCTAGGAATATTACATAAACACCAGTTAGACTAGAAACAAGTCTCAGTTCAATAGAACACCTGGTTCATTTCCAGTGTTTACACAAATCAGAGCTTTCTTTATGGAATGATAGGGTTTTTTACTTTATTTAGTTTATCTTACTTTATTTCAACCTTATGTCACAAGCTATTCAAGAAATAGCACTAAAATACACTGCATAACAGCAATCAACAGCTTGTTATAAACAAGCTGTTACACTCACTCACACTATATTCTAACACTAATTTTGTAAGCAACCTTTCCCTACCCATAATGACAGCAGCATGCCATTGTATCATACACCTAAACAATAACCCAAAGGCATTCTATAAGTTTTCAGCTTCCAACCTGTGTTTAAGGAGACAATTAATACACTGTCTTCAATAGGGCAGTACAGTGCAGCTGTCTACCCTAGGTAGACATGCAGGACTACCATTCCTTTAACAGATAACATTTAGCAAATGAATTTACATAATACCTGTTTCTTAAGAAAAATAAAGTTAGAGGACAAACTGATTTAGAAATAATAAAATTACTTCAAAGACAGCATGTCAGTTCAGCCTCAGCCCACACAGACACTGGAAACACTTTTTTCAATTAGCCCACAGTTTCTACGAGAATTACCAAAAACCTTCAGAAACTGGTTTAATCCAACCTCAGCAGATAGGAGGCAAATCCATGTCTCATGGTCCAGAACTTGTTAGTTAAGCAGTCTATAAATATTTAAGAACTCAATCAATTTTAAAATGTAAACAGTATAAACAGTAAACTACACAAAGTAATAATTATTTTTTTTAACCAAAGTATAAAATTTTAAGAACTCTACAAGTCTAACATCACTAAGACAAACCATCATAGCAAATACATAGGTGTTCATTAAAATAACATTCACAGTGATCAGGGTTGGCGATGTGCTGCATAAGAATATGAACAACTGCCCAATCTGAAGTCAACAGCAAGATGTGTTTTTACAGGAATTTTAAATGTCCCTTAAAAGAAAATAAATTAATGGAAAGAACTTACAGTTATGTATTGAATATAGCACACAAAAAAATCCAAAAGAAAACATGTGATATAACCAAGACAGATTTGTACAATGGCTCAACATAATAAAGCTATGAAGAAGCATATAAGCACCATAGGTCTAATGCATCAAAATTCTGCTGGCTGTGAAATGACTTAAGAAATTTACTGCCTTGTTGAAACACATCAAGGCTTTACAGAACACATGCATGGAAGGAATATGAATCCCTTTATACCAGCATGGTGCTAAAATGTGGGACAAGTGATTACTACTTTAGCAGAGCTACTGTTCCACCAAAACTCAGACTCTTTCTATTTCTTGAGTCTGAAATCTACATGTCTACCCAGATTGCTGAAAATCTGGTATCTTACTGAAGTCAGAATGACCACACCAAATTTAAACAACTGAATCACAAAACACAGCATCTTTGGAGGAGGGGCGGACTTCTCATATTTACAAACACCAAATCACAACTACCCTTTCCCCTGTTTCCTCCCACTCTTAAAGACTGATTAATCAGAGATCTGCACCTTCAGGCAGTTAAGCATAATTAGTTCTACATTTGTTTTTTATATAATCAGGTCATTCATATCCAAGATTTTTAACTTTTTATGCTCCTTTCAAAGAAAAATAACTTCCACAGTAAAATCCCAAACATTAACAGTTGTTGGGATTTCTTTAACATTAAATGCCAATATAAACACCATCAGTATCCTAACAGTCCATGAAAAGAAGCTACAGGATTTGCCATCAATCCACAGCCTACCTTACTGCACAACAGTTCTATGTAGACCAACTAATCAAAGTAATCAACTTCATAAAAATGGTGATTTAACATCTCACCATTTGCAGAATTCAATGGAACTTTAATTTATCATAAAAAGCCTGCTTCGTCACAACTCACATAACTGTCAAATGAGGCTACTTTCTGTTCCAGGGTGGAAGGATATTAATTTGCTTATTAGAGTCTCAGACTCACAACTGTGTTCCTGATGGTGGGATTCAACAATAAACATGGAGACTATCTCCACTTGTGACTATTACACAGCCTTGATGCCTTTGGGTACTCTCCAGGGAAGCTGCTTTGTGTTTTATCACTAGCAGTGAGTGCTTGGCATAGTTTGAGTACATCTATCAAATCAGATCTCTCATGGGATGCAAGAAGCCTCTGCTTTCCTTTCCCTATGCTGTTCACAGCACTGTGCCAGTCAAGCATTTGTGCTACCACACAATGAAACACAGCAGGGACTTCATCTATGTGAAGCATAACTCAGTGGTAGGGGGAAAGAGTTCTACCTCAGCACATGGCCACACAATCATTTTTACTAGTGCAGCAAAGGAAGGGGTATCTTAGGCACCACTGCTGCCAAACACATAAGTACAGTGACAAAGCACAGTTTCACATTACCTCTAATACAGTCCAATGGCAGGGTGTCACCAGCTGCAGTGTCTCTTTCCCCTTCCTCCTTCCCAAATACCCTTCCTGCTCCTTGCTTCCAATCCAGTAACTTCTTGTTTACAGGAATAGTCAGATGAGCAAACTCACCTGACAGAAAACTGCTCCCCTCCTAGATTCTCAAAAATCAACAGGGTCAGCTGGATCAGTGATTGCTAGATCCAGCTCTAGGGAGGGTTCAAAAAGATTCCTATTGGAGGCAGCCTGTGTTTAGACTGGACCAGGTGTGACGTGATGGCCATTAGCCTCATTTTACTTCTAAATGAACGGGTTTAAGCATTCAAAAGGAACAAGATATCTGGATGACCACAACAAACATATTTCAATCACTTAATTTTTTAGCATCATTGTCATGGAGCTACATTAAGAGGCAGTCAACGTAGCCAGTATCTAGAATGTACGACAATGGATGAAAATGCTAATTTTGGAAACAGTTGTTATGTGTATATAGGTACAGCATTTCAGCAATCTAAACTCTCATACCTCACAGAGGGAGCATCTGCCAACTGACCAGCATCTGAAAGAAGCTAATAGCACATACACCTCCCTAAAGGTAAGAACAGCAGAAAATCCAAGAACAACTCCTTCCATCTCCAGAGCATTACAAAAATTGATACATCTCCAAAGTTTTCCTTAGCAATATTTGACTAAAAAGTACACATCTAATTTGAAAATAATTTTTCCTAACTCTAAAATCTGGTAAGACAAAGACATAGAACCCAGCAAAATACATGGTTTGGGACCACCTGCTGATGATATACACACACACCTTTTAGTTTCAATTTGCGTGTTTCAATTTCAAAAAACCCAGACTAACCCTAGGGCTGCAACACGTGAAATCTTTTCTAAGGACCACCACTACTGGGCAAAAAATACTTTCATACACGAATTCTTTATTGTCCTCAACCTTGAAGATCATGTCTGTTCCTGTGTTAAGAACTGAGCTCAAATGTTTTGGTGGTCACTTGAAGAGGCTATCCATGTATTTAGAAGCATCAGACCCAATTTGCTTCCACATGCAAGCACAAGTTTTACTCTTTACATCCTGAGCTTCTGTGATGGAGTTGCTTTGCTAAACTTCCAGATTTATATGTATTTTATTTAATATTAAAGTTCATACATGCTACATAATTTCTTTTGCTGTTCATAATCCAGTCAAGTACTTGAGAGTCTTCTGGAGACCAAATTGATATAATCCAAAGGAATAAAGATTTTTGTTTGTTTGTTTCAAAGAGAGAATCCTTACCAAAAAAAGTAACATTTTTTAAACTAACTTGACACCACCACAGTCCTGAAAATAGGTCTACTGCAAATGCTACTGTTAATATCTCTACCAGGCAGCAGAATAAAGTACTCTTTCACCATTACTGCTATAAATTTGTTTGCAGCAGACGCTGGTATCAACAATCTTTGCTTAAGCAGCAAAGTGAATTATTCCTGAAAAAAGATGCCTATTGCAGACTTAAGGATGAGGCAAGGAAACTCCCTGTTTGTGGCAGAATTTAAAGGAAAGCAAATGAGAGACAGAGAGAGAACTCTCCTTTTATTCAAGCAAGGGGAAGTGGAAGTCAACAGCAGAAAAAGATGCAAGAGCATAGGTCACATTTAAATGTCGTATCTGTTGTATCACGTGTATCTGTTATAATATCTACAACAGATACAAATACTTAATTTTAAACAATCAGACTCCAAGGATAGCCTTGGAGGAAGCTACCTTTTAGAGGAATATTTTAGTCTTTACAGGATCCAGACAGGACGACTCTGGATTAAAGCCTGGGCTGCACATACCCAATTGTACATCTTTTGTCAGTCTCCAATTAGAAAGATATTTAATAAGCTTAGGATCTTAAAGCATGCTGTAAAAGAAATCTGCATAACCATTCGAAAAAGCAGACCTCGTTTCACAGGTAAGAAAAAAACAAATGGATTTAGTGACTTCACTCAAAACATCACAGACTTCTCTGAACCACAAAATGAGAGCTGGTCCTGAGCACACTCAACAGTCACTCTAACCACACAAAGACAACCTTCCCTTGCCATGCGACTGACAAGCCAGACGACACGTACTTTTCCTCCAGACCCTTAAAAGACGCCTACCTTTTGTCTTTTATATAGCTACAAGAAACCACAGAGGAAAAAGTCGCACCGGGCCAGGAGTGGCTCAAAGCCTGAATGACCCGTGGCGTACCGGGCAGAAGCACACCGCCTCCGGAAGCTTACCTTGTATGACATGCTCTGGGGAGATGGTTTTCTTCTCCGATTTGTTGCAGATCTCGTTGGCCTCGGAGGAGATGAGGTGGATGAATTCAGTGCAGCAGTTTACCACCAGCTCCCGGGCATCGTTTGCCACGCGGACGTTGGGGAGCGTTTCTTTGATCATCTTGTTGATGGCAGCCCTGGGGATGGTGAGGTCGTCGTCGTTGCCCGACGACGAGGCCATCCTGGCTGCCGCTCGCTCCCCGAGAGGCGCTCAGCTCCCGCGCTCACGGGCTCCCCCTCAGCTCCCGCGCGGGGCTCCAGCGCGCGGGGAGCCGGCGAGGGGCGGGCGGTGCCGCGGGAGGCGACGCTGCGGAGGGGCGGCGCCGCCGCTGGACGAGCGGGCCGGGCCGGGGGCCGCTGCCGGGCCGTCGGTGCGCGGAGCCGGGAAGCGCCGCTCGGGCTCAGGGCTCCCTCGGCCGCGGCGCCTGCCACTGCCGCCTCCGCCACATCCTTCGGGCGCTGGCGCCGCCGCCTTATGAACAGCCTGAGGGAAGACGAGCTGCCAAATTACCCGCGCGCAGCACGGCTCGCTCGGCTCCGCGCCCTCCTCCCCCGGCGGCGGCGGCGTCTGGCCCGTCGGTGAGGGCGGCTGCGAGGCGGAAACGGTCTGACTACGGGCTCGACCTGCGAGGGACGTCGCTTCCGCCGGAAGCCGGGACACGCTTCCGCCGCCTGGCCCCTCCCGCCCGGGGAGCGCCGGAAGCGCCGGCGGCGCTCGGCCCGCGAGGCGGTGCCACGTGCGGGCGGCGGCGGCGGCAGTGGCGGGGGATCCGCCGCCCTCCCCGCCGTCGGGCTGAGGGCTCTGCGCGGGCGCCTCGGCCTGGCTGGGCCCGACGGCTCCTTCGAGAGCTGCTCTCTGTCCCTGCCTGGGCTCCCCCAGGCCCCGCCCGTCCCTCCCCTCAATTTCTGTAGTAGCGGGGGATTTTACGCCCTCGGCCAGCTCGGTCGTGAAGCAGGACGAGTGGCTGGTGCCCGGCTTTTCATCCGCGGTTTATCCACGAGTTGCAGTCATCGCTGCATTTACTCAGGATCTGTCTACGAAGCTGCATTTTCTGCTTTCACCCACTCTGTAAACGATAGCATAAGGGTTGCATGAAACAAAATTAACCAAACCACACTGGTAATTGTGGAAGGCCCATTAAAACCTGGTAGCTGCTTTGTGCTGCAAAGGGAAAACACACGGTAAAACAGCCGAGCCCCGAGCTGCAGGCCAGAGATAACCACACCTAAGCAATATAGAGAGGAAAGGGGACGCTCCAGCTGCAGCCTTCACCACTGACAGGCCCTGCTGTTCTTTGGATGCCTCTGCCCAAGCCATGACCCTGTGCTGAAGCCTAACCCTCAACGGACAGTGATGGGGTCTCTCTGGCTGCACCTCGGGGTGCAGAGGGGCAAGTGGCCATGCTCCCTTCAGCCCCAGCAGCACTCAACTGTCATTTAATTCCTGCCTTCCCCTTTGCAGCCTAACTGCTATTCCCACCTCTGCCCCATCCACACACAGATGTTGGGGTGCAGGCACCAGCCTACTATTTTGGAGGAGGAGGTCTGAGTTACAAGTGGCATGTAAATGAGGCCTCCAGCTGTGCACAGGGGGCTACTGCGGGTACTGTCCTCCAAGCACTCCCCTGCCTGTGGTCCTAGGGAGGTCCCTGTGCACCCCCACGCCTTGCGCCTCACCAACGAGTGACTGCAAAGTGTTACCTGAAGTGCGCGGTATCCGCAGGAGCTGCCTACACAGGGGCTGCTGCTTGGCTCCTCTGAGCAAGCCTTTGGGGAGAGGCAGGGCAGGGCCACTGCAACTCTCAGCATGGAGTGAGACTTAGGCTTAGTGAGAAAGCACTGAGGGAAAGAGAAAGCCAGTTCCTGTATCCTCAGTGAGCTCCAACTGGGTGCTCCAAGTGAAACCAGGACTGCTGCTGGAATGTGCTGAGAAACTGCAGCCTGGAGGCCCGAGGGGCACTGGGCCTTCATCTCAGCCTGGGGCAGCACCGAGGCAAGGCTGGAGGGCAGAGAACAACGCCATGCAGGAACAGCACTTAAACCCAGGCCCACAGCTTAGCCTCAGCTGACTTGTAGGACTAGGGTGAGAGAGAGAGGGAAGAGACCTTCTCCTCATGCTAGAATTTTGGTTTAATAAGTATTTTATTAGGATGCCTTGGAAAAGGAGAGCCTGTGGCTCAGCTTCAACCACTCAAGGCCCTGAAGGCATTTAATGGATTTAAATTACTTCTTACTGATAATATTTTGTTATTTTTGAAAAAAATAGTACCTAGACAGTAAGAAGATACTTTATTTTGAGATGCTTTTAGAAAACATTTTATTGTCCACTATGTGTAATATGCGGTAACCATTGCATATAAAGGAAGCATTCAGAATATTATAACATATATATATGAATAATAAATATTCTAGTTGCAACATTTTATGACTGATGAGACTTTCTCTTACGTTAGTGGTAGACAGACCTGATTTCTTGTGATTGAGGGATTACTGTACTAATTCTATTATATTCTAATAAGTAAAAAGATAAAATATTGTTATGATATTAAGAATCTAATTTACATACAGTACACATCTCGGTATGTATTATATTCTAGTAAGTGAAGGGGATTTGGTTAATATTGAATACGCAAGTATCAGTCAATGTTCATGTTCCCATGAAAACAGATCTCTGTAAAAAGCAAACACTAAACAGAATAAACCTATAATTAGAGGATTTTAATTTCAAGGTTCTGCAAACTGTAAAGTTCAAGATAAACGCATTGAGCTGAATATCTTAGCTAAGCTCAAATAAACACCTTGAATGCCTTTTCACAATTACAGAGCAAAGGCATTTGAATAACAACATATTGCATTATCAGTAGCTACAACAAGTAATTCCAATTTGCAGTATATAATCTCATACTTATTGTGAGGGTTTTCCCAGGTCAAAGCTCTTTCTACTTCTCCACCTTAGCAATTTGATAAAGTTAAGACTTGCACTGAAGATTTTGTCGTGATGAAAAACCATTTTGTAGAATATATCAATGGGTAGATCTCCATTTGGATCTGCGTATTTCAGGGTTGTCATTGGAGTATACAAGGTGTTGGTCTGATGGCGAAAAGGTGGATTTTCTGCAAGAATTATCTTTACTGTATGCTGTCAAGAATGAGAAACAGAATTGTTGAAAAACCTTTGCCAAAACAATAAAGTTAAAACCTAGTTTTCAGTTAAGCAGAGGAAAAGTAGAAGAAGGAAGTGCTAGAATTATGTAAAACCTTTCTGTAGTTTTATTAGAATTTCATTATAATTTTTTCTTAAATATTCTTAAGGCCATAAGAAGTACATGTTATTTATTCTTAGTCCTATTTCTGTTTATCTATACCATGGTGATAGCACCTGATACCTAAGTATCCTGACTAGTCCTCCAAAATTATGCCTATATGCTCACAATAGGTAGATCCTTTCTTTTACAGTTCACTGGGAAAGGATCGGAATGGTGCACTTTGCAGCAAGATCTGGGAATCTTCAGTTGACACTGAAGCTATTCCTTAGCAGTAAGCACCTGAAGTCATTGTCCCCTTCCACAGCTTGCCTAAACTTGTCTTCCTGCAGGAAGCCCCAAGCACCAGAAACTACGTCCATGCATCTTCTATTGTGCCTTGGTGGTCTGGGGTAGCTGAGAGAACTTCACATTAGCAGAGGGATTACTAAGCGAGATGGAGAGGAAAGTGGCTTTAATCAATGGAGAGGAGAGTGGCTGTAATCAATGGTGGGAACCCTGTGTAGATGTATGGTAACGCTGCAGAATGTTCAGACTTCACCAGATTATGTATAAGTGCATCTAATACCTCACTGGTATTTAAATTACAATTCATAGTTGTCTTCAATACTTCAGAATGAACATTCCTTTAATATTCTAAAGGGTTTTGCTTAAAACTCTCGAGATTCTCTTGAGTTTTTAAAAATAATTTTAAATTGTGTAAATTACATTTAATTAAATCTAATGCTTCTACCAAAAAAACCCACCAACCAACCAGAGCATTCGTAAATTAAAAAGACCAAATAAAAAAAAAAAAGAAAAAAGAAAAAAGAAGATGGAGAATTATTGATGAGTTACCTCTGCAACATCTTCAGCACTTTGTCCCAGGCTCTGGAAAATTTGTTTGTAATTTTTAAGGTAAATATTAGTAAACATCTCAGCTGTTTCCTCATCTGCAGCTGAAAGATCCATTTTCATTCCATCTTCAAACACTTTTCTTTCAAACTCTGTAACCACTGGGCCTGGTTCAATCAAACTTAACCTGTTCAAAAAGCAAAGATATACTGTTTATTGACTGTCCTTCCTGGGAAATACACCTCTCTATCCTTCTCAAAAAAGAAGATTGAAGAGTTGCACTGTGAGTACACGTTACCAAGCAATATTAAACAGTACATTCTGTAAAGGCAATCTGTACCACATTATTGCTCTCATGCTCCTACCCATCCACATGTAGTAGCAGAAACCTGCGTACCTTAAATTTCAGGGAAGTGCTGTAACTTAATTCATAGCAGAAGTGAGTGGAGTTGTTACCTGCTGTCTCGCAGCTGTGGAATCAAAGGATGATTTATCCACAAGAACTTATAAAATATTAAGAAAAATAATTAAAGGTTCATAAAAAAATTCATTACTTTCTGGACAAAATCCTACACAGATTTCTTTGTTACAGCTTTCCCATTATAATACTAGAAGTAGCTGGAAGAGAGGGGGGAATTGCCCAAACATGCATTTTCTTTGTCAAGCTGTTAGTGTTACATAATTCAAGATCCCTCCACAATATTATAATAAAATACAATATAGAGAATTTTGCTGAGGGTGGACAGATTTTGGCTGCTGCCAAATCTGGAAAATTTTATTTTGCTCAGTAGTTTATTATAGCAAATCACTGAAGTACAGTTACTGGTCAGTTCTTTCACAGATCTTTTCTCAGGCAGTAATTACTCCCAGCCACGATGTTTATCAAACACTCTTTGGGGTAGGACCTCTTCCTAGACTTGAGTCCTGGTCAGGCTCTTCTTTAGAACTAAATCAAGCTGGTGACCTTGATAGCAGAATTCCAGCTGCTGCTGCTGCAGGAATTCAAGCCTTTTCTCTTGCGTCACTCTTCACACTGGACCTTGGACTTTTCCCATTCTACTTTCTTTTTTTAACCTTTTTTTTTGCTGTATCTTATACTCTTGAAATCTTATTATGAATTCTGGTATACCCTGTGTGTAATTTACAATATATTTATTTTAAATCCCTCCAAACTTTTCAGAGCGGTATGCAAAATCACACTTTGGATGCCACCTTGTCTCTGAAATCCCATAACAGCAAGCTCTCTCTTCTCCCACAGCACAAGAGCTAAACGCTTAGGCATGCAGAGATGCAATGGATATTTAACAATTTCACACAAAGAATAGTAGCAGAATTACATGAATGTGAATATACATGTGACAAATCAAACCCCAAAGTCCCACAGACAATGAACAGGACCATTATCTTAAATACTGTCTTAAACAGTAATAGTACACCACATTCTTCTCACTTTCCTCCCACCTCCTGTCATTATAGGTATCTTGCCCTGTGTTCCATTCTGATGGATTTCCACCTGCTTTCTCTCTATGATGAGCCCTTGAACTTTTTTATCTGTGAATTGCCCAAGAAGCCTGTTAACCTTTCTGAAGGAAAATATTACAGGTTGATATTATAATTTTATTCCTATGATATTGTATGCAAGAATCTGTTTTTCAGAAGTGTTACATAAACTGTATTTTATCCAAAGGTAAACAGCCTTTAACTGATCAAGAGAACATGTCTATTTTAGCATCTAGACCTTTTTATTTGCTTACATAATGTGAAGAATGTGGACATTTCTATGTCTTTTGTGATGTACAATTTCCATGGGTTCCTCAATCTGTTTCTCCTAGATAGCAGCAAGCTTTAAAAATTTGCTTGCTAGCTCTGAATATATTTAAAATTATCTAAAATACAATTTACACCAGCAGATCAATACTTACTGCAGTTTGAACTTTAGTGCTTGTATAGCTAAACTTTCACAGAATCCTTCCACAGCAAACTTAGATGCAGCATAAACATCATTAAATAAGATACCTGATGGTACAAACAAAACATCCTGAGAATGTGATTGTATTCAACATACTAATAGTTTAGTTTTTAAAACTCTTGTATTTTCCCAAAATTTCTACAGTCTTGCTGGGAAAACATTAGAAAAATCCTTGTGCATACTGAATCCAAATACTAATTTTTTGTATATGGTCTCAAAATTGAAGGTCTCTAGGAAAGGATGCTTGAGTAATGCTTTTCTTCCTCCTAGCTGACGCTGTGATCTCTTTGGATGATACTAAATATTTTGTAGTCTAAGGTATGAAAGTGTCTATACATACAACACCATCTGCATTATTTATCAGCAAGACTTTAATAGGCTATAGACGAACACAGAAGCTGAGTGCAATGCAGGAGATAAGATTATGCAAGAGATCCAGCTTGCATCTGAGTGATTTAGAAAAAGCACTACATCAATCCATTTAGGTGGATGGTAAGTATTGTATTAAGCAATAACAACTCTTGCAGTTTGACTTAGGACCCTTGCTTACCAGAATAATCCAGGTAAGATCAATGCCACTGTTGTAATAATTGAAACAAATACAGCTAGACCAGATGGAACACAAGAGTAGGAGCATCATTATCTGTGGCTAAAATTAGACTCTGTGGAGTTTTAGGAGAGGAGAAACTTTACAAAAAGGTGGTACAGTCGTCTAGGACTTGATTGGATTTCATTCCATTATTCTTGTGCAGAGTGTAGAAAGCATGTTTGCCTGTCCCCATAATCTTTTGCAATAGGAAAGAGAAAAGTAATGCTACTAAGCCCTGTTTTCCAGATAACAAAAATAATACAATTGTTAAAAATAAATAAAAATAATTAGAGTTACAACTCTAAAAAAAAAAATCACTCTGCAGGTTTTGTTAAAATGTCTTGAGAGTAGTTGTGTAGTAACATACTACCTAGATGCATAAAAAACATCAGGTCTAAGCGCTGTGCTTTTTATAGTTGGAACTTCAGCATTACAATGCACAATAGTTAGATATGCTAGCTCCTACATTTACTTTTTCCAGATAAAAAGAGGTAAGCTTTAGATTTTGAATACTGAACTCTTCGTTCAAACAAACAAAAAAACCAACTTTGCCTTGTATTCCCATAACACTGCTTATTATAACTATATGCCCGCTCTTTCTCCTCTTCATGTCAGGCAAAATCTCCTTCAGGAGTCGAACCAATCCAAAGAAGTTGGTATCCATCACAGTTTTCATTTCATCTATGGTCTGACATTCAATAGGTCCAATGAGCCCCATTCCAGCATTGCTAACTGCACAAAATGGAAGACAACAGTGAGCAATAACCTCCGTAAACATTAACTTGTAATATTTGTTGGAAAGCATTTGAAAGTAAGATGAGGATTAAGGATTAAATAATCCTTAAATAATCCTTAAAGAAAGGATTAAAAGATGTTATTCTGTCACTAAAGCGTTGCAAATACACTTGACATTTCCATATTTTTTTATTTTTAATTATGCTTTTAATCCAATTTAAATTATCTGATACTTTGCATTTTAACTAATTTATTTCTGATTAGTCCTTCTTCTTTAAATGATAAAAGGATTACAGGAAAATGAGCCAAGAATGATCTATATTTGTTTAGAATTCAGTATTAAGAATTAGTCAATATCCATAGGAATGAACATAAGTCTTCAATTTATTCCAAAAGGTGATAGACCAGGCCATTTTTTGGACTGCTTTTTGTTTTGTTTTTTAACATTCACATCTTCAAGAAAAAAAACCCAAAAAAACAAACCACACACTTCCATTGATTTTTATTTGCCTCCTGGATATTTATAAGTGGGGAATGATGGATAAAACTGGCATTCTGCACTACAACTAGTGTGTCAAATTAGAGTATAATACAGTTTGCAGAAGCAGCTTGTTAAGCAGTGCTTTAATAATTAATCAAAATAAAGGCAGGTCCATAATTTTCTATTAGAGAAGATTTAATAGTTGATGGTGTAAGCAATTTCCATCTCACTAAGAAACTAATATTTATTTTTAGCAAATCAGTATGAAAACACTTCTTGTTGAATGATTTGTAAAGTACAATTACAATTCTCAATATAAAATGAGAGTACCCTTACTTTCTCTGCATTTATTCTTTTACTTGCTAATTCCCAAATGCTGTTGCTTTCTTAGTACAGAGAGCTGTTGGTTCATCGTAAACAGGGCTATGCTTCATCAATAGGGCAGAAAGTCTTGTACATGAAGATGCCAATTTAGGCAAAAGTTCTCCTCTCACATTTACTAAAAACTGTATCATCTTATCCAAGACACTTCTCTGTTTGTAAACAGAGAAAACAAGCTTTGTAAACAGGGAAAACAAACTTCCCTACTTCATAGAAGCATGGTGATATTTAATCCACTTATATCTGCACGAAGCCTTAAGAATCTTGAACAGAATATACTATGTAATTACTTTGATAATTTAAAAAAAAATACACTAATTGAACTTCTTCAGGGTATTTGAGAAGATGTTAAATAGAAAACTGATATCTGTTAATAGCATACACATCCTGTACTTGCCTAGGACATCAATCCTCCTGTCGGGGATACTATTCACACAAGTTTTAATAGATTGTTCATCACAGACATCCAGTTGTTTAATTTCAAGGGTTTTGCCCAGCCTGCGACCTGCAGCTTCCTCAAGTGGCTCTTTCTTGGCCAGATTCCGCATTGTGGCATACACTGCAACACACCAGAAGCAACAGTTATCAGAAATAAAACCTTTTCTGTGGCAGTCTTACTGAGAAGTATTAAAGAATATTGCTTTTACATCCATATCTTAAATATCAGTGACAGAACCCAGATAAAAACTTAAAGTAGAAAGAATCTATTTTCAACATATATTGTCGCTGATTTCCCAGAGTCTGGTTCTGAAATCTTCAAGAAATTCAAAAGGAGAATTAAATCGCTATGCACAATGAAGAACATGCAGTGTATGAAGATAATATTATCACCAAAACTTTAAATAATGGGTATCAAGTTATGCCACAGGATCATTTTTAGGTACCTAAAACCTAATTTTGGATTCCAGATATCCTTTTTTTTTTTTTTTAAATCACCATCAACATGTTTAGCAGAACAACCATAATTTTATTAAAAATTGGAAGACAGATGCCTCATTAAATTCCAAAAATGTCTATTTTCGCAAGCTACTTCTCAAAATATAAATTAGTTTTATCATCATTGTGGCCTAATTACTCAGAAAACTATGAATCTGCATCCAGTCAGTTAGCAGTAAAATACCATGAGAGTGTGAGAAACTGAATTACCACAGATTGCTGTATTTGCCTTGCCATCCATTTTCAGTCATAGCAAATATCCAATTTTGCAGCGGAAAGACAAATCCCAGCCCCTTTGTTCACCCTCTTACGCGTACACAGGGTTAGAATAATGAAACATGCTTTAAGGAGAAAATTGCAAATTTCAGAACTTTTTTCCTAAATTGATTTCTTTGGTCCTCAAATGGGCATGTACGTTTCATTCAACAAAGATTTTAGTAGCGAGAAGCAAAGCTAACTACAACTATGAATGTATATCCAAGGTAGCATACTGCAGACATTTTCAGCTATTTGTTTTTATAGTATTGTCTGGCGGTTTTTTTGTAAACTATTCTGTTCAAGTAGCTGTTCAGCTTCAATACAGGTACAGAAATATAATCTGCTTTCAGAAAGCAGTATATTTTCACTGTATTGTATTTTCATGACAGTAGGAGGGGGGAAACTAACAAGAAACAAGTCACCAAACTGAATACAATCACCTGTTAAATTAGAGGGAGGAAAAAAAAGTACTGCCTTGAAGAGTATCTTTTTACAAAGATAAATAACAGATACATTTTTACCTTTAAATCTTTTCTGTTCATCTTTTGCCATTTTTACAGCTAAGGCCAGTCCAATCCCTGAGGAGCAACCTGTAATGAGGACATTTCTTCTTGCCATTCTTTTCACTGAGTGGTTCAACCAAGAGTTCTTGTTCAGAGGAGCAACAACCTAAATGTAGCTACAATGGCATTGGCCTTTAATGTCATCTCCAGCTTTCCTGAGTCAACAAATCTGAAAATGCACACCTGGACCCTGCATGATTAAGGGATAATCTCCAACTAGACAAAAACAGAAGCAGATGCTCCTGCATGAGCTTATAATCTGCATTATCAACATGGACTATATTTAATACAAAATTTGATTAATCTTTAAAATTAGACATTTGTAAGCTACATGGATTTTTTTAATAGTGGAATAACCAGTTTGCATACTACTGGCAGGAAAAGCCTTGCCGCAATTACAATCAGTCTGTAGCATCAAGTCCTCCACTCACATCTATGGAAAGTAAACTGCACCCAAAATGGGATCCCTCTGCTAGAGGTGTTCAGGCTTCCTCCTACACTTAGAGCACCCTCCTCATTCTTTTGCAACAGAATGACAAATGGATTTCTTCCCCAATGCCTTAATATTATGAGTCCTAATAGACTTCACAGAAAAAATAAATTGAAAAATGGGATGTGGATTTGGAAAGAGACAAGCTGTTTAGACAGATTCCTCACATTTCTTTTTGGCACTGTTCCCAACCAAGAATAGAGAAAGTAAGCAAGTATGCCGGCGGTGGAGAACAGCCAGGAAGACGTTGAACAGACCAGCTTCACTACATCCTTGCTAACACTGAAATCTCTTTGAACACTTTCTATTCTCCAATTGACAAGTTAGAAAAAAAAAAAAAATATCAGAACTAGCATGATGTCTGACTCCGTTTTAGTTTGGGAGAAAATATTCCACCAATTTTGCATACAAACTCTGAATTAAATCAGAGGGACATTTGGACTGGCAATTTGGTGCAGTTCATGTTTAACATACAGTAACTGTAGGCATACTACATTCAGAAAGAAAATCAGTCTCGTGAAATTTATAACCCATCCTTAGTGACAGAAAAATAATCACCTTAATAAGCAATTAGCCTTCTGAACAGCATTCAGCTAATTGCAATGCCATTATACACAGAAAAATGTTTTCCAAGATTCAATAACCCCATGTTAATGCAATGCAGTTCAGAAGAATGAACTTAGTGTTCCAGAATTTGCATAGATGTAAATTGGTTAGTAACTCAAGAAAAGTAGGACTCTACAGAAACATTTAACTGAAATTATATTAGGAAAAAAAAAGTCCCTCCTTTCCAAAACAAATAAATTCAATTGAACAGTATAACAAGTGCAATCATTAGCTTCTCAGGCAAGCAACAAAATAGCAAGACAGCATCTAAAGTTAATGAGAAAATGTAATCATTATTCTACTTATCAGGTTTGACCCACAGTTTTACCAGGGAAGTTAGTATCCAGATACACAATTTTAGTGCAAATGCTATTTAGCTGATTCAGATATTAGGCTAATTGCTTTTGCTGCTTGTGCACATTTATATTTAGTGCACGTAGGAGGAGCAAGCAAGGCTTTATGCAACACTATGTTAGTGGAATTCCACTAGTGTTGTGATGCAACTGTAATTACAGAACAGTTACATTTTCCACTTGAAAATCCTGGTTTGAAAGGCTTACGTGTTCCTTTGCTTTAAAAACATCTGTCTGAAATTTGATGCATAGATTTCTAGCCTGAAGGCAAACTGATCTGCCTAAAGAGAGGATGAAAATTAGTTTAATATTTTTCAATTACTACACTGGTCTACTGTCCTGGTTCCAGCTGAGATAGAGTTAATTTTCTTTATAGTGGCTGGTGTGGGGCTATGTTGAAAACATAGCTGAAAACAGTGTTGATAATACAGAGATGTTTTAGTTGTTGCTGCACTAGTCAAGGACTTTTCAGCTTCCCATGCTCTGCCAGGTGCAGAAGCAGCTGGGAGGGGACACAGCCAGGATTGTTGATCCAAACTGCCCAAAGGGCTATTCCATACCATATGACGTCATGCTCAGTATATAAAGCTGGGGAAGAAGGAAGGGGGGGGACATTTGGAGTGATGGCGTTTGTCTTCCCAAGTAACCATTACGCATGATGGAGCCCTGCTTTCCTGGAGGTGGCTGAACACCTGCCTGCCCATGGGAAGTAGGGAATGAATTCCTTGCTTTGCTTTGCTTGCGTGCGCGGCTTTTGCTTTCCCTATTAAACTGTCTTTATCTCAACCCTCGAGTTTTCTTACTTTTGCTCTTCCGATTCTCTCCCCCATCCCACCAGGGGGGAGTGAGCGAGCGGCTGCATGGTGCTTAGTTCCTGGCTGGGGCTAAACCACAACATCTACCTAATTCTAATGTTTTTCATTTACTATCATATATAGAAACAAATAGCTTGATTTAAAACACACAATATTTTTCTTTCCATAAGTAAACAGTATTTTTTTTGCTACATAATTTTCATAATAGCAAAATAAATATTCTGGAAGTGCAGAAATACTTTAGATGAATGTATCTTGACCTTGTGAACGGTAGCAAAAAGTGTGCCTGATTTTGTATAACCACTTAAAGTAGAATGGTTGCCTTTGTGGAACATGTTTGCATAAATAGTGAAAGGAGTTTAGCACACTTCCACCTGCAGAGTTGCTGAAATACAACAGATAGGTTTGTTGGCTGAGATACACTTTTAATACACAAAACACTTAACTTAAGCCTAATCTTTAATTGCAATACATTCAATTCTGTTCCTCTGCTTTATGTCAAATAACTTCATTAACTCAATTTTCAGAAGTATGAATCACATGTCTTAATGCACATAAATCATGTTTGCATTAAATCAGACTCAGATTTAGGCCTCTTATAACCCTATTTGCAGTTTCTGATGCTTATGTAAATATAAAAGTATTAGAAACTGGGGCCACTAGCCATTTGTACTAGCTAAATTGTGTAGTACTTATGGAAAACTGGAAATAAATATGTTTCAGAATGCATAGTTATGATGCCATTTTAATCAACAGTAATTTTTGCATGGATTTTGGTTTTGGGGCAGGGGGGGAAGTTCAAGCTTTATGGCCCTGTCCCACACCCCTTTGCATCTGAAAGGCACTGCTTGGAGTAAAGCAAGCAGGTTTTGCCAGTGTCTATGATCAAATCAGTGTCCTAAAACTTCTTACAAGCAGGTCAATTTTAATAAGATATTGAGTCTGCAACGTTGTATGTGTACAAAAAAACCAAACAAACAAACAAAAAAGAGAGAAAATATTCCCAAACAAAAAACTGTTAAGAAGGTAATACCATTGTGCTCTTAATTAGAAGTTACATGTGAAAAACACAAGTACACAGTTTAAAATCCTTGGGAAAAAAGGACAGCTGAAATTAATTCCTGCAACTGAAAATACTTAAAAAATAAATTTATTTTTTGAGAAATAAATTAAGATGTTATTATATCAAGGTAATAATCTCAAAAACAGTTGGAAAAATAAAAAGGTTGTCATTTCCATTAGTACAAATAACCACATTCATTATTTACAAATACAATGTTAAAATTTCCTCTTTGAATGCACGGTTTTCTTGCCAGCAACAGCATTCCTGGGTTGCTGCTTGTCCAATGGGCAACATTCCTTCCTTCACAATTCTTGCCCCTGAAACAAAATATCTGTGATCAGAACCTTCCTTTAAACTTCTGCACTCAATTTTCCATATCTAAATCCATTTGTACCAAGATGTTACTCTTCATTATTAAGATTTATCTTACAAATTCAAGAAAACTAGCTGCAGGTCTCAAGTCCATGGCTTCTTTCTCAAATTCTGCCCCATAGACTGAAGTTATTAATGCATTTTTGTTCACTGTTCTTGTAATTGAAGTTGCATTTGCTTTCAAAATTAGCATAATTTAAAAATTTTTCAGCGTATGTTAAGTTCTAGCAGGTAAGTAGGAAAATATTATGCAGAATATTTTGAGAAGAAATCTTTGTATACAAATCCCTGTGAAAATTTTGTACAGTTTAAAGGAACACTGTCTTTTGGAATAACTCCTCTGTGTAAGGCTTAAGGTTTCACGTTGAACTGCATTATTGTGTTTAAGTTCCTAACAACTTAAGTTTCTAACAACTCAGAAAGTGTTTGTAAAAACCCTATCAGCAGTATCAAGTATCAAGAGGAAAAAAGCCTATGATTTCTACCAATACAAAGTGAGGAAAATCTTATCAACATTAATGTAAGTATTCTGGATTTTCTACAGTATACAGAAATAAATGCAGCCAAACACAGTATGTTTGGTGTTGGGGTTTTGGGTTTTTTTCTTAATTTCTAGAGGTTTAGCTTTTTTTTTCCCCTCCCTTTAAAAAACAGGCTTACATGCTGGACCTAGTTATTTGACAATTTATTTATAGAAAGAACCAAACAGGAGAACTAGGTGATCGACAAAATGGTCTCTCTAGTATGTGATCCACAGCAGCTATGTTTACGTTAGCCAGTACTGTGGCAAAACAGAGGCCATATCAGCCACTAATATTTCATAACATCACATAATACTATGGCTCTTGTTAATCATAAATATAAAAGTGATTATGTTGTATCTATTCATGTTTAGATAGATACTTATTCTTTATGAGGAATGCTATAAATAGAGTACACAGACATCTAAGTAGCGCATAAGCTTACAGCTAATGAACGAAAGTTTATTACAATAACTTCTAATTTTTTTTTTTACTATGTATACTTTTACAAAAACGTAAAAGTTACTCTTTTTTTAAAGTCAGTCTTTGTAAGCACTAATTTTTTCTTAGTTGGCTTACCATTTTCAACACAATTTTATTTCTCATTTCAGTACGGAACCACAAAAGATTAATTTGCTATAAGTAAAATCTGGGGGTTTGTTTTGTTTTTTTGGGGTTTTTTTGTTTTGTTTTAAAGAAAGGAAATTACTTCAATTTCCCAGAAAAATGAAAAAGACATTCTGAATGTTGAGTAAGATGTTTCCAGTTCCTTTATTTGGAATACTTACAACTTCTAAGGGTAGCAGAGTGCTGTATTGTTAGAAGATATTCACTGCAGATTAAAGTAGAGTAAGAACAAAGACCGATTCAACTGAAAAATCTGTGACCTGGTTGTTTCATGAGTCCCAAAAGGGCAGAGTGGACCAGGACAGAAATCAACCCTAGCTAACAATTCCTTCCTTGAACTAATATATTTCTTGTAATAAGCAAGGAAGGTAGCATATTAAGGGGAAAAAGAATGCGACAGATTATACCCCCAGGCAAAAAAAAAACTCTTCCCCCCCCCCAGTCTCTCTCACACTCTCTCACTCTAACCCTTTTCCCCAGATAGATTAGGTAATTGAATTTTTGGGGCTAACACAAAAAGTTCCTGTGGAAGATTGGTCAGTCAGTCTGCAATGTGTTACTAATGGAGAAAGTCTTTTCTTACATCATGTTCAAATACACAGTTTTTAAACAAAGAAGCAAACATATCCTATCATATTCTAAGTGGAGCCAGAATCCCTCTGCAATGTATTTCATATTTTATGCAGAATGCTTCCAAAATCCAGTGTTTTATCTACTTAACTGTGATGAAAATAAACTTGAAATTTCATTTCCAATCCCAAGTCTCTAAAGGAACATGACTGGAGTAGATCTATTTTCAAAGTCTTTCTTATATCATTGTTGGGCCTCCCCCTACATGGTAAATAACAACAAGGCAATTTGTCTGGAAAGTAAGGGTCTAGTCAGCAGCTGTACAGGTGCTAGCTAGGAAATCCTTTCCTTCAGAATCATCCCCAAAGTCTTAGGAAAAGTTGGAAATATGTTAATGATATGTGCGAAGGGTAACAGCAGGCACTGTCCTGTTTTCAACTGTCACAAATAACCTTTAACAGAAATCAAGATGGAAGAGCTGACATTGCTTTAATTTGCAGTGAAAGAACCTTCACATTCAGCTGCAACGTAGCCAAGCCCCCATGATCTAGAATACAGATCAAATGCCTTTGGTGACTACACAGAAAGAAGATTTCTCCAGTATCTTATCTGAGGGAAAGAAATAATACACAAATGCAGCATAATCAAAATGGCAGGAGCCATTTCAGTTTTGGTATTTACCTCTAGCTGGCAAGCATCTTTTAATGAACTTATTTCTGCAGATAAAGCCTGTTTATCTCAGATTACATTTGTACTTGTAGTGACTGACTCATGCCCCAAACCAAAGATTTGTATCATTCATAAAGTAACATTAGCGATCTTCTCTATTCTATCTGTATGCTCGCATTCACTATGCCATTATTCTCTCTTCATGTTCCTATAAGCATGCTAGATCTCAGTGCTCTTTTGATGCAATTATTTTCACAAGATAGATACCTAATCATACAGCGTATTGTTTCATTTCATTTCAAGGAAGACCATGTCCATAGCCAGAACATCAGGTTACTGAAGATAATCAATATTCAAATTTCTCCACAAAGCAGACAATTAAGAGCATGCCATTAAATTTGTAATTTTTAAATCATTAAACTGGTTTAACTTCAGGGGATTAAGATTCAGCAAACACCAGGATATACAATACAATTACCTGGGGAGAAGTAATGACACTTAGAGACACCGTATCGTTCCTTCTAGGCAGTTATGGTAATGGCATTAAAAATCGATAATTTGATGTGTATCTAAGGAACATTTTACCTTTTCAAGAGCTTCTAGGCTCTGTTGTTTTCTTTCAATTTTTTTCTTCAGCTGATTAATTTCTTGATCTCTCTGGAGCAATTTAAACTCTTTTTCACGAAGCTCATCTTTAGAATGCTGGAGTTTCTTCTCTAAGCTCTCAATCTGAACAGAAAATGCAGTTAAATCAGAACAGATGTTTTATTGAAATCAGGACAATTTAAAAAAAAAACAAACAAACAACACTCCAAACAAAACTCACAAATACCGTCAGTATTACCTCTGACTTTGGATTCCTTTGTCAATTTTTAATTTTATTTTTATTTTGTCAACATCTTCCTTTAATAAAAAAGCAGTTTGCAAGCTATAACATATCAAGTAAAAAAAAATTTTCATCTTTATACTGGTATTTCCCTGCAAAATTTTTAGTTTTAATTGACAAACAAAATATTTTTGCTGGTACATTAAGGTACTCCCTTCTCTCTCCCTACAATAAGGAACCAGTTTTACTCTTCTAGATTAAAACTGGCCAGCTATTGTGTCCTAGGACCAGACTTTTTCATTGAATTAGCTGCCCTTTGTTAGGGAAACTGGGTTTTTAATTTAAGCAAGAATTACCTGTTTATTGCATTCCTTAATTTCTAACTCTGACTTCTCTAAATTGCACTCTAATCGAATTATTTGTTGTTCCATTTCTCCCCTATGTTCATGAACTCTCATATCCAACTGTGTAATCTAGAGGTAAAAAAGGAAGAAAAGGAAATATTTTATTTTGAACCAGTATGCATATTTTAAGAAGCAATATTACAAAACATGACAGCAAAAGGCATGAAACTAATCCTTTCTGGTCTCAAGAATATTCTCTCAAGCAAGCAATATAAAAATGCACCCTAGCCATCTCATTTAAAAAATTAGGGCCAAACACAAAGAGAAAAGGGGAAAATTGGGAAAAAGTTCATAACTGAATATGTTTGGACCTCAAATACACAGAATACAAACCTAGTTCTCATTTTAAATGGAATGTAATGAGTAGCTTAGTATAATAATCCATCTTGTAAGAAAGTGCCAAACTTTGCCAAAGCAAAAAAAATCCTGTTGCTTTGATGAATTCCCAGAGCAGCTCACAGGGTACTGTGGCAAGAGTATATTGGAAGGTCTGGCCTCCTTACAGTGTCAGTTCCTTGAACAGATTTTTTTTTTTTTTTTTTTTTTTTTAAATCCCCACCCTGCCTTCTCTCTGTACCTCAAATATTCTTGGATACAAAGGCTGGTAACTCCTGCAGGAAGTAGCTATTAGAAGGCTAATTATAAATGACAGAAGAATAGTTCTTCCATGATGGGTATCAAATCCTGAAGCCAGACCAAAAGACTGAAAATATTTCAAGTGAGCTACAGAAATTTATTCACAACAAAGATACTGTTTCATATTTAGAGGCTGCTTTAGAGCTAATCAAATATGCTCCGGTGCAAACAAGGAAAGGAATCTATCATCTCCAAGCACAGTTCAGTGCAGATCTTTCCTTATTTTATCAAGCATCAAGACAACAGTTGTCCTATAAGTTTATCACTAAGGAAGAATTATGGGACAGATTTGCATGAGGCTTGTGTTCTATCAAAACAGTAGTCTGTGGTCACTTAGGGGTGCACAACCTGATTTTCCTGGTACCATAAGGCTTCAGTAACATACAGCTGGGTTTTGAGGTTGACACGGTGGCTACATTAACAGTACAGTTTGGAACAATGCGTGAAGGCAATTAAAACTTATAAAAAGTCCACTAGGTATCTACTACATAGCAGGATTAATTGTCAGTAACATACTTAAAGTGATCTGACCTGAGCTGCTCTTTGTTTCAGTTCCCAATTCCTTTCTTTCAATGCTTGGTCCATGTCAATGAGTTCTTGGTTTTTGTCTTCAATTTCTCCCTTGCAATACCTGAAATTCTCATATGATGAATTGCTTAATGCGCATTCAGTTGCTTAGCTTCAAGCATCCAGCTTGAAAATCATGAGATCTATTACTTACTTAAAAAACATGAATCAACTAATTGATTGCAAAGAAACAAACCCAAATGGAATAATTCTGTTAACTACATTCCAGGTGGATATTTCCCAATAACTTCATTATTCATGTTATTTAACCGTTTATCAGGACATGTTGATAAAAAAGAATAGTACAGAAGAAAGTATCGTTAATTTATAGTCAGAAAGGAAACTGGACAATTTCACTATAAAGGAAAGTAATTCCTCTTACAATTATTTCACAACTTTGGGATTCAGAAAATAATTTTAGCAGATTTTAAAACAGAATTCCCAAAAAAGAACTCAGCGCCACTTTTAGAAATTAAAAGTGAGCTGAGGAGCCTCTGTATCAGGTTATCTTACAGACATAAGCCACCTAAAATTATAGAGAGCTGCTAAGAAGATTAAAAAAGACCATCCAAACTACTTGCTATTCCTAAGGAAAAACTAACACAACTAAGTTTTCATGATGGAAAAGATACCAGCTTACCTGAGCTCAGTTGTTAGATTCATGATAGCAACATGCTTCTCCTCCAGAGAGGACTGTGCATTCTGTAATGCATCTTGCAATTCCTGAAGCTGTGTTAAAGTGATTTTTAATTCTCCACGAGCATTCTGTAATGCAGATTCTAGTTCTACTGTTTTCTGTAAGGCTTCCCTGCGGCAAGTCTCACTTTGAAGCAGCTTATCTTCTAAATCATTCACTATTTTACACACACACAACACAAAACAAAATGTTTAATCATCAGTAAGTTGGGGTCTTTATGCAACACGACTGCCTACTAGCACTTGTGGTCATAATCAATTTTCAGTATCACTATTTTTAGGAAAAATCTAGAAAAACAGTGACTCCTGAGGTTATACAGCAACCTTTTCATGGCACCTAAGTCTTTGCTGTTTTTATTCATTTCATAATCTATAACTGACTTGAAATATGAGGATGTATCTAAAAACATTTGGCCAAGGAGAAAGTACAGAGACAACATAGTACTGATTATGTAGTGCTATAGAAAATGCAAGCAGAATTGCTAGTAAGCCTCCAGTTTAAAAGAATGGTAAAATTAAATGGAGGAGGAGGGGTTGGAAATTTGTTATTTCCATAGACTGTCTTGTGGGGGTTTCTGTTTGTTTTAAAAAGCTGAATTTTTGTGAATAGCATATGCCTTTATTAAATCTATGTGTTTGATTACCACATTAAGAATCTGCATTACCAATTTACAGGGAAAACTACTTATTGAGCTCACCTGGGGTAAAGGTACATCCCACAGAAGTGAGAATTTGCAAAGGTATGTTAAAAAAAAGTTTGTGGGTTTTTTGAGTTGGGAGGTAGGTTGTGGGGTTTTTTTCCCTTTCTTTCTTTCAAAACCTATGGAATTACCAACACATTAAAATAAAAAAATAAAAATAAAAAAAGAAGAGTGACCCCTCCATCAAAATGATCATATTTTTACTCTCATGTACTTCATTATAAAACAGGGGAAAAAGGAAAAATGTCTAATCTAATACATACAGAGAAATAGCATGATGAAAGGAAGCCTGAGAAACAAAATAGCAAAGTTACCCTCATTTGCCTTTTCATTGAGCTCTGATCGTGCTTCTTCCAAAGTAATACCCAACTGATTTATCTGCATTGCTTTGTCTTCACCATCTCGTTTTAATTGCACTACTTCTTTTTCCATACCAGTAAGTTCATTCTTGCACTGATCCATCTCCAATTTAATTTGTCTAAATAGAAGACACAACCAGAACAAAATGAACCTTGTAATAACAAAAAAAGTGACATATGTATGTCCTTAGATGCTCTAAGAAGACAAGCATTTCTGAATAAAATAGGAATTTAAAAAGTCATATTAAGTAGGCTTTTCTCGCAATCAAAACTGTATTCTTTAAGACTATGAAGCTCTCCTAGAATCTACTACCTAGAATTACAAGCAACTTGACATATTTATGAATTGAATTGCATTATGAAGTGCCATCTTAAGGCTAAATAGGTTGCCAGGACACGCATTAATTCCATTGGAAGACTGTTCCAGAAACTCATGCCTCTGCTAGTTAGACACTTCCCTTCTGATTTCCAGTCTATGCTCATAGGGAGACTGAATTGTATGATTACATAGCTGAATACCATTTCAGACAGCACTCTTTTTGATATGTCTATCTGAAGAATATACCTCTCAGTTATTCTAAACCTACCTGATTGTACTATTAAGTTCATCCACCTTCTGTCTGTTTAAATCTGCTTCCTGAGCAGCTAGGCGAAGTTTCTCCTCTACCTTTCTCAACTCATCTTCTGCATAATCTTTTTGCTTCTGAAGCTCTTGTTCCAAATTGGATACCTATTTAAAATGGTATTTAAAAAGTGTTGGTACTTTTAAATTACATAAAGAAATACACATCCTTGTCTTGCAACTCGCATAGTGAGTTTTAGCACAACAGATTTATTTATAGTCTAAAATTTATATAAAATTTAAGACTAGAACTTTGCAGTCACATTCAAAAGACAAATAGATTCCAGTAAATATAACAAGATTCAACTTTCTGAATTTCAATACACCTCTCCTTAACTGCAGTCTAGGGTTTGATTTTCCAAGTACTTAGCCACTCTAATGCTAGCTAGAGTTTCTAATAGCACAGAACCTAGTTTAAGACAAAACAAACCACTAAACTCTTTATTTTAGATATATCTAAAATAATAACTACAAAAAATTTCATATTTTAAAGGTATTACAAAAACATATATATAAACGCATTTAATTATCTGTCTTTATGTAGACACTTCTCTCCATACTGTACCTGTTTTTCAAGTTTAATTTGATTATCTTCCAGCTCCCCATTTCTAATAGTTTCTTGCTGTAACATTTGCTGCTGATGATGCAAAGTTTGTTGTAGGAGAATATTTTGTTCACTTGTGTCCTGAATATTCTGATCTTTCAGTTTTATTTCTTTCTGTAAATAATGAACCTGAAAACACATTTATTTTCCATTACAATAAAACATTTTTATTTGCACTTGCATCAGCTATTCTCTTCATTCTTAATGAGCACAGAATCACGCCTATAATTCAATAAAACTTCTGGCTCTGAATTTCATTGCATTAGTTTCAACAGTACATAATACATCTCATAATTCATCACTGAGTTGTGCTTTATAAAGTGAGGAAAGTAACTTGTCAGCCCCAGTTTTTTACTTTTTGCTTTCTAAATATACCTAAACTGGTCAATATTTTAAAAACATAGATAACAAGGATCTTTCATTTCTAAATTGCTGAACCACTTTTCTTTCTGTCACTCTTCTCACTTTATTTCTCAGAAAGTCCTTGTTTTCCCCTTGAGATTTTGTTCTCAGTCCTTCCCTTTATTTCTTCCTGCCTCTATGACAACAGTCATTCCAATAAAAAACAGGAATTCTGAGTGCCTAACTTGTCACATGTTGAATGGTCTGATTTCTCAGTGATGAATGCCAAGAATTTTCTGGAAAAAAAAAGGAAAGGCTCTTTTAAAAAAAACAAACAAAAAACCCACTAACTGCTCACCCCAAAGTGGAAGTAGTGACACTCTCAGTTAATTACTTAGGAAAACATTGGTCACCATTACAAAACCTCACTTGCTACCCTTGAATTTCACACAGCATCTCTTCACATGCAGTATAAGAACAACAGATTTTAGGGCTTAGAAAGCAGCAGTAAATATCACAGGCTTATGTGTAACACAGACAATAGATTTCTATCCAGTTACTCCTGTAACAGGGTCTAGTAATCTCTGGTTGACTAAAGCCTCTCTCAACAGGTAGGGCAGCATTGACGTGAACAGCCTACTATGATAATTCATGTGGCTAGTCATCCCCACAAATAAAAATTCATACTAATAATATGTAAACTTTATTCTTTCTTGCTTTCATGTAGTAGTGGAAAGTATGACAAAACTCAGGGGCGTGAAGTAAAAATTTTTGTGTACCCAAGACTTCTTCCCTATTAAGACAGTTGAAACACAAATCAATTATGTGCACCTAAGTTTATATTGCAATAGTGCTATCTTCATTTTTTTCCAAGATAATGCTTTCTTTCACTTAATTCTGATTTTGTTACTTCTCTCAACAATTCATTTATCTTGGTACTTCTTGTCCCTAAGCTTTTCCAGTGTTTCTTAGTTATGGTTTTCCCCTTTGCCCTCATAAAATGTTTAGTCTTCCCAGCTTACTTCCTATTCACAGTTCCTGCTGCAAATGTTTTGTTTCTTATTTCACAAACTTTTAGATTAAATCATTCATAACAATTGTTCTCTGCAATACAGAAGAGTTGTTAAAACAAGCTGTTACCTCTTCAGACTTTTTTTTGAGCTGATTTTCAAATATCTCCTTGTTTTCTTGTGACTGACTCAAATACAGTGCAACTTCTTCCTTACATATGTCTAGTGCTGACTCAAGTTCTCTCACCTAGTTGAACATAACAGATTACTTAAAATTGCATGGTATGGCTTTTATTAACTAGTCTAAAAAAGTGTTAAAAACGTTGTGTAAAATGTCTGAAAAGCTACATTTTTATCTAAAGAGTATTAAAACAGGCATGGAAGACTATGATAAACTTAAAAACCAAAATAATATTTGGAAATTAAAATTATTTGTGAAATTAAATTACAATACTTTAGACTGTGTTTAAATCAGATGAGACTATCAGTTATGACAAGATATTCCAGTGTTTGTCAACAGCTAGAATTTAAAAGCAAACATATGCCCAATAGTAAATCATTAATCCACCATGGTTTATTACATATTAATGTTACATATAGAATTGTATAAATAAATTTGGAATGATCATCATATGTAAGTTGTGACAAGTCTTTTTCAAAAATAGTATTCAGATCTTAATACAATTCCTCTCAGAAAGCTACTAACCAGCATTTTTTTTTCCTTTCTGCACTGAGAGACAGTGCCTGTGTTCTACCAAAAAGGAAAGGAAAAGCTTGTAGCAATGTCAACACTGGTAATCTATTTTACCATTTTACTATTAATTTGGATTTGAGTAATCTCTAACAAATATCTTATAACCTCAAACAGATAAAAATTATAATGAGCAAACCCCCAGAGGTCTTAAGCCATAGAAATTAAACTTTTCTTAACTGTTTGGTTTCAATGCTAAAACGACTTTTCTCATCAATGAGAATTGTACTGAATTTAGCTGCACATTGGCTACTGCTTTCAGTGCTACCAATGTTCTAAACCATATTGGATTTTATACCTCTCTCCCCACCTGATTCAAGAGCTTTTTGAAGAGAAGTGATCATGGGTCCTAATTTTAAATCTCTGGAAAACATCCCAAATACTGCAAAGCCACTTGAATAGACAACTGCTCCAATAGAAGTTCAGAAAAAGCATGCTACCAGCTAAGTCCCCTTTATCTTCTCCTAGTGATATCCTAAAGATGTAATACTGTTTGAAACCTGACTGTGGTAAATCCCCACATGGTAATGTTTTATTAAAATATTGTTGCAAGTGTTGCATGGAAAATATTTATCAGGCAAACACTAGGAAGAGGTATAGATGGCTAAAAACATGATCAATATTATAACATCACATATGTCTAATATATATGTTGTATCTAGAGCAAAAACCTACGTAACAGTATCTTTGTTAGACAACGTTTTACTTTAAGAGTACAACAAGCACAAATCTGCCCTATTTGTAACTACAGCAATTTTTTAAAGCAATTATGTATTGCATAATCTCTTATTGCAGGTTTCACCATACTTTTTTTTTTAATTAAAAGGACAGACTTCAGGTTAATGCCTTCTGAAATATTTATGTGAGACAAATTTCTATAAAGCAGCCTTTATATAGTTTGTTATAGAGGATAAAAGGAAATACACCATTACTGCAAAGTTTAAAACTATTAATTGAAAATTACAAAGAGCTTACTAACTTTGATTGTTTCTTCTGTTAACTGACTTTTCAGCATCTTCAATCCTTGATCTTTCTTGACATTTTGATTTTCTATTTCCTGTTTGTACACATATTTTTATTCAAGAGAACATAATGTAAATACAGTAGTAGTAGTTCAACTAATAAAAACCTCATACTAAGAACCAGGAAAAAAACAGATCAGTATTTAAAAATATACAATTGCTTGTATACTGTACTTGTGTACATCATACTTTGAAGTGAATTTGGTTCCTGATAGGTGTCCCTTCATATTCTGCAGCAGCAGCAATTATTAAAAGGAATAAAACATTGCCATAATAGAACATTCTTGGTTTTCCACCTAGTGCAGAATAGATGCAATTGTTCTTTATCCAGATCTCTTTCCTTTGATTAGAGCGAGAATCTCAAGGGGCAAACCAGAGGCATAAACAGAATGCTGAGACAGAAAATAATGAAAGGTCATTAAAGTTTGTACAATTTATAGTAGTAGCAGCTAGGGACTACACTAGATTCAGTCAATTACTCAACAGAATTAAGAAGCAAAAACATAAGTATCTTCAACTTTCTCCAATTTTTCCATGTGTTCATGTATATGCTTTTCATCATTATTAGTCACTTGTTTGATTTGCTTTTAAAGAAAGCCAAGAGCCAACCTTACCTCTCTGCTTTCTATCAGCAGCCCATCCAATGATTCAATGTGATGCTGTTTATGTATAACATCTTGTTGCAAAATAGATATTATTTTCTCTTGTTCAGTGAATTGTTGATGTTTCTTCTCTAGCTGTGTCTGAAGCTGTCCATAAGTAATTCATGGTTTATTATTTTAATAAGCTTTTTCAGAGAATTTGTGCGTCTAAATATGTCATTCAGTTCTATACACCCACCATTTTAAGAATGAAAAATAAATACATTGCTGCCATCAGCAGTATTGCACAGTATTAAAAATATCAAGAAATCCCAAACCCTTAATATTTTAAAACAACAAGAGAATCAAGAGAATGAGGACAGGCAGAGCGTAATTGCCCGTCATCACCCAAGATGGTAAAACATGCATACGTTCTTTAGTAAAAGATTACAAGCTTCTTTAACGGCTAGAAATAGCCACAGTTATATTTCTAATCACATGAAGCAACAGAATTCTTCTCTAAAGAATGAAAAACCCTACTGACAGTTCTCCCTGAACACAGATGCTCATAAGGCTCAGGCTGGCAAAGGTTCAGCAAACAAGAAAATATTGCTCAAAGCTGTCATGCTTTAACCCCAGTAGGCAAAAAAGCTATATTTTTTTTTGTGCTAGGTGTTTGGAGCAAAGAACAGTATTCTTCCTAAGTCCCTATTTCTCTTCAGTTGAGCAGAAAAGACGATATGAAGAACTCAGAGGGAAATCATGAGACTGTGTAGTGTTAGATGGAAGTGAACTAAAACCAGGAAATGTCAGGAGATGATAATATAACTTTTTAATTGAACATCTGCCTCAGAATTACTAAAAAGACAAAGAAATTAATGCAGGAAAAAAGTTACCAAGTATCATTCATACATACTAGCACACAAGGAAGGTCTTACTAGTTCAATCTGTTTCTCCATCTCTTTGTGCTGCTCAAGGTGAACCAACTTTGCTTTTTCAAAAGCAGAAGTTATTTGCTCACATTCTTCGCTGATAGTTGTTTCCAACTCATGAATGCGTCTGTTTTTTCCCTGGGAAACAGCAACAACAAAAAGGACTTAATAAAAATACTTACCTGTGATATTAAATAGTGTTTTATTTGATGATAGAGTTCCTAGATTTCATAAGAGAACAACACAGAAAATACTGAAGTTATACACAGCATGTTTCATCTCAAAGGATGTCACACCTATAATATCGGTATAGAATGCCACTAAATGCAGCCACTACACAAAGACAAGGTGTCTGCCAAGGTGGACTACTGGCACAGATTATAGCAAGTGGAGAAAGGCACTTCTGACAAAGACAAGAAGAAATTCTATGTTCACATGGGTAGATGGAATCTTTAAAATACAGGTTTCCATTTGAAAGGGACCATGTAAATATCTTCCTTTTCTAGCAACCTTAGACCCCTTACCAAATCAAAAAAATTTGTATAACAATACCCAGATTGGAATTTACAGTGCTCCAAGTGTTATATCACCTTCACTTATTACCATTTAGAAGACTTTTTTATTCACAGGTCTACATGTATTTCTTAAAAATACACAGTTTAAGAACAACAACAAAAAGAAATAGAGAAGTGAAATGATTTGTCCAACGGCCCAGTTAACATTCGAAATCCACCTCTATTACCTCTTACCCCAATAATTTCATACAGAATACTGCTTGAGAACTTCAGAAAAAGAAATAGAGACCAGTGCCAACACAGTGCATCCTAACCTATTCATCCTATACACCAAACCAATCATGTATATGCTATTTTAGGAGTAGTTTTTTTCTGTTGGGGGGGAGGTAATTTTACTAAGTGGGGATTAAAAAGAGATTTAGAGAATGAGCTCAAAGGATGGAAAATCTCAATTCTGACAAAGACAAAAAGAAATTTTTCGTAGTGATGATAAAATTCTTATCTCACTGAAACAAATGGCAATGCTACAATTAATTTCAATAGGACCAGATTTTCATTGCACATATCATCACAAGGAAAGAGTAACATGTCCGTTAATAAATTACCATGTTCAAAAGCAGGAAAAAAGGGGTGTTTTATTTGAAGCAAGAGTATTCAGTTTTTAAAAACTGCACTGTCTAAAAACTGCAGGGATCGTTTAGCAGATCTGAAAGTCTATCCATTTTGAATACATGGAATAATACTGGTTTAACTTAAACTTTAATCTCCATTTATGTCATTTTACATAAATGTAGTTTCGCACTGAGAACATTTTACCATAAGTTCCTGTTCCAACTCAGTATTCCTTGCTGCAGCAGCGGAATAAGCAATAGTCTTTTCTTCCAACTGTTTCTCAAGTGCAGAAAGTTGAGAAGATTTCTTTGTTACCTGAAATTAAACATGGCACAAAACAGCATGAGGACAGCTGTTTCGGGTTTATTCATGTATTTGTATATACTTTCTTACCACGAATTCTATTTTAGCTACTACTATTTCCTAGTATTTTTAATGTATTATATATTTGTTTGGGTTTTTTTGTATGATCTATTAAACTTTATTACTTACAGAGAAGAATTCAGGACAATTTACCTCAAATTTGTCCAATTCAGGATAACTATCAGTGCCATATGAGTGAATTAGCTATTACAGATTTATAACATTTATGGCCATTATTAGGAAATACTGCAAATCCCATTATGCTGCACTTCTAAAAACACATTAGCACCAGAATGTAAATATTAGCATTTTAACTTATTCAACCAGAGAAGAGCTACCTGAAGCTTAATTTCTTTCTTTTGTGACTCTCTGGTAATGATGTTAATCTCTGGCAACTGTACTAACATTTAATGATGAAAGATACAACTGTTACTTCAACATCTATTTCTTAAGATTACACGTTAATTCAACCATACCAAAGCAACAAGACTCTGCATATTTTCCACGTGACAGATCAAAATAGTAGTAGTAAAGCCCACCAACTACATCAGCTTTAAAATAAGATTTCTGACAACTAACAAATTAAGGCTGCTATCTTAAAGTTTTTCTGCTTGCTCAAAGGTTTATTTCCAATTTTTCTTAAATAAGCCAGATTTTAAAATTAATATGGCAATTGCTGTTTTTCCATAACTATTGTCTTAGCTATCTTTGATTACTGAACTAAACAAGAAGTGACATATTTTTTTCAGTGCTGCTAAAAACTTACTTCTCTCTCTAAGTTACTAGCTTTTGAAGCCTTCTTCAATAAGTCTTCCTGTATGATTTGAAACTGACTGGCTCTCTGAGCCATGCTGGTCTTCAAAGAAGAATTCTCATCATCTGCTTTTGTCAGTTTAGTGCACAACTCTTCTATCTCTTTCTGGAATCTTCGCCTCTCCTTTTCAAATTGCTTGCTGATAAGTTCCAACTGTTGACATTTTCTCATCTCTAAGTAGAAAAAAAAATTTAATATTAATTTATAAAAGAACATACAAACCAGCACTCCAGCAAGTAATCATACAAACCAAAGACAGGAGAAATATAATTTAATAGCAGCATGTTGAACTAACACACATAGTATTCAGACACAAGACTCTTTATTTTTTCCCTTTTTTTCCCCCTAATGTAACTGAAAGCTGTGACTCAGGAAAACAAACAAAAAAACCCCAAACAAACAAAAAACCCCACAAACAAAAAAATGGAAGACAGAATCATTATATAAGTGCCCTGATGTCATTTCATAGAGCAGTCCTAATAGTAATCACAGAATTGATTGCAGAAGTTCTGCAACAGCAGGATACAGAGAAAAGAACCAAAGAAAATCAAAGAGACCTTAGCATAACCTGCATAAAGGAAAAAATACATGGTTCTATTTCAACACAACTCATAACTTGGATATTGCTGAACAAGTAACTTAACTAGCAAAAGGAAGAAGAATATTGTGCCTGGAGAACATGACAATTTCCAGAATTCCAAGGTGGCAAAATGCTCCCTGTTCAACCAAACCATACCTGTTAGCTCACAGAGATATATTTTTTAAAAGAGCTATAAAAACTATTTAAACCCCACCAAAAAACTCCTGTTCTGTGGATTAATTAGACAGAACTGCACAGCGATTTTGGAAAGCTTACCTCCTTGACTTCTGATCAATTTGACAGGCTCTGTTTCCAGGCCACACAACCTACTATTTTCTTGTCCATTATTATTAGAAAGATGCTCAGCTCCATTACAGATAGTTAAGTTTGCATGAGGCTTTTGAATTTCTGCTTCTTTCATTGCTGGTTTAATGCTATTATAAAGGAGGAGATAATTATTTAACATTTCTTCTACATGCTAGTTCCAATACCACCTTATTATCTGCCTATTCTTGCCATAGTTCAGAAACCAGAAAGTTATACCTTAGGTCTGCAATCAAAGGTTTACTTGATTCACAACAAGATTCAGAGAACACTTCTTTGGTTGAGGAACTGGATAGCTGGTGTTTCAAGTGGTGCCATTTAAACTAGAAGTTAAGGGAAAACCAAGATCAATGCAAAAATTGACTTTTTATTGCTGCACAGCATGATTAATTCATGTGTTATACTAGCATATAAATTTTAAGACACATATGCCAGGATGTTAAAGGTTTGGATAACTTGATCTTTAAAGTTATTCTCTTAAGTAAGTGCTTGCAGAGCACTGCAGGTTTGTCTCACATTAGTAGAAATTAAGGGTGTTAAGGCCCTCTGAAACTGAGACCATTCCTTTAGATATCTTTGTACAGGTACTGAAGCATGAACATTTTTGCTGTGAAAAATTAAGTAAATGGAGATACTATCAGTAATTCCACGTCTTGAAATTCTCACATCATGCTTCCTTTCAGATTTTGATGACTGCATTTAATACCATTTTTTCCTCAAGTTACAGAAGGCGTCTGAATAGTCCATTAAATTACTAGAATAATCCTGAATTTTTCCAAAAAATGTAAATGTATTTTCCAAAAGGGCCCTAAAACAATTTTTAAGGCTCTTCCAAATAAATGTCTATGGTCACAACAGCACAAAACATCCTTTTTATACAAAATTACTATATTCTCTTCAGCAGAGGTCACTTTGGCAATTCCAAAATTGTACAGAAAGCATACTGTTGATTTTGTTTTCATTACAGCTACTCGCATTTATACTTCAAAAATAAAGATATCTGATGCAATCTGTACTCCTGACCTCATATGTCTCTCTAGCCCTTCCTGACTTTCAAAACAGTTCCTCCAGTAACCTCAGTCAGTTCACAACTTTGGGTTTTTTACATGACTTTTCCAATCACTCAGTTTAGTGATAAACTTCACAAGTACAAGCTTCAGGCTCATAAGCCAGGGTTCATCCTGGTAAAAGAAAAGTTCATTTGCAGTCAGGGAAAGTGTGCCTTCTCTTTCCCAGAAAAAAAATGTTCCTACAAACATCTCTCCTGCTCTAATTTCTCCATTGCTGAGGCTGACACATTGACTCTGGCTGTGTGACAATGTGTCTGCCATATGGGAAGTGTCATAGTGTTCTACTGAGAAGAACCTCAGTGTCATATAATAGGACATCATCATGTTTTAGAGAATATACCTACACCTGAAGAATCAATACATAGAACAGAGGAATGGAAAGGTGTAACTTTAAAATGCTTGCTGATAAATCGATTCCAAAGCACCTATTCCTCATTCTTGAATAAGAAGACAAAAGTAAAATATTTAAATTAAGAAAACATTTCATCCATGCATCTTGAAAACCAAAGATATTTTACTCAGATTATTTCTCAAGAACTTCACAAGATCTCCATGCAATGTCAAGTTAGAATTGCTTAAGACACATAATACACTTTGTAAGGATGAATCAGTTACTGTACCTCTTCAGATGTACTTAGAGACAACTGGGAAATAATGGTTTCTAGTACGTTGAGCTCTCCCCTTGAATCCTCAATTTCTTGATGGCATAATTTCAAGCGGTTATGTTGCTGTGCTGTAAGTGCTCTCAGCTCTGCGTTTTCACTTATTAGAGCATTTTTCTCTCTAAGTACTATTTCTTTTTCACTAAGTTCACTCTCAAGCTCAATGATCTTCTGATCAGACCAAGTCAGCATTGATACCATTTCAGTGTTCTTTGCCTCTAGAGTCTTAGCTTCTTCTTTTGTGCTATGATTCTCTTCCTTTAATTGCCTAAAAAAAAGTATATCCATTTAAAAGGTATAGCTCAACACAGAGAAGTAGACTAGGATTTTTGTTATTAAAAGTACTAGAAGAACACACCGTAACTATGTTTTACTAGTGTCCTCCCTCTCAAAAATCTAGAATTAGCTCTACACAAAGGACAGAAAATTTTTCACTGCTTTACTAAGCTTTCACTGTTCCTAAGGACCAAGATGCAAACTGCTATCAGCAAACAAAAGGAGAGAATAAACTTAAGCAACTTCATTAAGCTTTAAGCACTATCAGGAGCATCACTGGTAGGTAACAGATCAAGGTGGCTTTAACTGTACTGAAGCCAAGGAAATTTAAGAACAAGACAAAATAACCATATAACTACACCTAAAATGACAATGGGGATGAAGATAACGTACTAAGACTGAGCTAGTCGAACATTCTGCTGCTAACAAGAGGAGGGAGGGGTCTTATTTCTTCTCTCCCCTCATATCTGACTGTACAGTGAGCAAATTGTGTTTTTAGCCCATCACAAATTATTCACTTTAAGTACCTGTTGATTTAGCAAACTGAATTAGCTCGGCAAAGGTCCTAATGAGTGCCAAACACAGTGCAAGTTAGCAGAGAAAAGAGAGCAGTCTAGACGAAGGATACCCAGCAGCAGCAGAGAGCTATTAAACAGGCTCAAGCTAGTGTAAGGGTGCTCACACACTGCCCACCCTTGCCAAAATAACCTAAAGAACAATTGTTAAGACAAGAAAGTGGGTGTGGACAGCGCGTGTGAATGGGATACCCAACTGTCTGATGTGTTTGTCCAAACCTAATAACACTAAAGACAACCAGCTGATGGTTAGTAGTGAAGTCATTAAAGTAGTGAGGGAATTACCAAAAGACTTCTGAAACAAAGGGGGTTTCTTTTCAGCTTGAAAAGAAACATATAAAAATTTGTAACACTGGGAAAGGACCTTGGAGTAGGAACAGAATAGCAGTCAAAACCTGGTTTGACACTCCCAGAAGTTGCAGCCATCATCACAACCGCTGTTCAGGCCTGAGTGCAGCCTCCCCATTGAATGCCAAGAGTATCCTTCATTCTAGCTAGGGACTGACAATATGGTGTGCAACAAGCAGGGACTCAAACCTGGCCATGTAAGTGAACTCATAGGGTGCTTTCTCATTGGCATGTACATTAGAAGATTGCAGGCAGCAGGACAGGTATACATAAAGCCAGAGTACCCACATCGCCCACAGAAGCAGTCTGCGAGCAAGGGAACCTATGCTCCCAGAAGGCTTGGTGGGGTGTTGCTTGTTACTGTGAATATGTGGCAGCATGTGGGATTAGAACTTATAAGGATTAGTTATAGAAGAGAATTTAGAAATTTGTAAGTGTATGCTAACATTTTTTACCTGTTTAGTATTATGGTTTGTCTGTTGTATTGCTGATACTGATCCTAAGTGTTCACTGATGCTGGTCCTGATTTGGTTTGAACTACACAAATTGAGCAGCACGTTCACAGTGACAGTTGTAACATGCAATTTCTTCTCAAATAACCGTACAGAAATTTTTAAAAGCCTTTGCATTACCTTAATTGCTCTTCTAGGATGTCTAGATCCTTTCTGTAGCTGACACACTTTTCATTCAACTTCTCTTTTTCTTTTTCACAATTAATTAAATGTTTTCCCAAGACTACTTCTTCAGCTTTAACCTTAAAAAGCAATTTTTTTCATTACTGTACAACAATAATCTAAGCTTCCATGGCCAACAGGCTTTTTAAAAAGAATATTATAAACACTATGGTGTTTCTTTTTATTTTTTCCCCTTCTGGTAAGCCTGTAGATAATTCTATTGCTCACTGCTGTGAAGAAAAGGAAAGTGGCAAATAAGTTTTCTTTTCTTCTGTCATTTGGGAAAAAAATAATGTTATTTTGGTTTAATATTTTAGGGCATATTTGTAGTTGGCAATCTCCTTCCACAAGGAAAGAAGTCTAATCAAATAAAAATTCTCTGTAAGAGCTAACGGTCTCAGGCCTGTATCTTCTCTTCCCACAAGGCAGGAAGCATTAACAATTTTGACCGCTGGAACTTTAGGAGATGACGTCATTTTCATCTTAGCTCTTCTCTAGCTCATGTTTCATTGAACAGGTTATACAGATGGAGTCAAAAGAGTACTTTTAAAAGGATCATATACTTTTAAAATGTAAAATTCCCAGCTGGCAAGCAAGAGACAGAAGAAACAGCAGCAGTATTAGGATACCTCAAAGATCCAGGCTATCCAGACTGTGCAACGACATTTTAAAACTGGATAACTGAAGTTATCACCACAAACAGCTGCTTACCCTGTCCCATCTCTCTTAAGACTTTGCCACCAACAAGCAGAAACAATTGACCCACAATTGACCCACTGGTGAACCCATTGCTGTTTGCCGCCCAGCTTACTGGAAGAAGGAAAATCCTAATAGCATGGCAAAAACAAGTGAAGAAAAAACTTACCTTTTTTAGTTTTTCAGTTATTTTCTCTTTATATTTTTTGAAAGCTCTTGTCAGCTCCTCTGCGTTCAACAAAGCTTCATTTCTTTGCTGTTCTGCTCTACAAAGAAGCATACCAATTTTAAAAACTACAAATTTCAGTCATTATGTAACTATCTCCTCCAGTTATTAAAAACAACTACTAAATTAACTGCTCCAGGTAACTTCCTTTCTTCTTCCAACTTTCCAAGCCCTAGATAAAAAAAGTTTAATGAGGCATAAGTTAATTTTAAATATCATTTTTGCATATTAATATAAACAAAATTCCAATAAGACTAAGAATGTAAAAATAAACACTTATGATTCCCCTTCAAAGAGTTTTATTCAAATCATCCTCCTGTCCCTACCAGTAAAAGACCATTTTAGAGACTGGAATAGTGTGCATAAGGAAGCAGAAGACAGCAGTGCTCCTTAAAATTCAAACTGCTCAAGGGGAACTAGAAAAGATTTTGACACTGAAGGGAGCTCTCGTAATGGAATTATGGTGAGACTGACAGGAACTGATCAAAGGATAAATTATTTGGGGGATACTGGAGAGATGGCATCAATAATAGTAAAGGAAGCTGAGACTGGGATGATATCAGGTGAGCAACTGTTCAAAGCAGCAACCCAGACTGCCTACTATTTTGCTCTATTACTCCGCGTCCCCGCTCCTTTCTTTCTTTCCCCTATCATTACTCACTAGGGAACAACTTGGAACAGTAATCTCAGGACAGCTCAGGTATGCAGTCTGTTCAGGACACCCAATACATGCACACAAGAATTACCGGTGCTCAATAACATTTGTTTCTCTTCCGCTAAGGGAACCATGGGGATGGGGCAAGTGCCTCATGTAAGTACAGCCTACCCTCAGGCCGGTGTTCCTCAGTCTGAGGACCACTGCCCATTTGGAGATCGCAAAAGTATTCAGAGAAGGGGATAAAGGGATTTCAGAATAACAAACAAAATAGTCTAAAGCACTTCAGTTTGCTTGGCCAAAGAATAGTAAGTGGTTGTAATTACTGATTAAAAAAACCCCTGTAATAATTGTTAATACTAACTATAACAACATATGTTGCCTTTAACACTTGGCAGAAGCTCAGTTTTTCTAAAGTATCAAATTATTTACATTTGCAACTAGTAACTAAGTACAGCTAGTTCCAACCCCACATGCTCTGAATGAACAGTGAACATAAATCAACACATATTGCTTCACCAGTAGTGTGAGCCCCACAGTATTTCCATTTGTCTAGCTATAAGAAGGTTAGAGGTAATTTCATGGGTAGATAGACAAGCCAAACAAGGGTTTTGCATTCAAGAGGCTCAATAAATGCTTTCCTAAGTCATTACTTCAGTTATTTTTTGCCCAGATAATGCACTTAAATGAACTGGGCAGTTAGGAATCTTTTTATTTATTCCTCTTGTTTCTTTAAAATTACATTTTGGAGGTGATAGGATTGTATAGGGTAACTTCCAACAGTTGAAAGAAATTGCCTAACCCTCCCAGTAGCTACACAACCACTAGGTTAAAGGAAGCAATAGGAAAGGGAAATGGAGATTGGAATGGAATTACAGCACCCTTTTCAATAGCACCATAGAGATAGATAAGATTAAGAATAACATTAAAATGTTCTCTCAATTAAGTTGTGCTTCTATCACTTTTCTCACACCAACCCCCAAAAATACAGCACTCAGTACTGTTGAATACTGAGTACTGAGCATATGCTGTAGGTTCTTGCAAGACAAAGTCAAAAATAATTCAGGAAAAATATATTCTGGACATATTTCAACTCTCTACTGCAGTACATCTATTCGGAAGGGTAAAAACAGGTGACAAACTGGTTACTAGCGTACGATATCAGCCTACAACTACCAGCAAATTTGAAGATTTTAAAAGTGCCTATTTAAATAATAAGTATCTTCAAGCAGAATTTCCCCATTTAAAAAAAACCAACACACAACATTCATAAAGCAGAGAAATAATTTGCTTCCACAAAGTAAACATCTGCCAATGGAAATAAATACTTATGCACTATTATTCTGTATTCAATTTATTAAAATTCCTTAGCTACCTCTTTCCTTGCTTGCTTCGTTCACTTAACTCCATTTTCAGATTTTTATAGTCCCTTTTATATCTTTGCAACATGTTTTCTCTTTCCATTCCTGTTTTCCGGCTTTGATCTAGTTTATCTTCTGCATCTCTAGCAAATAAACAAGCACAATTAAAAGATAGGAACTTTTTTGTAAAGAAACTACATTTGTGTTGTTATTTTCTGCACATGATGCTTGACAAGCGCTAGTCAAACACGCTGCAACTCTCAAAACCAGGTTTGGAACACCCGTAGTCTCCAGACTCCCCAGGACTATGTCTGCAGTCTGGAGTGGTGTCCAAACCTCATCAAGAGCCCTCAGATGTCTTGATTGCCAAGGACCCAGATAGCTGACTTTGTGTCATGAAATCTGAACATAGAAATCGCCATTTTTCTGCTGATAGGTATGACTGGTCAGGATACACATGTGGGAAACAAGACTAAAATATAAGTTAAATATAAGTACTTTTACTTGCTTTGTGAAGACAGACTATTGAGATATTAATTGAATATTATATAGCATGAGGTTGTAAGATAAACTGACAGCCAGGTACGTCTTCCTGACAGCTTCTGGACACTGTTTACACTAGCTTTATTTGGCTATTTGCCTTGATTAATATATTCATGAAGAAAGAATCCTTTACACTACATACTGCACAGTCATGTTTGAAAATATATATGCTTGTTCACCACAGAAGATATGCAGTCATGTAGCATACAATCACTCTAGTCAGTTATAAGGGCACATTCATGTTTAGCGTACGTTACAAATGGTTTTTTTTTTACCAGCCTTTATTATTTTTTTCTCCATTTCCTGAATTACATTCCCCATATATAAGATATCAGTACAAAATAAAGCACCTCTCTCCTCCTATATACGGCTCCAAAATGAAAGTTTCAAGCCCCAGATTACATGACCCACACAGTACCAATAATTATGTTATCCTGCAAAAGAGACTGGACTGGCAAGCAGACCACAATAAAATGTTGATTTAAAAGCACACTTATTACCTCAGAATTTTATCTTGAGCTGAAACTTTTGCTTCCAAGTTTACAATCTGTTCTTTTAACTTCAGAATGCTGCCTAAACGTGTATCTAAAGTTGATTCAAGATAAGAAATCTGAAATACAAACATATTTGGGGTTTCATTAACACTTGCATACATACCTTCAGGCGAGACACGTAAGAACAATCTGTTTACTGAATGACACAGTGCTCTTAACCTTACTGTAGAAGATGTTTGTTCATCTACACAAACTGACCTCCAATTTTCTGCTCATTTAATATCCTTCCAGTTCCCTAGCACCATTCCAGTGTGATACGCAGAGTGATTTCTTTACATGTTGATCTTGTCTCTTGCTTTTCCCCAAAAGTTTATATTCCACTATTTGTTCTTTCCATGTCAGACAGTCAAACGTTTTGTTTATCTACTTATTTGTACTGTCTTGGAGATAACATTTCTCACACAAAAAGCATTAAGCATAGCTATGTTTTATTAATGTTACGTATAAACCAAATACAAGAACATAGTTGTCCTGAAAAAACCTGTAATGATTTATTAGATACAACATTTCCTTCTAACTCACCTTCACTTTTTCAAAATAGCAGTATTAATCCTACCTAAAGGTCAGCATTTTTCATTTCCTAGACAAATGACTACCATGTCATTATTATTCACATTAATCTTAACGTAGCTCAGACACATGAACATACAGTACTAAATACCTTATTGAACTATTTTCTTACGTAATGTATTCTTCATTCTGTGACTTAATGGCTTTAGATTAAACTGCGGAACATGAATAGATAGAATTCATAATTAATATAGTTGTTTTTCTCATGGAGAAATAGATTCCAAACTATTCTGTTCCAAGATTAATGCTGAATATTATGAAAAAATAGAATATTAAACTTAAAGTTTAAATATTAAATTTAGATAGATTAAGACAAGACAAAAAAATAGCATGTTCTGCTTGGAATTACAGACTCAAAAGTCATGGTCACTGGGGTGGTTTTTGGGTTTAGGAGTTTTTTTGATGAATACACTGAAGATACATACTCTTGTTTTTGACTGCATCAACTCGAAGTTCATTGTTTCCACTCTGTTCTTTAGGTAGTGGTTCTGAGAAGCCAAAGATTCTTTTTGCTCCTGAAGGGCATCCAGCTTCTCCTTAAGACGTTCATTTTCTTCCACAGTTTTATCAGAAGTTGTGGATACTGAGTAAGCCTAGACATAAAAGAAGTTTTATATATATATATACACACACACACACATATATGCATATGTAAGCAATATATATACATCAGTGGAAACTCTGCAGAACAAATGTATTTAAATCATACTATGTTTGAGAGTTTGCTCCATCAATATAATTGCGCAATGCTAGAGTGTATCAACTCCAAGCCCTAAAAGCAAAAAAATATTCATAAACATAGCAAAGAACAAAAACCAAGAGTAATAAAAATAAGTAATAAAGTGCAATATTTACTTCAAATTTTCTCTGAAAATCCTGGCAAGATGTTTTACCAGCATTCTTCTTACAGTTGGAAAAGCCTTGATAGTTGCAATTAGGCTGAACAAGGTCCTCCAGAGTGAAGTCTACGGCCTCATCAAAGCAGTGGCCATAATGTTCACTTGTACTAGTGCTAGGAGGGAGGGTAAAAAAAAAAAATTTGATATACCATTTTGTCTTCATTGTTTTTAAATTGCTCATAAAGAGTATTCAAAAGAAAAACACAAAAGGAGCTACTTGCAATAATCCATTACACTGAATAAGACAGATTTACACTACAAGAGACAGGCTGTTCTCATTCCCAAACACACTGATACCTGGAAAGCTCTTCCTCCACAGTTTGTAGGTTTTTTTCAGTTCTCCTCAGCTGATTCTGTAATGAGTGTAAATTTGCAAGCATGTCTTCATCAGCAGCAATTTTAGACCAAGTCCACATACTATATTCCATTGGTATCACACGTACGGCTAAAATAATTTAACATTAAAACATTTAAAAATGTGTGCGAATACTATTTGCAAAGATATTTTTAAAGATACCAAAATAAGGCAAATAGAAACAAAGGAAAGGAAGGGAGAAAAAATAGGAAAAAGGAAATACTGAATTTCCAAATGTAAACATACATTTTGTACGCTGCCTCTTCCCACGTTCACTAAATAAAAATTACTCTATACAAATTGTCTTCTTTGAGAAAAAGAGTTCTGTATGTATTCATGAAGTATGAGAAGCTTCATGGATTGCCACTTACGAAAACTGGAAAAACCTGCTATATATTAGTTGCCAAAAATCTCTTATACAACGCATCTCGGTTACTTCAGAAGTCCCATGCAACTGGCAGCGTGCCTAAAAAAAGTAATAGCGCATACATAACGAATACACAAAACTTGCCTCGCTGTCCAACGACCCGCGAAATTTAAAAAGTCAGAGCAGCGAGGACTTGACAGCACAGAGGATGCGAGCTACTAAGCCGGGGGGCAGCCTTCACCACAGCAAATAAGTCTTTGCAGACCGGGCTTGAGATATTTTGATGGGAAACGGTCAAATGATTCAGAGAAACCAACGCTCCCGGGCGAGGCGCTGCCGCCGCCCGCCCTTCTCCAGCAGCACGGGGGTCCCTCCGCCGCCCGGCGTTGTAGGCCGGAGCTGGCCGGCACCCGGCCCGGCTGCGATCCGTCCTCTGCCTTCGCGCACCTCCGCCCGCCCCCGGCCACGGCTGCCACGGGCGGACGGGAAGCACCGGGCGGCGCGCCCCCGCAGCGGGGACCAGCGCCAGCGCGGCGGCGCGGCTTCGCGACGGCAATGGCCGCTCCTGTGGGGCGCCCGGCGGCGGAGGAGCCGCGCCCCGAGAACCCAGAGCGATGGTGCCCAGGCTAGCCGAGAGCTGGCGGCATCGGGCGCTCACCTGCCTCAGTGCTCTCCCTCCAGCGGCCCGAAGCCGCCAGCCAGCCGCCCACCTCGAGGGGAGGGAAGAGGCGGAAAGGGGCTATCCCTCGGCTCCGAGGAGATTCGTGTCGGTAACAGCGACGCCTCGGAGCCGCCTCGGAGCCGCCTCGGAGCCGCCTCGGAGCCGCCTCGGAGCCGCCTCGGAGCCGCCTCGGAGCCGCCTCGGAGCACCCCGCTTCCCGCCCCACGAGAGTCCCCAGAGCCCGGCCCTTACCCCACTTCAAACAGCGCGGGTCATTAGAGACGAGGCCAGCGAGGCCCTTGCAGCGCATGCGCAGCCCCCCTTCACGCTGCGCAGCCGCCACTGCAGTACCTGGGAGGGGGATGTGCGTCTCGAGCAAAGGTGAAACCGACCTATCATGTCTCTCTGCCGCGGTGCACTGTGGGCGGGCGGAGAGCTGTGCTGCGGTGGCTGCGATTGGGGGAGCGGCGGGAGGGACGGGCCTGGCCCCGCCCACCCCCCGGGGCCCGGCCCCGCTCCTCGCTCGCTCCGTGACGGCGGGTGGGCCCCGCGCACGGAGGCTGCTGCCGCCATGGGGCCGTTGCCGTGGCCCCGGCAGCTGCTGCTGCCGCTCGGGTGCTTCGCGCTGCTCCTGCCGCCGCCCGGCGCCGCCGAGTTCAGCCCCTCCCTGGACAGCGACTTCACCTTCACGCTTCCCGCCGGCCGCAAGGAGTGCTTCTACCAGCCCATGCGCAAGGAGGCCTCGCTGGAGCTCGAGTACCAGGTCGGGCAGGGCAGGGCGGCGCGGCTGCGGGGCCGACCGGGTTCGCCGCGGGAGGGCGAGGGGCCTGCCCGCGGGGTAGTACTGAAGGGAGCCGGGCGGTCCCGCATCCTGCCGCGACGGCGTCGCTGCCGTTCCTGGGCCGTGGGCGGCGCTGGGCGGTTCGGCTCCCGGTTCCCTTTTGCACAGGGGAGGCTCCACCAGCGGCGGCGGCACCGCCCGGCTCTGCTGCCGGGAGCTCCTTCCCGCTCTCCTGGGGTTCCCCATCCCTCGCCCAGGCCACGGCTGGAGCCGCCTTGCGGGCCTCCGCCAGCGCGGCCCTGCGAGCGGCAGTGCCTGCGGAGGCAGCGGGATCCCGGTGCCCTTTCCCGGAGCGGCGGCCCGGGTGATCCCGCCGGCCTTCCCCAGCCAGCTGCGGCGGCGGGAGGCCGCCCCGCTGCCCGCACAGTCCGGTCCGGGCAGGGTGCGCGCCCTGCCTGTGGCTCGCCGCCGCGCCCCGTGGGGCTGGGCTCCGCCCGCCTGGTGTGGCGCCCGCAAATCCACGTTGGAATTGCAGGCTATTAAAAGCTGTATCCTTGGGAGAAAAAAATACTTTTACAACCTTTCTTAAAATATTCTAATAGATTTTTTTTTTTTTGCTTTAGAAGATGTCAAGTTGCCATCCTTTAAAACGGCAAAAACGTAGAAAGTTAATGGCTGCGACCTTGTGTGGTAGCTCTAAAGCATAAACAGAATTGTTGCTGATGCCCTTGCCTATCTTTGTGTTGATATTAGACACCTTTTATCTCAACGATGAAAGTTTTTCAAAAACAGTCTTATTTAACTAGACTAACATTAAGGTCTTGATGCCCTTCTCGGGAAGAGTTGAGTTCCCCAGATATCTCTGGGAAAGATCTCGGCCTTTTTTTTTTTTTTCTTTCCTTAAAATAAAGACTTTTTTCAGTAGAACAGGCACAGTGAGGGAAGCTGCAGTGAATATTTTCCCATCCTGCTACTGTGCCTCAGAATTGGCCGGGATCTGTCTCTCTCCACCCCCACCCTCCTTTTTTTCCCTCTGCTTCCCAACTGAAAATACAAAGCTGAAATTCCTGATTATTTTCTAATTATTGTCACATGCAGAACTGAACAAGAATGAAAGATTGAGGTGTTCAAGCTTTGTTCAGAGCCCTTTGTCTAAGCAAAACAGAAGTTTATTTTGCACTGACCTAGTAGGATTTTATTTTAATCATAATCAAAATAAAAAAAACTTATTTTAGAGAGAACAAATGTGTATAACAGTGAATTTATTTCTACTCAGGCATAATTTTCTCAGCACTACTGCTAACAGTAACAATTCATCTTTCTATTTGAATGTGTAGAAAAGGAGCTCTGTATGTTACTGGAAATATTTATTTTGTACCTAATTGTCCTGAATTGTTAGTCACTAAAGCATTGGAATATTTAACATAGAGATGCAGGTCATTCTCCAAAGACATACTGCAATAAACACTACGTTGATATGAAGTTTTGTTCCGGGTGTTTAGATTGTGTCATAGTCCTAAAGGTATGTCACTATGTATGGTTTTTAATTTGATCATCTGTTAGCTACTAATTTTCCTTGTCCTTTCTCTTTTTTTGGTAAGTCTCCAGTGTCACTTCAAGTTGGTGTAAACTTTGCCCTCAATTTCAGTAGGAGGAGACTGCTATACTCAAATAGTTCACTGGAAAACAAGCAAACAAAAAAATCCCCTAGCATGGACCTAAGTAATGTCATAAATGTATGTCATTTATGTATTACAAAAGTAATGTCAGTTACTACCTTCCCTATAGAGAATTTCTACAACGCAACAGATGTAGTGATGCAACTGTAGCCATGTTATAAAGTTAAAGCAGCACAGTTTTGGAATTCTGTATACACTTATATGAGCTTAGGAAGCTAAATGCCTTCAATCCCTTCTGCCTTTAGGAAATGAGAATGCCCTGGGAGAATTCAGACCTTAAATCTGCATTAAAATGTGAGAAGGTCTGTGGTACAGCTTTAATTGGTATTAGAAGTCTAGTCCTGTCTTCTACGCTGTTAATTCACCCAACAAAGAGATCTTAGGGATGACACTGCACAAATTGTGTTCTTGTACACATATATATGTGTACATACATAAAAGTGACAGATTTTTGTTATAAAATTTTTCTGCCACTGAACTAGCGCTGGTACTTACTGATCAATGATGTCTGCCATAGAAATGCTAGATTAGCCATCCGTTGGTATTCTTAGAGGTTGCCTAACCCTGCCCATTGATAAAATTGTATGCATTCTTAAAAACTATTAGGGAAAGGTTCAATATAAGCCCAGCCTAGCATGATTAGATCATGTTTAGTTTAAGATTTGAAATAGCTAAAACGCTTTTGGGTTGAACCAGTTTTTAATCTATTTCCAGTTAACTTGGTGTGAACTCATACAGACAGATTCAGCTTTCAGATTCTTTCTGTGTCAGTTCCCTTACCTAAAAATGTTTGCCTTCCCTAAAAATGTTGCCATCAGCAATGCAAACAGGAATTCCACTGGTTGGAGGGGGTTTTTTTTGTTTATTTCACAGGTTCTAGATGGAGCAGGATTAGATGTTGATTTTCATCTACTGTCTCCAAAAGGTGAAACTCTAGTTTTTGATGAAAGAAAATCAGATGGAGTTCATACGTAAGTTTAAAATCTTCAAACTTAGAAGTGTTACATAAAGTACTTTTCTGGTTTCTTTAACAAATATAACTAAAATAAAGGTCGAGTACTTTTTATTCCTTAGTATTACAAAAGACTTTCTAATAGGACAGTTTGAGAATACCAATTACCTTTTTAAAAACAGTGAATGCTTTTTACATGGATCTTACCATAAAGTGAAGGATATTTTTGTTTTAGTGATATCTGTTAGTGGTCAGTGAACAAAAATAATTATTGTGGAGTTGAAAAAGGCCTCCACATCTAATATCAAAAGATCTTGTCAGTCATATAAATAATAAGCTGAAAAGTCCCCTATTTTTTCCAGTTCTTTTATCAAAATATGTAGTAGTTATTGTAATTTTACTATAGAGTATAAGAATTCCACTCACATTACTGCTTTTTTGTAATGATTAACAATGATTCAAAATCCCAATAAAGGAAAATGAAAGTAAGCTTTTGTCTTCATCATTATAAGCCTTTAGAGTCAGTGGGATTGTTTTGCTGTGACTGTGCAATCTGTAATGTGTCTTTGGAGTTCTTATTTTTATATAGAAAGCATATTCAGTTATTTCTAAGTGCATGATTGTCAGTCTTAAAAAGGAAAGTTTGCTTACAAAAACTCGCTTTTTGAGAACCAGCACAAAAAGTATAGTTAATTTAATGACATTTTGCTTATATGCACAGGGTGGAAACAGAAGATGGGGATTACATGTTCTGCTTTGACAACACATTCAGTACTATTTCTGAAAAGGTGATTTTCTTTGAACTGATCCTGGACAATATGGGAGAAGATGGACAAGATCAGGAAGACTGGAAGAAGTATGTTACAGGCACAGATCTCCTAGATATGAAATTGGAAGACATTCTGGTTAGTATTTGATCTTTAATTCTTTTCAATGTAAGAACATTTGGAAAAAAACTCAGTGTCACTTATTCTGCCTTGGCCTGGTGCATCATCCTGGAAACTATTCCAGTGCCATGTATTGCTTTTACTGATGCGTGAAGCCTAGCACTATGGATCTCTTGCTTCCACACAGAAGCTTGAGACTATTTTCAGAATAGACCCTTAATTGGCAAAAAGAAACTGCCTGGCTCTCAAAGTCACTCTGTTTCCAATTCAGCTTCCTTTCTTCCTACTGCTAAAATGGGACATTTTTCCCTAGTGGCAATGAGATGAATATTTATAGTATTAAAGTATTGCTTAATCCCAATGATGTAGTTGGAATCACTGCATAGATTTTTATCAATGTTTGAAAATAAAGTACTGTGTTAGCCTCTTTTTCGCATCTTTGCAGAAGTGCCCCAACCAGTGTATGGATTAATATTTCTATCTTCAATAATTTATATATTACTGTGAGGACTTACATAAACACTTAGTAGTTTAACTTTTAAAAGATAAAGAACATATTTGCTCGGGAAAATGGGGAATTGTGTCTTATTTTTAAAGCTCTTCTATGGTTTTGATGTTCCTTATTGCATAACACGTGAACTTTAGTATCATCATAAAATTATTTGGCTTCCAAAAATAGTTCTTTCGAAATATTTGTTAAATATGCAACAGAGAAAATGGCCATGGAGAAAATGTTACTGTTGGGTTTAACCTTTTTTGCTGTTGTTGTTGTTTAATTTATAGCCTCCTGTTACTGCACGCATTACTCTTCTCACTAAAAGTTACTTCAGGGTCCCATAATTACAAGAACATAAATCAGCACTTCATGAGATCAGCTTTGTAGGTTGCGACTATGTATTATGTTGTGGATGAAACTTTTAACAGATTATAGGACCAGGTGTTTACTTTGTAAACGCAGAATAAGGAGTGGATCCTGCTGCTGCTGTTATGGCCAGAGTGTTCATGTACTTCCTCTGGTTCCCTGAGACACACTGTGTGTCCTTTGTTAGGACCTCCAGTTGTCCTATTCACAACTTATTGTCAAAGTTCTGCTTTAGTGTCAAAGCTGAAGCAGCAGTTCATAGCCACTACAGCGAAAGCATAAAAAGAAGATGGGAATATAACATTACTGTACTACTACTTTTCTTTTGCTACAGCTGTAATCGTGATAGTAGTTTGCATTAAAAAGTGCCTTAACTTGATTATCCAGCAGAAAAAAACCCTACATTTGTTTGCTACTACATAGCTTGTTTTGAGACTAGTTCTATAGAGATCACTGGTTTTTACTTGTCTGAATACTTGGAATCACAGTTCCCCAAGATACATGGAGTATTAAAACACTGATTTTAGGTTTGATTTCACTCTAACCTCCCTAGCCTGTAAAAGGGAAAAAACAAATTACTATAGAACCTTAATGCTGTGTTAATTAAGCCTTTTTAGGTGATATACAATAAACAGGCTAGACAAATTAATGAAAATTCTGTGATGTGGTATATATTTCAAAGTGAAATTAACTGTCTACTTAGCAAGAAATTAAATTACAGGTCATAATACAGTATTAATATTTTGTATGTGTTGCAAGCTATAAATGTAACTCAGGTGTTCTTTTTTCTTCTAAATACGCTTTTGTTACTTACCAGGAATCCATCAACAGTGTCAAAACCAGATTAAGCAAAAGCGTCCAGATTCAGACCCTGCTCAGAGCATTTGAGGCTCGTGACCGAAATATACAAGAAAGCAACTTTGACAGAGTGAATTTCTGGTCCATGGTCAACTTGGGAGTAATGGTGGTGGTATCAGCTGTTCAGGTTTACATGTTGAAAAGTCTCTTTGAAGATAAGAGGAAAAGTAGAACTTAATATTCAGTATGGTCATAACAATATAACAGGTGTGGGGGGAGAGGGGGAGCAATAAACTACTACAGTAAAGAAGAAAAAAAAGAGAAAAACATGACCTTTCAGATTCTTTTGAACAGGCAGTAAACATCAGGTATTCAACTCATGTTGGCCTTTTTGGTGATGGTCTTGTTTGTTTGTTTTAACAGAATGCCTTGCCCCAAGCTCTTCCATTTTTGCAAGTGCTACTAAGAATATTTTTTTTGTACTTGTAGCATTTGTTAATTACTGTTAATGACTAACTTATGCATAGTGCACAGGATGCTTGGTACATATGCAAAGTAATGTTAATACTGTCATTTTTTTTGATGTTCACATAAAACTTTAAATGGTAACTTAGACATTGGTTTATCTGCTGTTAAACATTGAGTGAATTTACATATGTGCCTAAGTGTTTACAGGATTGGGGCCCACAGGGGTAGTCTGTAGTTACTGTCATTTATCTTCAGAGTTACATGTTTTTAAAAATCCTCGGCTTTTATTGTACAGCATCATGGAGAAACGCTGGGCTAACATTGTGAGAACAAAATGAGAACTCTTTTTATATGCAGATGACTAACGTCAGCACTTTAAAAAAGTATCATCAATGTGAAATTGAGGCAGTGTTGAAAATAATTGAAAAAAATAGGTGCAATTCCTGTTCATAAATCTTTCTGTCCTGTAGTTGTACAACCCTATTTTCCTTTTTGTCTGTTACATGAGATTCAAGAGAACTGACTATGATATACAAACAAATGCACATACACCTTCAAGTATGGTTGTCAAACTCTTAGTTACTGTAACCTCATGTAATAGATAATTTTCAGTAAGTCATTTCTCATATTATTCCTTCCCTTTAATAAAGGGCAGGGTGTCACAGTATGTGAAAACATTACCTTAACATTAATTTCTGTAGTCTCCAAATCCCTCCTATTTGCCAATTTATTTTTTATTTTTGTCTACTGTATCTATGAGTAATGTAGCAGTTAATAGGGTGACTTACATAGGCATGAAAAACCAAAGCTATTTGCCTAAACTTTCCCTGGTTGCTCACCCTCACAAGTCTTTTAGCTATGTAAGTATACTCAGCTCATATGAGCAGTGTTTCTGTATCTAGCTATTTATGAGTGAGGCATGAATTACATGAGCAATAAGTACAGGCTTCAAATATTAAGATCAACTGAGTATGTAATATCACTTAACTAAGGCAAAGCTATCCTCAGATCAGTAATTTGTAATCTCTAGATGAAGTGGCTTTTAACAGTGTAGGGAGGGTATGGAGAATTTTTGCCAAAACCCCTGGTGTATGAGAATTAACTTTTTTTAATAGTTCAAAGTTAGTAATTTTTACAGTGTGCCAAGTCACTGAAATTTCCTGTATAAATGTGTTAAACTACATTTCATCACAAAAGTGTTTTTAAAAACCACTTTCTTAAACACGTTTTAAAAAAGTGTATGTATTAGTGTTGTGCCTGTTGTTGGGTCATCTGGGTATGAACAGCAGAATTGCAACTTTGAGGCTTTCTGTAATAAAAAATTATTTTATGGAGATGCAACAGGGTCAATAGATGCATGAGGAAACACTGTTCAAATGAAGTAGATGCTAGCAAGGGCTCCAATACATAGAAACAGCACTTCAACTTCAGACAATGGGACCTAGCAATAATATTTCTACATAGTTTTTATAAGCAAAAGTATTATTCCTTACAGAACTTGTTATAGCAGGATCCAAAGGCTGTTGAGCTACTTTATTTCTACAAAGCTGTGTGCAAAATAAGATTGTTTCCCTTTAGGAGTCTGCATATCTTCTTTTTCCACCTGGTGCTTTATATTCTAAACCGCCTGGAATTTGAAAGCTTATTTCTGTGATCAGGACAAAGTCTAGGAAAAATTAATTTTCTGCTACAGTGGCAAATAATATTTTTCTGCCATTTCCCTGTGTATCGCCCAGTACCAATGTGTAGCATGCGTCTACATCAGGGCATAAGCCAAAGCTCACTGAAGTCAGCTTCCAAGGTCCCTTCACGACAGGCAAATAAGATTCTTAGGGCTCTGCCCCTTTTGCTAGAAGAGGAGATCTATCTTTGCTTGCATCACCATGAGAGTGATGTTACAAACCATCTGCAAAATACTGAACCAGCTCTGTGAAGCTGTGACTAAGACATCTACCTCTTATATCAAAGCTAGTAGATTCTAGATTTCAGCTTAGACCTGTAACAGATGAGCTCTGCCAAGTCTTCCAAGGGCACCTCTCAAGGGATTAAGTTGCCCAGCTGCTCTGCTGTCCCTGTCTAACAGTGGTTATACATCCAGGGGCAAAACAGTATGGTGTATTAGCTAATGAATGCAGACTTCTCTGATCAGAGACACAAGACTGAACTGCATCAGTTTCTCAGATTACAAATAGCAGTCTCTGGTAGAAGGAAAATAATGCAACAATTGTCAGCAGTTTATCTGGAAGAAATTATTATTTTGCAGCTGAGAGCTCTATTTTCTCCCCATTCAAGGTTCATTACAGAAAACAGAACGGGGAACAACTATAAAGGTAACTGTGCTTTGACTGCAGCAGCTGGAATATGTTGATCATAGGTGAAGGATTTAGCATTTAAACTTGCAGCTCAATAAAACTTCATTTGGATTGCTTTTGATTGTATAAAGTTTACAAAGGAGAAAATAAATCTAAATTTTTTTCTTAATCAACTTTTTATTCAGAATTAAATGTTTTAAGACTTGCAGAAGTTGAATAAAATTATGCAAAACTCAGATTTTTCAATAAATGAAGTTTAAACCTGTGTTTGTGTTCTTCATTTTATAATGAAGGAAGAATGTTTGACCTGTGAATGCTGCAAAAGATCAAGGAGGCTAAACTAACAAAAACTTTGGTTTTAGTAATGCAGCTTTTTCATTTCTTCCTCATGCAGTGTTCAAATTCTGTTCTTACTGTAATCCAAAATCAACTTTATCAATGCAAATAACTTAAGATTTACATAGGTGTCAGATCAGAATGACACCAACCTGATCTTTGTAACAGAAAATACATTTAGTTTTGAAGTTTAGATGCATGTCACATATGAGCCTTAATTTTTTTTTTCAATATTTGCACCTTAATACTTATATTCCATATTGCACCTGCAGTTTATTGTACACACACACACACAGAACAGCATAGCTTCCAGTTATGCAGGCAGTAAGGTTAGGAGCAATTCTGGGAAGAATAGTAGGTACTGTTTTGTGCGAAATTATAGTAGAGGTCAACAATACTACTGAGAGTAGTAGAGTTCTGTGTTCAAAGCAAGAGAGTATGACTCTCAGTCAAGATAGCTTGGTATTAAATCAGCACCTGTGACTTTCAGAAACTATTTGTCTAGTTGGGTATTGTTAGTAACTAAACCAAGTCCCAAGTTTCTCACCTCAAAAAAAAAAAAAGAGGAAATATCCCAAGGAACAGATTTTTGGAATTTGTAAGGTTGTGATACCACCGAAAGACAGCAGCAAGTTGACACTTGAACTCAAAAAACTCTTTATTGCTCTAACCCAACGGCCATCTGTCCTTACAAACCCTTTTTAGAAAGGATTTTACAGATGGTACTTGGTCTTGATATGTTGTTCTAACTTGTGTGCATGTTTGTGCATTTCCAATTAACAGCAGTACATAAGTCACATGAAACTATGAGAAAAATTTTAAAAATAAATGTATTTTTCAGCAGCAAACATCAATTGCATCTGTTGAGTGCTTCCATTCTTATATTTTCTGCCTCTAAAGAAACAATATTTCACAACATAGGTGTTTTCATTTCTGATTAGGTATAGTCAAGATATTAAAAATAAACACCTAGGGAAATACAGAAGGAAAACAGGAAAGTACTATCACAGAATATCAAACTAGCAATTAAGGATCCCATAATATAAATTACTACTAGTCATTAATATGTAATAATTTCACATTATTCATAAGAGAATATACAAGATCCTGAGACTAAAAGCTCAAAAGTTTTAGAGCAGTTCTTTCAGCTTAATCAAGTAATACACATGACAAATCTGAGCTTGTTTACTATTTCATAAGACTCCCGAGAAACCTGGGCCTGTCCGGAAGCATGCTAACCACATTGTTCAAATAATGAAACAGGAACTTCCTTTTTGTACTGTGTTTTGAATTGATGAAGTAGATACCATAAAACACTAAGGTACAACGTTATGTTGCCAGATTAGGCAATTAATTGTAGAAGGAACAGCGGTTTGACTTGAAGAGGTACATGCACGGTGAAAAGTAACAAAAGCCATTTTGGACAAAGACATCAGAAATGCATGCAAAAGTTCCCTTCCCTGGTCTCTCGAAGTGCGCACTGTGAGAAATGACACCTTCTGCCTTAACTTCTTCCCATGTACAACACACTACCCTTGCACCTCAGAGTGGCACAAGTCCATTGCATCTCACATACTCAGCAGTGCAGCACTTCCTTGTTTAACTCTGCTCGTTTGCCGGGTTGCAGCACTATCCCCAGAGTCCATGACCATGTGGTATGGCGGTAAGACTACCTTGTTAAAAATTTTATTCAACCAGCCACAGCAATTACTTTTTTTTCCCCCGTATTTCCTGAGTATTTTTAAAGTAAATATTCACATGGCAATCTGTCCTAAAGACTCATTGTCCCCAGCAGTTAAGATATATTGAGCTATATCTGATGTCTTTAAAAACTAACAGTTCCCGTGCCTTCCCTAGTTTCAAAGAACAATTCTCTTCGAGACTGTTTCATTTTAAAACTTACCAACTTTTGGTGCAGACAGGAGACATACTACTCAGTTATTCCTGAGAAATAGCTTATGTTAAGCCCTTCTTTCTCCATGCTTCCCCCTGCTCCAGTAGTACCCTATCACAGAAACTCACTATTCAGACAGGAGGAATGCAAGTACAGACGTAAGCAAGCACCATATTCCCAAATTATTGCAGAGGAGATCAAAAGCTATATGCCTTATTGTATGATTTTGTTTTCAAAACCAACAATTTACTTAAGGTAACTGTTGAATTTTATCAGCAGTAAAGATTTAAAAAATATAATAATAATAATAAAATAAAACATAATAATAAAATAATAATAAAATAAAAAATTTAATGGTAAACACACCTACACTGCTGAAGTTTCACCAGAAGCATCTGAATTACATCATCTTCTCTCATGCTATCAATTGCTATAGTTGAGGACAGTTAATGAGGCTTGGAACCCATACAGCTCACAAGTCCCTTTCTTCCCTTAGTATGTACCAAGTTTCTGGAAACAAGATACCATCTTCACTCTCCATCTGCTACCTGCCAAATTGGAATACAGGTGTGTAAGGAAGGCATACAGTTACCAAGAGGAAAGTTCTAAAAGCATGTTATCTATAGTCTGTATTTCAACGTTATGTTAAAGAACCTGTTAACCATCTAATTGAGGTCACTTTTCTATTATACTGGATGATTTCAGGGAGTGGTAAAAATCACAGTCAAGTCAAAAGATACTTATGACTGTCCATTCAAAAAGCTTCTGACAGTTCAATTGATCCCAGTTCCAAACAGTTAATGAGAAGACTCTTGATTACATTCTCTGAACAGGAAAAGGGCAGAACCAGACTCCACCTTCCCCAAAGCCCTGAGTATGCTTCAGCCATTAGTCACTTATGCTGCCTCTCCTGAAATCATTCTTCCCAGTCATTTCTCTCCCACAAGACGACACCACAAGACTGATAAGAAGGAAGCAGACTCAAGCGCCAAGTGGTCAAACAAATAGGAGTTCCCATTCTAAAGCTTCAGCACTTACCTCTGAATAACTGAGGCAGGTGAGCACCTACAGTACCTGGGTTCATTACCACAAGCAGAGAAGAAAAAGCATGGGAAGAAAGAAGGCAAGGATTGAGTTAGCAAATTTTTTTAACAGTCCATCAAAGGCTGTCTTTTTAATAAGCATTTCACAGCCCACTTAAAGACTTCCTTAAAAACAATAAATCCCCATTGTAATTAAATACATTCATTTATTATTGTATTACTCAGACTCATATATTTCTACATGTAAGTATACATATTACATATATTTATATATACATACTTTTCTGCAACAAGCCAGTTAGCCTCCCTGGTCAGTTTGCCAGAAAGGGCAGTTCTGAGCATTGATTTTGTACAAAAAGCATCACTTTCCCTAACCAAGGAACTCTGCATTGTTATCTTGATCAATTCTTAGTTCTACCTTGTATTCTTCCCCTTTTTAAGCTCACCTTTTCCTCCTGCTACCACTACAAATATATTTGAACATCCTACAGCCTGAAAACCTTTCCAATTGTTCATTATTTCCCCTTCTCTGAATTTCCAACCATCTTTGATAATCTCTAGAATTTTACTATCTTCCTGCTTTCCAATCTCTGCTATCATGCAACCAATTTGTGAAGTTATGAATACCAAATTAGAGCAAGCAGGTGAAAAAAAAAGTAGGCAACCTTAGTAGTGTTCATGAATGAGAGAAACGTGTACATAGCAAAGCAGTAACTATCACATTGGATGATGACACAAGTGAATGCAATAATAGTAACAGTTTGGCAAGTATTCATTAGGGAATGGCAGAGCACAAATTAAGTACTTAGAAGTAGTGCTTATGGAAGAACAAACTTTATTTACAGCAAGATAGAACTATTAATTAGCTTCTTGCTATAAAGCAGGTTTTGAAGCCAATGAGCTTATTAGAGTAAGACTCCAGATGTCAAGATGGCAAGTTAATGCTACCACACTGGACATTAAGTAAACAGAAGACTAGGAAACCAAAACCACATGGAAGTCAATCAATGCCAAACACAAAATAGCTAATAACAGCAAAAGAACAGAATACTGACCAATTCATAAGCTGGAAACATAAATTAGAACACATGAAAAAAATACACACTGGTGAAATAATACCAGTGAACAGGTTAGGAGAAAGAAGATATGGAAAGAACTGTATGAGCTACAGCTGCATTTGAAAAACTAGTTATCTGCAAGGCAAAACCTTTTGGTATCAATGAAAACCAGAACTGTTGGCGTTATGGTATATGGATCTCAATGCTGGAATATGAAACAATCTGATTAAAAAAATAGTAGAGATGAGCTAGCTGAGAGGAACATTAAGGGATTCATAAATGCAAAACAGATAAAAACATAATGACAATACAAAATCTTCTGTTTCATTGTTGCCGAACGATAGGAGTGAAAGACTAGCAAAAGCATTGAATTCCAGGCTCATTCTCAGACTGTGTACAGCTTCTACTTGTACTTATCTTTTGCTTTTCTTTCTATTGTCCTGCACTATCTTTTCTAGAAGATGGTCATTCCCCTTTCAACTTTCTTCAGGGACTCCAAAGGAGTCTCTTTTCCCCTGTCTTCTCTTCTTTATACCTCACCTATAGATGACCTAATTTACAAAAAAAGAAATTTACTTTTCTACACACTTTAGGTTGACAACTCAGATTTTTTTTCCTCATGTATTACTATGTTTTTCTGACCAAACTAGGATCTCAATAGATCTGACACCTCCACATGGGCGTTTAGCCATCAGCTTAAGTTCAGCATCGACCAAACACAACTCGCCATCATAAACTCTTTTCTCCATTTCTAGAAAATACTATTTTCTGCCATCATACCCTTAAATGCTGTGTTACTTTTCATTCAGGCAGATGTGAGGGAACTAGAGACATGACAATTTAAAGCCTGAAAAATATTACCTGCATAGCATTTGCAAGATTCATCCTCCTCCCTCTGTGCACAGAACTGATGCTCCTGTCCAGTTCATCCTTATCACTGTGTTCTGACTATTGCTCAGTCTCCAGCCTTGGCATGTTCCATCTCAATTCACCAATTTCCTTTAAAAACTTATCACTAAAGATCACTTTAGTAGGATGTTCCAAAGAAACGACCATTTTTCTGTTCATCCACTTATCTTTCCCCCCACTCCCTAGACAACAAGCTTCTTGTCTTCACCTTCAAGGCCTTTTTTGGTTTCTGTCTTCATGTTAAATCAAAATAATGACTTTCATTTCACATATCACGCTGAGAGATTTTTCAAAATTCCTTTGTAATCTCACTCAAAATGCCTCTTATGCATAGAAAAGCATAGTTTTTATTCAAAATTCCTCTTGAAGATTTTTGTTGAGAACAATGATTTGACAAGTAGTTTGCTATGATGATTATTTTACAATTCTGACCAGTAATGTGCCATTATTTCTTTGCTGTCTTGTTCATGTGATGCCTACAGTTTTAGAATGGCCTCAGAGAGACTTCACCTACCTAAGTACTACTGTAATACAAATAATATATAATGGAAAAATATTAAATCTGATACACACAGAAATGGTTCCAAATCAGTGACCACAACAAAGTTGAATTACATATATTTACACACATGCATACATAAACGATCAAGTCATACCAAAATGAGATAATTATGTACAGCAATATTTGTATTTGTCCTTTAGACACTCCATTACTACATACAATGAAATTCACATAAAGTGAGAGAAAGGCATTTGTAGGTGTGCTTTAATTGCTACTCTTGCTGTATCTTCAGCAGCACTATTGCAGCATTTTCCAGTACATGACACCTCGTAACAAAGCATCCCTCAAGCATAGCTGGAACACTAGTTAGTGTTTATGTGCAGGGCAAGTGTCTCCAAGACAGTAACAGGAAAGTTAGAGACAGAGAAACAAGGGATGGCAGGATGCCACCAAGTATGTACTTCACAAGAATACAGAATCAAAACTCATTCTTCTCTCTCAAAAAATACACACATTTAATGTTGGTCTTTTAATTCTAAGAAAAAAGCAATTCCAAAAATACAAACTGAACATCAGAGTCAAGTCAACCACCATAATAAAATGAAACAATGACATTCACAATAGTTAAGTCTATGGACAGCTTAAGTTTGGCAAATATTTCCCCCCCCCTCCCCCCCCAAGTCCCCAAGTACATTCCGATATTTATCTTTAAATGAAACTTTACGAAAAATACTGCTGGTGTTCAGTTAGAATTAAAGGACTTGGATCAAGTGAAACAATAAAGACAGATACAGATGGTGTGAGTAAGGTTACAAAGGCTTTACATTTTGCATTATCCCAAGATATAAACATTCAAAAATTAACATGAAGTTGCTGTGTTATCAAAATATTGCAGCTATAGGCAAGGCAACATTAAATTAATAGCTGAGGGTGTGAGAAAAAGAACCACACATTTTAGTGAAGGTAAACAGAAGTGGCAGTTTTTAATTAGCATTTTTATAAAGCTAATATTACCCGGCCAGCCATAAACCAAGCACAGGATAAAAAGCTTTCTCTGCTTCCTTTGGCTATAAGGTGACGGAAAAGAAAAGAGAAAAAACCACCTTTTCAAGATGTTCAAGATGAGCAGAAAAAGTCAAATAATCAAGTAATGGAATAAATGAGTACTAACCCAGGCAGTACACTTCAAACCACTCTGTCATTTGTAAATGTTACATAGTTTTATTTTGGTGGTAAACTGTAAGCATGTGAGAAAAATAACCTTATGCAGTACAGTGAATAACCACCAAAGTAAAAATATTCTTCTGTTTACTCTTTGGCTAAAACCCCCTCAAAAGTAGCAGACAAAGAAAAAAACATCTAATACTGGCAAGAGACTTTTTTGACTTTTTTTTAAACAAGTAAAATAAACTTATCAATTTAAACTTGGTACATTTTATAAAAACAAAAGAGGTAATGTTGCAATAAAATCAGTAATGTTACTTCAAATGGCAACAAACTGTTTGTTGACCCTGTGCAATAATACACTTTGTTCATACTACATTTATCAAAATATGACTGTTTCTACAGATATGTAGGAATCTTGTATGTAACTCCTGTCAACTTAGTTTGTAACTGGGACACAAAATTTACAATCCATGTGCCACAATAACTTTCAAATTGTTATTTCTAGTAGAGTTAATTTCAAAATGTTCAGATCCCGCATTATTTTTTAACAGTTAATTCACATGGAAAATAATTGAATATATTACCTAGAGCATATGAACATCAATGACTGCACCCTTTGCCAGAACACACTGCACTGGTTTGACACTTTTCCTTAGTACATAGAAAGCAACAGCACCCAATAAGCCTGAGAAGAAATGCTGCTGTGTAAATACTGGCAACTATTCCTGAAAAAAGAATTATGGGATGTATTCTCAGAAGCTGCCCAATCCCATAATTTGTATTGCATAGGTCACAATCACACATATATACACACACACACACAAGTATGTGTGTGCATATATACATATGTATATATGCACACACATGCACACATGCACACACACAAAGAATATATTAAGAAGACAATGAAGTCTGGTCACAGAGCAATTTACAGGCTCAATATATTTTTTTCTTTTTTTTTTACACTTTGTTTGAAAGAAAACTTCAGTATTTTACAGTCTTCAGTAGGCATTATATACACTGCACTTATGAAATCTAGAAAGTATTGAAATAGAAATACATTTCTGCAAACATTTGGGTAAGAAAACAAACCAAAATTTTTCAAAGATTTGTGCTATCTACATAATATTTTCTCTAAATCACAATAACTGTATCCATGGAATGTTCTCTAGAAAATGTCTTTTTTTAAAAAACACCATGCACATTTTTAAGCAATTGTAACCCAAAATATCCCAACCTAAAACAATCTAACAATGTTCAGATTAAAAAATTTAAGTTTCGGATCAGATTTTAAAAAGATAAGTCTTTATCACAAGAGCTGTAATGATAACAATTACATGTTAAGGCTAAACTGGTTTTGTTTTGTTTTTAGAAACACATTTAAAGACACGTTTCTCTCGTGGCTCTGCATTATGAACTGTACTTACAGATGACAGTGCAGTGAACATAATGTTCAGTCCTACAGTCAGGATGCAGTTGCTCCTTCCCACTCCACAAGATACTGCACCTTTCCATCAAGTGTCACCCGACGAGCCAAAACACGGTATTTTTCCCCACAAGCTATTCTACCTGCTGCACCAAAATAACTAGTAATAGAGTTCTTTAGATGATTGAGCTGTAACTCCTGATCTGCTAAGTTGTTAAGTATCTCTGTATTGAGTTCATCATACTGGTAATCTTCCTTGCTCTCATCATCTTTTACAATTTCTGAATTTTGAGTCTGGAGTGCTTTTCGTGGAAAGCGACCTCTTCTTCTCAAATGTGGTATTGCAGCAGGCCAAGTTCTTCCCGTACGAGTCCTTTTTCTCGAGTCAGATAGACTATTAAAAACAAAAACAACCCCAAAACCAAACAGCATTAACTCCAAGGAACTTATTCAAAATGTATGCTTTATCATCAGTTATTTTCATGCGACTCATATAATAACTTCTGTTCTATTTTTCACTGATGAAAAGACTTGTTGCCTACAGATACTATAGTGCCTATAAACATGGCACATGCAAAGATTATTTACATAAGGAAAATTCTAATCTAACAAAGTGTCAGAAAGGTTAGCTAAATTATATTAACTTATGCCTAGATATGTTAAGAGTACTATTTTGATACAGCTTAATCCCATTCTTAAGCAAATAAAAACACTGTCTTCAGAAGTCTGCACCAAATGTGCTTAAATTTGCAAATTAAAAATACAGCTTTATCACACAGGTAGGTCTCAATTACAAAAGCTATACTATAAAAGAGTTTGAGACTTGATGTTAAGACCGTAAATAATAAATGAATTTATGCATAGCGTTTTTTAAGCTGAATTTCTCAAGAAATTAAAATTCTGAAATAGGAAAGAAGATATTGCAAAATCTATTCTACATCACTACTTTCTATAGTACATGTGACTCACTAAAGATTTATTATATGTGACCAGAAAAGTATGTATATCCAAAACCCACACAGATTTTCATCAGGTACTGAAAAAAGAAGCTTCTGACATTATCCAAGAATAAACCATCATCCAAATATTAAAAGTGTCCCAAGATATAAAGCCTTATGTAAAAACCTACATCTGTAATTTGCACATACTAAAACATGTTTGATAAAGTCCTAAATTAAATGATACGCAAACTTTTATGTTCAAGACTCCTATGTAGCATACTGAGGAAAAAAGCACATCTTTTTAACATAAAAAAACTGAATAAGGGGCAGAAATACAAAACAGTGGCTTAAGTCCTTAGGTAACAATTTCGGAAGTCTAAGTTAAACATGAGTTTTTTTGAAGACAGACTATTTGTAGCAGTAATGCACACAAAAATGACTCATGAAAGCACTTAATACCATGAACCAGAAAGAGAGGAGACAAAGTAAGTAGATTGAGAATCCATGTACCTCAATAAAAGAAATTTATGTTTGCTGAACTTGAGAGAGGGAAAAGTTCAAGTAACTATTTGCAGAAGAGTTGATTGTAGTTAATAATTTATTTATGAAGACTGTGCCAAAAATTTTTTGTGCTCTGTTTACTGTAGAAAATCACCACGTACTTACTATTCTTTAACATTAATACACAAATCTACAAAAACAAAAGCTGCTAAAATTAATTCAGGGTACACATCAGCTCTTTTGTGGCCTTTATTAAAAACTAAACTCAGGAAGTGTTTATGGAGTTTAATTATTTTCAGTAAATGTAATTTAACTACATATTTTACATCAACAAAGAACAGTAGTTAGTGCACAAAAAACCTCACCCTGTGTGTTGTAAGCATAACTAATAAAGACTATTTTTCTTTTGTCCTATTTCTTTAGATTTCCCCATGCAATTTATAGCTCTACTGAGTCTCAGTTGCTCATTACTCCAAATCCCAGTGAATTACTACATTCTCAATGTTCTACCCCTTTGCAATATCCTCAGTTCTTCTCTATTCTCCCACCAGTTCTGCAATACCCTTACCTCCATTTCACATCTGCTACAGCTGCCTCATAACTTAAGTCAACCTCCTACCTTATCTTCCACCTTTGTTTTCCCAAAGCTTCATCAAAAAAAAAAAAAAGAAACCAACACACCACAACAAAACAGCACTGGCAATGACTAGGCCACAGATCAGAAAATTGTCTGCCTTTCTGTAAGTGTGGGTTGCTGGTTCGGGTCTCTCATCCAAGCGTCTCTGTCTTCATGCATCTTGTTAGACCATAATTGCTTTGGAACTACCTGGATCAGATTTCATGGAAGTTAGCCAAAAGGTTCAGAACTGACTGGAAGTGCAACAGAACCTCAGGTTTTAGGAAAACAGACTTAGAACATTACATGTCATGCTTTGGCAAGATATCTCTTGTAGGATCCCTGCAACTTCTGTTTATTAAAGGTGAAGTATTGCTGAACCAATCATTTCCTGTCCCTGCTTTCAGAAAATTTTATTAAAATGAATATATTGCAAATCTTAATCTTTACAGCAGGTAGAGTAATTGAATAATTACCTATAATGTCTGGAAATGCTAGATGAGGTAGTTTCTTTCATACTGGCAGCACCTGTGGATTCCACATCTGAGGTATTGGATGAATGTGCAGTTCCATCAGATTTCCTGATATGCAAGATTAACAGGGTTGCCATGTAATGAAAATAATCTTATATTAAAAACTGAGCTGACATTTCAGAAGCAAACAGATAAATCACATGGTATTATAATGTTTTACAGGGAATTTTTTTTTAATTTCTTTTTTTAATTTACCCAACAGTGCAGGGTAATTCCAAGGCTGGGTTCTCTATCACTGGAACTGGTTCATTATCCTAGGAAAAAGAAGAAAAAAAAAAAGAGTACTTCAAATTAAGTTTTAATTGCTTTATCAATTTTATTTGAGGGTGAATGGGAGAATATCATGATTCAGATTAACTGGTTATGTTTTTCTTCAAAAATTATAATCCAGTTAGAGGGAAAAGGGGCGGGGCAGGGGGGAGGGGGGGAATATCCAAAACCTTACCAGAGGAGACGACTCTGGAGTTTTGTGAATCATTTTTCTTGTATAGGGACCAGGTGGACGACCTACTGATTTTTTTTTCCCCTTTCTTTCTATACCATTACTTAATTCCCTAGAAGAAAATTTATATTTTGTTCTGTATTATTGAAGATAATTTTCATTGAATACATGTTTTCCTTTGGCAATGAATACACGATTAGATGTCTATTGCTAAAACATTGCGCTAAATTAGGTTATTCTGGTAAATCAAAAAATTTTTGCCTCTAGAATAGCATAAACAGATACAAGATCTTTCTAGTGACATTACTAATTGCCTGATGTTGAAGAAGAACAAACAAGTGTTAAGTGTTGTTTATTCATATGATCACACTTGGTAAAAAAGATGGCACATTTACTAATACAAAGTTACAACTTCACATCATACTTCCTATTTAAAATTCTAGTTAGATTATTGCATAAGAGCTCCAGAAAGGCAAGAAATTTTGTTTCCCAAATGGCAGCAAAGTTGGGGTATTTTCTATTGTTCTTACTGCTGAATTTCATGTTGGGTTTTTTTATTTTAGAAGGATCCTAATAGAAAGCTAATTAAATTTGTTCAAAGACCTTGTTCTCTCAAATAGTCCACCTTTACAGTTATTTAAAAAAATACATTATACAGTGAAAAGGCCTTTTTTGTAGGCACCAAAAATATACCCAAAGTAGCCCTGATTTACCACAACATTGCTAGAGTGACCAGGTTATTTTACCTCACATCAGGAATTGGCTTAGATGATTTTCTGCCTTTAATTTTGAACTCATGAGAAGTTCCTTCTGGTTCTTTCTCAGCCTTTAAAGCAGCATTTGGTGGCACAGGAGGAACACGAATTCTCAAGCCAAACAAATGCTTCTTTTTCTTTATTTCTTTTCCAGACATAAACCTAGATGATTTTAAATGAATTGTTAAAATTCTGACCCCAGGGAAAGCAACTTTTAAAATAACAGTGTACATGCAAAACAAAACTATGCAAATTAGAATATTCATTCTACTGCTATTTTATTCCCCTCTTTCCCCTAACACAATCCTCACTCTCAAATATAGGATGCAAAGTAGAAAGAGGATGGAAATTAAATTTTTTCTCATGATCTGGGTTCCACTCAAACAGTTATGTAATGTTATAGGTTGAAATAGAAACAGTATTTAAAATTTAAATGTTATCTGCAGCCAAAGTGATTATCAGATAGACTGAGCAAAGGAGACTGAAGACTAATCTACATCAGACTAAATAGGCAAACAACATTCAAAACAAAAAGTACCAATAACTTACATGGTCTTGTAATCATTTAATGCCTCCAGTACATGCTCATATCTTTCAGATTTTGGTGTATCTGCCAGCTGTGAAGTATTAAGAAATCATTTAACCTGTCGAATTCTTTAGTAATAGAAAGATTCCAGTTACTTTGAGTTACTGTAACTACAGATTTGGATGTGAAGTACATTTATGAAGTATTAGCTGTGGAAACTACCTAACCCCAAAGGATATTAATAATTATCTGATATATTCTGTGATTTACATCTACAGAATTCATGCCAGGATCAAGCCCAGGCCAAAGAATTTGAGTTTCACTTGTAAGAAGTCCAAGAAAAATCTCTCAAATAATTTTAGTATACTCAAAGAACATAATACTAGTTTGCCCTCCCAAGAGTGCTAACAAGAATTCTTCTGTGGCATTATATACTCCCAAATTAATTGAGATTGCAAGCAGAAGATAACTATATTGACACAAGAACTTTGTTATTTTATTGGTGATCATTGTAACCAAAAGCCTGCCACAGGACCCAATTCCCACTTTTGCCAACATTACTCAACATGATACAAAAAAAAAAAATGGAAGAGGCCCAGAAAAGTTAGAGTTTAAAAAAAAGTAAATCCATTTTCATGCCCGTTTGCTAAGACCCAGTCTAACCTTCCTTCTTGCACCAAAGCCTGAAGTAGCTAGTCCCTATCAAGCTACCAAAACACGGAGTCTTCTCTCTGAAAAATTGCATACTTACGAATTACAGACATAAAGCAGAATAAGTATGGTGGTCACTAAAGTGGACACATCATTTACATAATAGAATTTAAAATAAGATTATTTATTTTTATATTTAGAGAGCTATTTTTAAATTCCAGTGAAGCTACCATATTTCCAGTTGCCATGCCAAAATGTTCCAGAACTTATATCCAATTGGCTCTGCAGTAAATTTATCTTTAATTATAGAGTTGACAGACAGTTTAGAAGTTTCACTCTTAGTATGAATACTACAGAGCAGACTGTACAACATTTGCAGCTCAAAAAAACCCCTAACCTTCAAATACTTTCTGAAGAATACAATTCTGACCAAACAGGACAGATAGAAATGCTGAAAGGCGTAAATGTGCTAACAGCTAAATAAATGAGTACATACACTCATAAAAGCCAACCTTTTAAACACAATTTTGGGCAAGATTCACAGTCAGTCTACCTGACTACCAAAGTTAAGGGAGATATTCAACCAATTTTAGCCAAAGAAAGTAACAACTGCTTTACACATCTTTACCATATGCATTCAGTACAATCCATTGCTATCCAGAGGTCTTGCAACTCTGCAGCACCTAACTATAGAAAACTGCCATATATTTATCACAGCCTAAATAACATCATGCTAAAAATTACTGGCTTAGGAGGTCTGATAATTCCACAATTTACTCCTATCTTACCTATGGCTAAAAAACTTTTCCTCTTATTCTAAGTAGCTAGAGAAATAAACCAAAGTGTCATTTCTAACAGTGGCAAGCTAAGAATATAATGGTTTTAAGGTTTTTGTAATATTATAGATGTTATTCTTTCTGTGACTAATTTCCATTTAATAAAGAAACCAGATAAACCAAAGTAGTAAAATACATTTGCCTCAAGGTTTTCAAGACACAATTTTTCCCAACTTAGTGAGATACATGTAGAATCTTTTCAGAATAAAGTCTTGAAGATTTCCTCAACACAGCTTCATGCATTTATTCAAAATCTACCCGTTCAAAAATATAGCCTTCAGACATAAAAGTAGTTTCCTTGAAGGTATAGAACTATTGATTAAGGAATTGAAAGTACTGCCTAACAAAGAGGTGAGTTTCCTTATTTTGGATCTCCCCTCTCCTTCCTCCCCCTTAGTTACATATTTTTCACACAGATTGAGCATGGATAGGTTGAAAGCAGAAAAGGGGGGGAAGAAGAGCACAATAAGGACTGTAGCCCTTCAACTTCTTCAAAACAGCATGTGTGCTCCAAGTCAATGGCAGCTAGATAGCTCTGCTCTCCTCATCCACACCACAGCTGCTCTGACTGGCCATTCTAACATGAAATTATGTTAAATCTAAATAAAGTTATATTACGCGAAATAAACGTTAATTTCTTCTACATTTCCCTCAACACTAAGAAACAGAAGTCAAAATTAAACACCGCTTATGTATTTGTTGAACTGCACAGTAAGACAGCCAGAACATTTCATTCTATTGAAGAGATGGTATCAGAATTACCACAATTTGTGCAGGCTTTTTTTTTTTTTAATTAAAGCTTGAGACTTGACATGACAGAATTATTGACTTGATAGGACGTAGCTAAGAGATGCCATACATCCCCAAGTAAACCAGATGTCTATTCATAATGACACTAATTGTCATTTTTAGTAATGCTTGAATGTTTGCTTGTCTTTCTAATAAAGTAATGAGTCATAGTCTAAACATATGAATTTTAAACTATTTCCCATTATTTATGAAAAGTAGTTACTCATTTAAACCAAGAACATACATTTGATTCTCAAATTGCATCTGCTAGTAAAAGTGGATTACAGATGTATGAATTTACTGAAAATAAGTATAAAAGTAGGACGTGCTCACGATAAGAAAATTTCAAACCAGTTTATGGCACTTGTATTAAAAAACTTCAAAACCCTAAACAATTGAATTTAGACATAAATTTTGCATCCAGCCGTACATGCAGAAACAAATATCTACACTGCTCCTCTTAGTTAAATATGAAGTCAGTCTGCTTGGGGAAATGGATTTCCTTTAATGCTAAGATAACTGCCCAGTAAATCAAATAGCTGGAAAAATAACTAGTACAGTAGTGAACTAAAAGCAAGATGCCTTGACAAGTAGCAGAATCAGACTGGAAAAGGATCAAAACAATCTTTAGACATGGATACAAACAGATCACCCCCATGTTTGGAAGAGGGAGGAAAGAGGAAATGTTTGTGTACATTCATTTGTTATGTGTTACACCTTAGAGACTTTGAAGATGTGTTCATATGCAATATACTCTGCATTCAGTTCTACATTTACATTTTCTGGTCTGTGCACATTAAAATATCAAAGAACTAGGAGACAATTATAAAATGAAAGAAAAGGAAAATACATATATGCAACAGAATAAGCAGTTGAGTATACATCAAGTTGCCATACAAATAAAATAATAGTTACATGGACCACTTCAGAAATTTTACAGCTTGGAAGAACATACACCACTTAAAAAGCATTCTGTTTCTACAAGGAAATTAAAGATGGTCTCCTCATTAATTTGGGATTACCAGATTTTAAGGTAATAAAGGATTTAACAACCAGAATAAAACACTAACTTTCAGGACATATGTATGCACTGTGAGGAAAAACAAGAAAGAGAAACACTTATTTACCTCACCAGGATGCAATCTATCCCAGTTTTCATTAATGTAGGCCATGAGTTCAAGCTCCGAATCAAAGTATTTCTTCTTATGAATAACACTTAGGTTGTAAAGGCATAGATGTGCTATATCTACCCTAGAATTCCAAAATATTTGAATAAAAAACAGACAAAAGTCTTTTTCTTCCAATTGCTTTCTTTGAAATAATTTAATAGAAAATATATTAGCATGATATAGTTAGAGGAACACAAAGCACAACTTAAAAACCACTCAATCCAGGGAACAACATTATAAATTGTTGTCTTCTGTTATTTCTCTTCCTCAAGGGATTCCTTCTGCTTTGAATCTCACTTTCATCTCTGCCTCATCTCATTGTTATGATGTTCTTTTAAACTCCAGAACTGGTCTAAACCATGGGATATTTAAGTAAGTCTGAATTCATACTTGAATCTATCAATTCTGAATTCATGCAAGTATTTTGGTGAATAAACATTTAACAAGGTAATTTCCACTATATATTTGTTAGCACATAATATCCACTAAATTGGATATAATTTCTAATATGGGTTAGTTCAAACATTTCAAACTACAATTAACTATTAAGTCTCATCAAGGAAACTATTATAAAATGTGTCAAGATGTATACTCTAGTACTCACTACATTTGGCTTATCTAATGGCAGGATCCTAACTCTGCAAAAAAGACTTTGTTCAGATATCTCAATCTTCACACATACAAGTGAGTAGTTGCTTGCTACTTTACTGAACAATCCCAAGAATAAATCCCAAGAGCACGCAATTGCAATATATCTCTACATTTAAGGATAAACTTTGAAGGAAGAGTTGTCCCTGTTCATACAAGCAGTAAGAACAACTCAGGAAACAACTCAAGACAGCAAGTGGATTTTCCTTTTTTGCAAGGAGAATCAAAATACCAAAAAGAAAAGCAGAGCATGTATTCAACTCACCCTCCCCCCCCCTTTTTTTTAATTCATACTTACCATCTCAGGGGTAAACGTTTGAGGTATTCTGGTCCAGAACTGCAAACTGAGCAAATGAACGTATAAAACCTAAAAATATATACATATGTATATGTACAGGTGTCTGGGTTGTGGGTGTCTGTACACACACACTCTCTTAATGTTTTAACACCCTAGTTATGAAAAAAAAAAAAAGAAAGTTAAGCAGGCTGGAAACCCAGCCATATGATATTTGAGAGTCCCTTTGTCCTCCACCTTCCTTTATCAACTTCCACGATCTGTGCTGCTACCTACTGGGCCAGATATCAGGTACGTCCTCAATTTTATCCTGGTACCACTGTTTCATACTCCTTAAGAAAGTCCCTCAACCTGTAACTGTATCAATGAAGATGCTCTATAATGTCCCTACTCCATTCTCTCAAATGCAGAAACCTGTGCACCAGTCTAAGCATTTAAAGGACCCATGCACTCCTGGGTCCTAACTCAGTTCCTTCATACAAACATTCAAGCACAGCCAACAGCTAAAAGAAAGTATAATAGATAATGAATGAGATACTCCTTGATTCCCTTCTCCAGTTTTCTCTCTCATCTGCTCCAAGTTCCTCTTAAAATGAAAGCACAGACCAGTACTCTTTTCCATTTCCTTTTGTCCCAATTCATCACACATGAACAGAGGATGTACATAGTTCCCCTCAGTCTAACTATCCTTCCAGCTTTCTCCAGTTCTCTATACTATTAGTACAGGGAACTACTACTGCACACACTCTGACAGCCTACCTTGAAGCATGGTCCGTGTTGCATGCAAGAGATCAGTCAGCTATACAATGTGAACTTGAAAGCCCTTATCTAATTTATAGGCCTGCTAAAGTGGTCTGCTTTAAAGCTTCCAATCTCCCAGTAGCCAGCACCTACAGTATAATGGACTTCTACACAAAGTGAAGTCAGTAACAGTTTGAATTTAACTGTCTGTTGGTTACCCTTCCACCACCCCACCCTCCTTCATTAAACGGAGATGAAGAACTGCATTTTCCTGGCACCTGAACACATGCTTTATTTCATATAATCTTCTACACAAAACTCACCGTGTTTTTGGAAAATATTGTTGTATTACAGATGCCTTAACAAAAGCTCATATGTGAGATTCCCTCCACATTTTAACTAAAGACAACCATAAAGTACAGCTTAAGTTTCTTACCTGTCACCAAAAAGCATTGGCTTTTGGAGGCACTGCACACAAGCCTCATGAAACCACTGCTTACATTTGCAGCACTGCAACATCTTTAGATACCAGCTTCACCAACAGAAAGAAAAACAAGATGTGTTACAAAAGTTACTGAAAATTGTTCTTCATTACATTTAAATTAAGTAGCAAGGAATCTTCTGACCCAAACTGATTTTCACAGTTTATACAAACAGTCATCTGTAGGGATATTTCTGCAACACTGACTTCCATAATGAATCATTACTAGAAGAGAGTAACTAAGAGTAATAAAAGATAGTCTAGTAAAACGATGAATTAAGTTATTAAATGAAGAAAATAAAAATTTAGTTTCCTCTGACAACCACCTTCTAATTCTTGATATTAAGAATTCAGTAACTCCATATAAGCTCCTTCTCACATCCTGGATTAGCTTCCTTGTTATTTTCTAAAGGATGGCACAGCCGCATTAAGTCACAAACATTTGTTCTGAGGATTCAACTACTTGAATCCTCAAAGTGAACCTCACAGTTTACACTTACAGACACCAGAGTATTTATCTCTACCTACTTAAGTCCTCTTCTTGCCTTTCTTGTAAGAAAGTAGCAGCAGAGGACTCTAATGCCATAAGAGGAAAAAAGTCTTTCCCCTGCCAATAATTGCAACTCAGGGTATGTTTTTATGGTAGAATCAGACAGCTGTCTATTCCAACAAAGTTTAATAAACTGATCTCTAGATGCATTTATATTTATGACAAATGACAGTGCTGAGTTAACATCAGAAAAACACTGCCAGGAATTGCAAGAAAATCAAACAACTCCATCCAATCTCAACACATTAACAGTAGCAACGCAAAAAAAAAACCATTCTTGCTTGTTGTAGAATGGACTGTGATGTTACATGATGGTAACACACATAACACACACATAACATGATGGACAAAATTAAAACAAACCAAAAGATCTGATGGGAGAAGGAAAGCCATCAATAATATATTTCCCATAAGACATTTAAAAAACCCCAAACATATATATATAAAAATCAAAATTCCACTTTGCATCGAGTTTAATACCTACACACAATAGAAAGACAAACTAACAAGTTCACAAGTAAAAGTCTACAGGATCAGGGCCAAAGTTTGCAGCTGCATTATGGAGAAAAGTTCTTAATATATTATCTGTTTACTTACTCTCCAGGTCCTCCACAATAGCAGTAACACTGCTGGACATTCGTTTTATGACCTGCATCCCACTCAAGGTCTGTTGCATTATACGGTAACGTTTGTTTCATGACTTGCAGTGCTTTGGCATTTGGTCCTTTTTTAAGCGCACCACCCCTCTGGGCCAAAACAAATACATTAGTTTACAAAACCAATAATATTTCTGAAAGTTACAACAATTTGTCTATAATCAAGTAAAATACTTTTACCTCTATTTATGTTTTAATACTAGCATATTTAAAAATAAATTGAAAGCCAAATGTCACCTATTTCTAAAATAAATATTAATTCCCAACATATAAAACTTCCATTCAGATCAAAGTTAACAAAAATGAAATCACTGGAAAAAATGCTATTTCTTTTATTTTTTTTGTTTCAACTTCAAAAACAAAGTAATACATCCCATATTGCATGTATAAGAAATGTTTTTCTAGAAACACACCTTTGTTGTTGTTGCAAAAACGCACTGTCGACAGAGCCATTTATCATCTGAATCAATCACGCTGGAATCAATATTTGGTGTGTGACACAGCTGATGATAACCTGTATAAAAAAAATGATCAGCCAAAGTGTTATTAAATGGAAAAAAGAAGTTTACACAGAATTAACAATATATAGTTTTAATGCAACTATAAGGCGTTATCCATCATTAATGCCAAAAATCTGATTAAAAAGATTGGTAACATCCAAAATGGTCTTTTAAATTTTCTTAGTGGAAAAAAATAAACTTTACTTACAGAACAGGTGTTAGTCACTTTAACGTGGATTATCATTATTCACTGAGCTGTTAATAGCCACTAAGGGCTATAAAATTTAAAATCAGTTGAGCAGTCAGTCATAGCCAGGCAAATATCCTCCTTCATGAAACAAATCAAAACATCTTTTAAAACGCAATAAATAGAAAAAAAGTCTAGTTACCTTGCCCACATTTATCACATATAACCATTTCATTTGGTGCTTCTGAATACTCTTCCTGACATATTGTACAGACCATTTCCCCACTTTCAGTGGCTCCTAGACAAAGATGAAAGTGTGATTTTTTTCAGATTACATCTGCAGTTGGAATAGTTATCACTTGTATGGCTTGTTTTCATAATTTCGGTTACAGATCCATGCATTGTAGAAACATACTGTTAGAGTCTAACTTCCTAACAAAAATTAATTCAAACATTTTGTACAGACTGTATGTTACAAATATTTATATCACTTCTCATAGGCTACCAGATATTTATAGGCTATATATTGCCTATTTACTACACAGTCCATGGTTCCTTAAGATCAACAATAAAAATTAAATAACTGAATAAAGAATGTAAATGCAGGCTAAAAAATATGTATAAACAAATCCTATCCAATAGTACTGATAGTTATGTTTTATCCTATCTGATAGTCAACTCAGATATTTTTTGTATTTACAGTAGTTTGTGCTTCTTTTCATGTAAATAAATGCATACTTTGGTGCACATCTTTTTGACAGATCTGCCCCAGATGCTTTAATATTAAACTCCAACACTCTTAGGAATTACTTCTTATACATATCTGCAAGCATAAAAAAAGCACACAGTAACAGTAGAGGTAAGAAAAAAATGTTAGCTTGCAAACTGGAAACAAAACTACATTTTGCTCCAATTATACCATGTATCAATGTAAAAAAATCCGAATTTAAGATACAAGTTATTTAATCTACATGTTATCACACTCATGCACTAAAGTTTGATAGTTACGATAAATGAATCAAAGATCATAAACTAGTACTATAGAGAAGCAGAACACTATTTTAAAAGCTTCTCAGAAATAAAAGTTGATTTTTTACTATTATGAATACAAAGCTTCTCCTATCAGCAGATAAAGTGTTTAAACATCAAGAATCAGCGAGAGCCAGATCAGATTTCCATTGCCTTTATGATACAGAAATTGTAACTAATTTTCAGAAAAAATTGTCACTGAAATTATCATCCATGCTTCATTAGCATTAGATTATCAAAATACTAGCTACTCCTCAAATATCTGAAAAACTCAAAGCTAATATACAATTGATGTCTCACTTGATAATTGCACATTTCTTTATATCACATGAATACTCCAAAATCTGTAATGGTTTCTTATGTGAAACAGTTATGGTGTTACTTTTAAATGTGAAAACTCCATTCAAACCTAGGATTTTCCAGTCTTTGGTTTCTTTCCACATCATGTTGTTTCAACTGAAAACAATAGGAGGACATAAGCTTGGTGTAAATTAGGGCCTGAAGTTTTCTGTTAAGACAGAGTATTATACTCTATCCCCATCCAAATAAACTCAAATGTGATCATTTTTAGAAGTGTTCTCCCCTCCTTGCATATAGTTATGTCAAAACAAAAACTAACTGCAATGATAAAGAGTTGTTTGATTTTTTTTTTTTTTTTTTAATTTGCCTAATTCATGATCCTGGGTCACATTAGGCTATTTGCTCTTTAGGATACAAGAATATAATGTAATAATTTATTTTAACAGATATAGTAATCTAAACAAATAAAATACCAAACAATGACTACTTCACTGAAGTTCTTGCCTGTTTGTATGTCCTTCCAGAGAACCCAGGATTTGGAACTGTCTTCAAATATAATGAAGCAGTTCTGTTTCAGTTTGTTTATCTGAAAAACAATAATCCAGCGGAAGCCATGAGTAAAAGGACTAAACAGAAGAATGTATTTAATATTAAAGTGAGTGAGACAATAATACTGTAATATTTAACCAACATATGATACTGTAAAACTCCAGTGAAGTTAAAAAATTGTTTACCTTTTTGATAGTTCCAAGATAAAACAAGCCATCTGACCATCTAGCTAGGACATCCTGACCTTCTTCAAATTTACACAGTGGCTTTTTGGCTTTCTGTCCATCACGTAATGACAGCTTGGTCAGAGATGCTGAGGTCTTATGGCTTCGACGTAAAGGAGACCGCTTATGGACCAGTGAATTACCCACCGCTGTAGAGTCTCTAAAGAAAGGGAAGCAAGAGAAAAGGTAATAAGAATTAGGTTAAAGTAAGAAACCATATATTTTAAATATTAATATGATTCGCAGCTAGAACTTACTTAGCTAACTCCAGAACTTCAGGTATCTAAAAACCTGGTCATGTTTTTAGACTTTACACACCTTTAGTAGCACTGCCTCTGCTACTATAAGAGTCTACAAAATTTGAAAGACAAGTCTATATACAGAAAAATCTTCTATAAAAATCAACTAATGTAAATGAGGATGGGAAGACACAAACTTTCCAGCTCAGAGACTCTTTATAAGGTCAGAAACATCAAAGAATGCATCACAAACACTCAATACAAGATCACTTATGCAAAACATGAGTCGGTCACTGACAGTTTTCTAAAATTCCAAGGAAGCTAAAAAGGTCCCAAGCCATTTCTAACTACGTTACCTTGGTAGGGATAGTAGTAGTCAAAAACTAATATGGTACTCAGCAGTTAGTTACTCAGAATAAAAGACAAACCCCAACCCACACACACCAAAAACATGGGGGAGGGGAGAGAAAGAAATCAGGTTGAGCACTATGCTAACTCAAGGTCTATACTAACTCAGGTACCTCCAACACAGCATCATGCTTTCCCACTAAGCATAGCTGTAGAGGTTTCCACCACAGGAATAATTTCTACATGTTAAGTTTCTAATGAAAATTAAATTTTCCTCTCTGTTAGAATCAGAAAGGAAAATAACAACAAAGGAAAACCAAAAGATCTTGCAACCTTTCTTCAGACATGAAACTCAAAATGATAAATTACTTGAATCAATAATTTTTTCCTTATGCAATTCCACAATACATAGCCTACTTATATATAAGTATATGTGTGAATATGCTTTTATGTCAGACTAGCGATCAAACACTACACTCCAAGTAAAGGAGTAAAATACAGAAAGTTATAAAATAGGGCCAGATAATGCACAAGGAAGAATCTTCATAAGTAATAGGCAGAATTTGAGACTATAAAACAAAGTTACCATTCCTATATTCTAATGTATTTTCTCTTTAGAAACTAAATGTATGTATAACTATGACGCAAACACAAGGACGGATCAGGGAGTTAAGTAGGATAGAGTCAATTGAAAGAGCAAAGTTTCACCTCGCTCAAGATAGCTTAGGTACATTATCAGCACCAGAAACATTTGAATCAAAGCACCTACAAAACCAGTAAATGAATCAGTGTCCTATATAGTTTGATGAGAATTACTATTTAGATGTTAGAGATGTTACTCTAAAGTTTCAAAGACAAGGGAATCCCTTCTCCCTAAAAAGTTTACTATTTACATTCAATATGAAAATAAAACTAGAATTATAATGGCTTAAAACATCAGTAATACGCAAAAATGCAAAAGTTAATCTTCTAGAGAACAATCAACATTTTTTTGTACTAAACAGTTTAAACTAAGAAGGTTAGACACAAGAAATTTACACAGCTGTTTTAAGCATATTTATAATCAGTGTAAGTCTAAACAATGACATGACACTAAGAACAGCCTTTAATGGGCCAGACAAGTGTTCCACCTAGCCCAATAACTCTGGCATCCTCATGCACAACTAGGTCACCAGTTTAAGTCCTGCCTGATCCCAAATACAAAAATTTCAGACAGGTGACTAGGGAAGACCAGAGGAATAGACAAAACTTAGAATAGCGCTCCTCTCCCACATATTCTCTAGGTCTCTTACAGGTTGTGTATCCAAAAATCTCAAGCAGTAATGTCTATTTTTTTTAGTCCTTAAGGGAATTTTCCTCTGCAAGTTTTCCTAAGTGTTTTGTTGAATCTGTAAAGCAGCACTTCTTTTGGTTTGTTTCACAGCTAGCACCTTGTCACTTCATTTGATGCCATTCATCATTGCATCAGAAAACTAAACTGTCTTTTCCATCTTCTCCCTTCATGCCCTAGTAATGATGTTTAGACCCACTCAGCCGTATTTCCCAGATGAAGAATCCTACCAGTTCTGCTGCTTCTCAGATGAAAGCTGTTTAAAGTTACCACTGCTTTTCCCCAGTTCTACTCTAACCTCTCATAAATGGGACAGGATGCATGCACCATTCAAAATAAGTTTACAGTAACAGGCAGCATGGCCACCCAGGCCATTTTTTATTCTTTGCTCCTTTCCAACTAATAACATTTGTAGCCTTTCCCCACCACCACTGCAATCAGATATTGAGTTAAAAATTTCAAAGAATGATTAGAAACTGCAGGTTCTCATTCTAACTTCTCCCAGACTATTGTTTGTCCTCCCACTGTATATTACTTCTGTTTGCACTGGATTTCATTTGCCACTTCATTATCCAGTCACTCAGTAGCTTGAAGTCCTTTTACACTTTCTACATTATTCCAAATAACCCTTAGAATATTTCACCATCTAAACTTACTGTCTTTTGTACATCACTGCAAGATTTTGCCCCTTATCTTGTACAGTGGCTTAAATTTTTGCAAGGGCCTCTGAAGCAGGGCTCCAGCCCTTAACATTTGTTGCAACCACATTCTACCCTCTTTTGTATCTGTATAACCATTTACACACCCAAGTACCAAACAGGCTCAGAAACAAATGTGTCTGAAGTCAGACAGTCGAGAGGTAAAAAAAAGGTTTTACCTTCATCAGTTCCCCAAACCTTTCTGACCACACACTCATCCAACTTAGCACAAGGCAAGCAACACTCAAAGGGTAGGCAAGGCTTGATCAAAACAGCCTAGAAATAGTTGTGAAACTGTAACTTGGTCTCAGCCAATAATTCTTTTCTTGGAAAGAACTCATCATTACAAAGTATTTAGATACTTCAAATTACATCTATGAACTTGATTTAGCATATTAAAGAGGTCGGTAAGTCACCATGTGTAGTTCAAAGCACCTAAAGCAAATTCACTAGTGTACCTTGAAACAGTTTAACAAGTGTTTTGACAGGACTACTCTCTTCTAGAGGTTCAAAGATTTTCTTTCCAGCTTTATCTGGTTTGATTTAAGATACTAGAGAAAGCAGCTAAAAGGCAGGAATGTTGGCTCTTCTTTTCCAGTACTTGAAAAAAAGGTGTGAAAGATCTTGTACAGAATAAGTAAAAAGACAATCAGTTAATTTATTATACATAACCTAGTACAGATTTCCATTTAAAAAATCAGCTATTTTTATGAGTTTTATATGAAAAAAAGTCTTCAAAAGCATATGACATACTTTTAAGTACAGAAGTTAGTCCCATAAGTCCATTCAAATTATAACAAAATGTGCTGTGCATCATTTTCTGGCACAAAGCACTTAAATAAGTCTATACATTGAGTTACACAACAGCGTAAATTCACAATAGCTACTTCAGACACTGAAGGATCTTGACACACAGTAAAGGTCTGAGCCAATAAAGCAGACACTTCTCCATTGTCCACATTGCTCTCTTTGTGGGAGATAGCACTGCTGAAGTGATGACTAAACAGCTCGTGAAGTAGCTCCTGCTGTGGCAGTTTATGGTTTATCTAACACAGAGTGAAAATAGGGTTAGTTATCACAATAGGCTGACACTTGGAGCTAGCTTAACAGTTGCTTTCCTCATGGGATAAGAAGTTCATCTTCAGGAAAACGTTCCCTCAATGTTTTTGATGGAGATTAAGTGGGAAGAGCTACTGTTTTAATAAGTTGACTTTAGTTAGCAATCCATAAGTTACTTAAAGTAGGTGTCTCTGAAGTGCCTTCTGGAAACACTGCACAAGAAATCCAGTGCAGACTAGCGTAAAAACTACATGCCTGAAGTATTAATAACTTTTTCATCTGTCTTGCCACAGCTTGCTCTGCTATAGTAGAGTACCAAAAAGTCACACCAACCATTAAAATAAAATTTCTGTTGTAAGTTAAGTGAAAATGCAAACTGAGGTTAACTTCTTGCTTGACAATTTTAAAATCAATTTAAAGGTTCCACATTTTCCAGAAACTTGCTTTCAAGTCTTCCCTGAGGTTAGCTCCATAGCACCTTCCTACCACACCATTTCTAGTTACCAAAATTGGTAACCTTTAAGTAACAATTTCCCCACCATCTTAAAAAGTTCTCCAAGAACTTCTCATTGCAAAATATCCTATAGATGTCTTGTTTTTCAGAAAAATTTATCCAATATAAAAATCTCTCTCATTTAACTTGCACAACTAATCTACACTGCACGTCAGACAGCATGTTCAATCTACCTTGGCTTTTCATCCTTTACTCAATACTGAATACGTTGTGGCTGTACTCTTACTCAGGCACTTAAAATGCAAAGGAAGTACTTATGCATCCATACAATCCTTCAGAAGTTAGTCGGGGAGGTCAGTAAAATGTGTCTGCATGTTGAAATGTACTTCTTTTTTGAAGTGTACTTTCACCATTTCTTGAGAAGTTGATCTCGTGAAGTACTGAAAATGCTCATTGATTTTTCACCTCAGGGTCTAGATCATAACCATAGATATTTTCAAGCAAGACAGGCAGAAGACCTTCTATTCATCTACTTAATGAATTAGTTTATAATATGCTGCTGCAGCAGCAGGAGATAGCTGTCATTATTTGTCAACAGGAATGGCAAACTCCTCGGAATGCAAGCTACCTAAATCAGTCTGAGTTGTGAACCATGACAACTTAAGATGCATAGCATTGTATTTATGAAAATAAAAATTAGATTTCTGTTAGTTTTAACTAGTTTGCAACCCTTTATAACCTCTTTATTAGAGGTTAGAAAATGTCAATGTTCATTTGGTGCCTCTGACTCCTGTATCTCCACAGCAATCCTACAGAACGAAGAAGCAGAAGAGTTAGGGAAAAAGATGCGAGGAGGCTGAAGGATTAAAGAGACTGAGCACTCTCCCTCTTATTTCCAAGCATCTTTTTCCTCAGCAGCACTGCCAGGTTAAGGTCATTCATACTCCCATACTCCTTCAGTTGTAACAACTGCTGTGAAGCAGCTCCTGTTAAGAACTCCCCTGACAGAGTCATTTTTTTCAGCCGTCTCAGTTCACCAACTTGTTTCACAGAATGGTTTGTCAGCACAACAGACCAAATACAAACAAGCAACTTGGGACACAAACTCCCTCAACTGGCACTGCCAGACTGCATGACTGAACTATAGACAGTTTCATTGACAATCCATGAAATTTCAGGAAATTTCCTCCAGAAGGGCTGTGTGATTCACAAATACTGCAACAGTAACAAATAGCTACCCTATGAGTACAGATAGTTTTTTTAAGCCCATTTAAAGATAAATTTCAACAACTAAGTGCCCAAAGCGTATTAAGAGAAAACTTTAATCCACTGAGACAACTCATAAAAGTGGGACCTACACATAATTCATTTAGTCCCAGGAAATACAAATCGCACTGAAGGGATGATGAGTTTAGAGAGCCCAGCAGATTGAGAAGGGAATTCAGACTAGAAATCACACACACAGCATATCCTACTAAGACAACGCACATAGGTTTAGGATCTATCTCAAAACTGGCAAATGTGGTATCACATAGGAGAGGAAGATCTAGTGAAAGAACCTATGATAACTAGAGATAATCAGTTTAAGTTCTGAAAGCGTGACATTACTGCTGATTAATCGCAATTGTTGTGTCTGAAGTTACAAACTACACTTTTATTAAACTCTAAAGAAAACTGAACTATGAAGAAGGGTTGTAAAATACCAGCAGTCTGTTCTGCTCTCCTTAAAACAGGACAGTTAACATCTCACAGGGAATGGGGGGGTGGAGGTCTATCCAAGGGCTCAGAACACACAAAACTGAGCGCAGTTTCACATGTGGCTTATCCAATATAGCAGCTTGCTCCCCTCCCACCAGCTCTGGAATGACAAGCTGGCCTTTCCATAAGCTTTCTATTCAGTTTTCTTTCCCTTAGTATGGATTAATTTTCTGGTATTTTAAACAAATTAAAGCACCCTACAGAAAGGTCTGGTGACTAGACAAGCCAGGTAAGCAGCAAGCACTCACAGCCAGAAGGCAGCAGAAAAGCAAAATGAATCTTTTCTGAGAGCCACAATCTTAGCTGGTTTACCCAGCACCACATAACCAAGCCCAAGCCATGTTTCCAACGTAGCTGCTAACCTGTGACTGGGATCCAGTACCTCTGTTAGCAGCTGGAGAGATGCTGGATCCCAGCCACATGTTTCTTCCCATCTTCCTTGCATCTTCTCTACCATTTATGAGATCTCATGCCAAAATTATCTGTTAACTGTGTCAACCATACCTCCCTCCCCAAATAAAAAGATTCTGCTGGGCCAAGATGACAGACTTAAGAGGATACTTCCTCCGCCCCAACCCAGGCCCAAACTTGGGATCAGTCTGATTCAAAAAAAACCCAGTAGTTTCACTTTGCTTTTCATAATGGCAACTTTGTTGCAACAGTCACTGTTCCAATTATACATCAACAGGCTATTATATTAGTAAATTGCCATGAATTTCTTTCAAGCAGAGGATCCAGTACAAATCTAGATTACAGTCTATCCTTTTATGCTACTTCATGTAGCCAAATGAATATTGAGCTTCCAATGTGCCATGTCATAGAACATCTACAAGATATACTTTGAGCCCCTTATCTTTGCACTATTTTGTATTCTGGTACAATCAAAAGCCTAAGCCACATCAGTACAGAAGAAGAATAAAGGGACTCTAACCTAGGCATCCCTCAGTCTAGAAAAGCAAAGAGTAATGGTTGGGGGTAAGAAATACATTCTCAAAATTATTTTCAATTTTTACAGTTGTTTAGGATAATAGAATAATTCAGGTTAGAAAGGATCTCAGGAGTTCTCTGGTCCTGCTCAGTGTAGCATCAGCCATGAGGCCAGACCAGGTGGCTTTATCCAGTCAGCCCTTGAAAGCCTCCAGTGATGGAGGCCATGCAACCACCCTGGGGCCCCTGTTCCACTGCTGAACTGTCCTCATGGCCGGGGGGGGGGACGACGACGACCACAATTCCCTCACATACCCATCAGAATCTCTCTTATTTCTACATGTGTGTTACCTCTTGTCCTCCTGCCATGCACTACTGTGAAGAGACTAATTCCATCTCGTTAATCTTCTCATAGGAGCTGGAAGGCTGCTGTTAGGCCTCCCTGAAGCCTTTTATTCTCCAGGCTGAATAAGCCTGGTTCCCTCAGCCTCCTCTCATAGGGCAAGTGCTCCAGTCCCCAACTGTCTTGGTGGCCCTCCACCAAACTCGTCTAGTTTGATGTCTTTCTTGCACTGGGAGAACCAAAACACAGTATCCTAGATGCCATCTAGCAAGTTCTGTGTAGAAGGAAATAATCACTTCCCCTCAATCTTCTGGCTAAACTTCTTTCTATCTGCAACAGATTCATAGACCTAACTGCTAATCAGCTGAATGGGCTGCAGGGACTCACTTAGTTCTTATTACCACTTTTTTTTTTAGAAGCAGAACTTACTACTTTTGCCAGGTAATGTGATGGATACACTTTTGAAAGCATAGAGCTACTTAAAAAAAACATTAATGAAAAGATGTTCTGTGATTACTAGAGAGTTATTTAAAGAGTCCAACCAGACAGAAGAATTCAGAGCAAAAATCATAGCCAAAAATGTAAGGCTCTTTCAAAGGATTAAAAAAACCCCACCAACAACAACCCTATTGGGATAGGAATGTATTGCATGAAAATCACGTATGATCATGATGGGTGGTATTATGGTTGACTGGGTAGAGCTGAGAAGTAAACAAGTTACAATTTCTCATCTTGCTGACAAGGAGCAGCTTATATAGAGTGGTTGCCCTGAAATCACTGATAGGACAAAGTTTTTCTGCCTTAAATGATACTTAAACTTCTATCCATGATGGATTTGTTAAGCATTGCTTCCTTGAGTGGCCTGTGAATTGGCTTGCTGCACATGTTTAAACAAACGTGAACTTGACTCATGGAGGCCCATAGGACCAGACAGGCTGCTTTCAAGAGCACGAAGATAACTGTGTGATGTTCTCATGGGGCTGTTCTTTATCATAATAGGCTGTGGAGAACAGGGGTAATTCATAATGATTAGAGAATGGCAAATGTTACACCTATCTTCAGAATGGGCCAAAAGTTCAACCCAGGGAACCACAGGCTGGTTAGCCTCACTTTGGTTGCTAGGGAAGTCATGGAGTAAGTCTTCCTGGAAGATATTTCTGGACACATGGAAAGGTGGTGACTGGGAACAGTCAGCATATATTTACCAAGGATAAATCATGGCCTGACCAACCTGGCCACCTTCTGTGTTAAAAATGGCAGGATTTGGGGATGAGGGGAGAGGAGTGGGTGTCTCTTACCTCAACTTCAGCCAGGCTGAAGGAAGTGGCTGACAGGAACCTCATGAAAGTCAACAGACACAAAAGTGAAGTCCTGCATCTGAAGGAAGAATTCCAGGCTAAGATTAGCTGGGGGTCTGACAGACCGAAAGTAGAATATGAGCCAACACTGTGTCCGCTGAGCAAAGGCAAGTGGTATCCTGGGCTATACTAAGAGGAACAGAACCAGAAGATTGAGGGAAAGTGATTATTTCCTTCTACACAGAACTTGCTAGATGTTCTGTGAAAGACATCAAAACAGACGAGTTTGGTGGAGAGCCACCAAGACAGTTGGGGACTGGAGTACTTGCCCTGTGAGAGGAGGCTGAGGGAACCAGGTTCATTCAGCCTGGAGAATAAAAGGCTTCAGGGAGGCCTAACAGCAGCCTTCCAGCTCCTATGAGAAGATTAACGAGATGGAATTAGTCTCTTCACAGTAGTGCATGGCAGGAGGACAAGAAGTAACACACATGTAGAAATAAGAGAGATTCTGATGGGTATGTGGGGGAATTGTGGGTGTCGTCCCCCCCCCATGAGGACAGTTCAGCAGTGGAACAGGGGCCTCAGGGTGGTTGCGTGACCTCCATCACTGGAGGCTTTCAAGGGCTGACTGGATAAAGCCACCTGGTCTGGCCCCATGGCTGATGCTACACCAAGCAGGACCAGAGAACTCCTGAGATCCTTTCTAACCCGAGTCATCTTTTGACTCTGAATTATGACAGTCCTTAATAAGACTGATTCATACTATTAAAAAGAGGTAGCCACCAGGATAAGTGCATTCTCATGTCCATAATACTACAGTCATTTGTGATTTCAGTTTTATTTGCTCACATTCTCCCTCAAGAAATGATAAGTAACTAGAAGTGTTTTAATTCTATTTGATAGGCAAAGTGAAAGTATTAGTCTTTAAAAGATCATTACAGAATAACATATTTCCCTACATATTTAGGAGGTAGGGAAATAGGGTAGAGCAGTCCTGTACTGTAATAGCCATTTGTTTGGGACTGATCCTGTGTTTGTACACAAAGAGAAGAGGCAGAAGGTAGTATCAGGGAGAGAACAATGGTATCGGGTCGCAACACAGCTTTTCAGATCAGATCTTCCCTTAATTGTATACTCAGTCCTCCTTGAACACAGCAACTGCCTTTTGGGTTTCTACAGTATCCAAACACAGGATGCCCAGCACCATACCTAAGGGAGTGTAGTATGAGCATGCACCCAAGCAGTGAAAGAGATAACAGACAACATGCTGACTTACACTGGGAGAGGGGAGGGAGAAAAAGGATTTCAGAGGTGATCAAAACCCCATGAAGATTAATTTCCTTCTTTAAGGCGAGTCTACAAGAACAGCAACCTTCATAAGCACTCCACAGAAAGAAATTAAAAATAAATAAATCTAAAAACACAAATAAGGTGTTATTACCCTCCAAGATATTTAGTGAATGAAATATGTCCAGACTCATCAGGAATGCTCTCATCATTAGCTCTCTTCCTCTCAAAGAAAATTAAGCCCCTTGATTTCACTCCTCCATAGAGATTCTACCCTCTAGGAAGAGGCCATCAGCTTGAAATCTAGATTGTTCAAAGTGTAAATTCAACTAGTTTCAGTGCTTTCAGTAACAGGTATCACCCTGCCCAAGGACCCTCCAGCAATACCTGTGGTTTTACAACTCTTCTCCTGGTGTGTTTTACTCAAAGACACACTTCCCCTCCATTTCCTGCAAGGAAGGCCTGTAAAGAAGGTGAAACCAACTCTGCAGCAAACTCAGAGGTCAATCACACAAAAAATACTGTCAGTTCACAAACTAAGAGAAGATTCGTATTGGCTTCTAGTCACACGTGTTTCTTCCCTCCGCAAGCTTTCTCCTCCACAACTAGCATGAAGAGCACAAAATATGCTTTAAAGCAATTATAGGTGCCTCTAATACTATATTAATCCACATCTATCTCCAGGGAATACAGAAGTCCACTCTCTACTAGGAAATGAACTGCAGCTTATTTGTTACAGCTGCTCTTCTCATACACTTCACCTGATCTCCTAATGCAGGGAAGGACAAACATAACTGTATCCAAGGCCAGCCTTGATACTAACTACCAGTGCATATGTCTTTCAGCTATTTTAAAAAATATATATACCTCAACAACTAGCCACGGTAACTAGCCATATTAAGCCAACTTGTGAGAAGCAACCTACATCTGATTTAAAATTCCTCCCAGAGTAGAAAAGACAAGCTTTTGAGAAGCCACACATCTATATTTGATAAAACAAGAGTTACCTGTGGAAAACATTACTACATTATACTCTCAGTATAGACCCACATTTCACCAGCTTGTAGCTCCTTGCAAAGATCCTTCTCACCTTCACTACTTTATTACATGCCTTCTTTCATATTTTCAATCTTTTTTTCCCCTTATTCTCCTTCCACTAAAAAGCTATGAACCAATTAACCTCTATTCTAATACTATAGGAACTAAGATTTTTTTATCTTCTTTTAATCTCAAATGCTTTCAAATTGATTGTAATTTGAGTTCTCAAAAAAGGGACAAACATTAACTTGTTAACTTTTACCAACCTGATTACAGACAAAAAAAACACCAAAAAACCAAGGGAAACTGTTTTCTTATTATCCCATGCTTTTGACTGTTTAGGTATAAAGCACTGGTCACTTTCCTTTACACTAAGCCAGGAGAAAATCATGTTATTATCCATTACTATGTTTGGCATTTTAAAGTCATGAGCAGGGCCTAACTATCAGAAATTCAAGAAACAAGCATAATGCTACATTGCTTTCCTCACAGGCCCTTTCATTTAATTATGCAGGCCCTCTCCTTGAATAGCATCCAGATACTTCATGGGTGGATGATACCACCTAGTATTTCAACACAAATATCAGTGTCCAGAGCATCCAACACAGTACCATATTGTTCTCTTTGACTAACAAAAGTCTCAACCCATTCTTCCCACATAATTCAAATACCAAAGAAGAGAAAATGTGTTATTGCACATCCTTTCAGCCAGCGACAGTTACCATATTTTAGAAGACTGAAAATGTAAGCTTCTAAGCACATTCAAATCGTCTAGCTTGACAGAGACTAAGAGGTGAGGCATTGCAAACAAAAAAAGAAACCAAAAACAAAGTTACCAGCGAACACCACCACCTCTTTTGTGCTGCTCTCTTCGCACTCGAGCAAATGCAGCCTACTCGGCAATATCCTTAAACTAGAAGATAAAAATAGAGCTGGCGCAAGCCTAACCGCAACCTCACCGCTGCAGCACCTCCACGGACCCCGTTAGATGGTCTGCCTCCGTTCCCTTTGTTTTGGTCACTGAAGAGCATCACTGACCCCTTACTTGCTTGCCAGCGTCCGCCTCGGAGGGAGCTTCCTCCCCCTCCCCCAAAGGCCTCCGGGGCCCCCCGCGCCGGAGCGGGGCCCCTCGCACCCCCTCCCCGACGGGCGGCGCGGCCGCGGCGGGGGGGTGGGATGCGGCATCGGCGGCCCGAGCTGCGGGGCGCGCCCGCCCCCCCTCCCCGGGCTGTCCCCCCCCCGCGCGGGGCCCGGCCGCCCCTCCCTCCCTCCCTCCCTCCCTCCTCTACCGCCCCGCCGCCGCCGCCCGCCCCCACCCCTCACCTCATTCGGTCTCTCCAGTGGTGCCAACCGCCTCATACAGGGAAATCGGCGAGCTCAGGAGCCTCCCCCCGGCGCCCCGGTGCGGCCGGGCCCTCGGTGCGCAGCGGGACCCCCCCGAGCACGGACCCCGCGGCGCAGCGGAGGAAAGGCAGCGGGGGAGGGGTCAGACCCGCTTCACAGACAGCCCGGCTCCACCGTAGCCCCTCGCCATTTTTGTTTCCCGCGGAGGAGAAGCTGGTGCATTCTGGGAGCACAAAGGGCCTCGGCCCCGCCCCAGCGGGCCCCGCCTGCGCCGACAGGCAGCTCCTGGGCCAGGGGGCGGGGAGGAAGAGCGCCGCGGCGGAAGGACACAGGTGAAGCCGAACCTTTGCCGCTGGTGAACAAAGAGGGACTACTTTAGGCGTGCTTGCCGAAGGAGAGATTCCTGCCCGCCGCCCGGGACTCGTTGCGGCAGTGCCGAGGGGTGCGCGCCGCCCCGCCAGCCGCCGTCTATTGTTCCCTGCCGCACCTGCGGGGACGCGGCCCGGGCCCGGGCAGCGCCGCCCGCTCCGCCGTACCCACCGCCCGGGGGTCTCCCGCCCGGGCTTGGGGCCGCGGTGCAGCTCCCCCCATCGGTGGGGCTCGGCCTTGGCCTCTAGAATGATCCAGGGAGGGCAGGAGGGGAGCCCGGCTTCGTGCCCGGGTGGCCGGCGAGGCGAGGCCTGGCCCGCACCCGGCCCAGGTACGGGAGGCTGCTGCGGCCAGTTCGTTGGTACCACGGGCACGGGGCAACGGGCTGGACAGAGTGCTCCTTTGCGGTGATAGTCATGGGGATACTGCCATTTTAGGAGATGAGCTAAGCCTCAGTTTCTATTTTTAGCGGTAGCTGTATTAGCTAGGTGAAATAGGCTTTTCACTTTCTGTCATTGGGAACACCTTGGCTTTGTGGATAGTCTTAGACTGTAGTATTGGACCAGTCTCCATAGTCCCCATGATTAAATGCAGCAATTGCCCAATACAGTGGTGACACGTTACAAAGCTTGCCCTAACCCCATAAGGGCAGTTACTCAGCACTGCTCAGGCCTTTGTGCAATACTGAAATGCAAATACTGGGTCAGATCTCACCAACTGGTGTAACAGACACTCGGGGAATGGCTGAATTTGGTGGACTGGAGGGTGAATTTCCAATTCCTGGTTCTGTCCTGCTCACGCTGCCTGAGTTCTCAAAGCCTTCTTCCCTCCCAGGACAAGCCACTGAAAACAAGACACTGGATCAGTTTGCCATCCCAGGATGGGCCACAGGGAGGGAAGCCTGGGCAGAGCAGCAGAGTATAGCTTAGTCGGGCCGACTCCTAGTGATATCAGAATAAAGCAGTATTTATGATTGAAATCTCTTGTTCACAGTTGCTTTAAATACAAGTTTAGGGGATAGTTCTTCCCTGGATGTGCCAACTAGACACTGTTAAGTAATCGTGATAGTCTGCTGCTAAAAACAGACTTGCACAACACAAAGGCCCCTGACTGCTCTTCACAGATTTTCACGTACTGCGAATGGCAGTCAGGTACCACTAGTGCCAAAGGCAAAGGGTCACCAGCAGGAGAAAAAAAATAGCATTCGGTCTGAGGTACACCTGCACACAAGCTTTTATTTTTAAATCACAACAGTGGTGTGAGAACCAGTGTTTAGCTAAGTTAAAAAGCAACCTTTCTAGTCAGCAACAGAATAAGCATGATTAAACATCAATAATTGGCTCCCTCACAACTTTTTTTAGTGTCATACATGGAGGGTCTTAACCAGCCTTGTCGTGCTGTATCTTTGAAATGGCTTAAATCAAAACTTCTCAACGTAGAATCACTCCCCTATAATGTAAATTGTTTGTTTAACCACCAGTACCAGCATCAAAAATCCCACAAACCCAACACAAAAGCTCCTGACCAACAAGACGCATGCTAGCTCTACCCTCCTTGTCCTTAGAATATTGCTCCCAAAAGCAGTTTGCATAACCCTACACCGCAGAGTTGCAGAGCTGTGTGGCCCCATCCTATCCACAAAGCACCACTTGTCACAAAGCTAAGAGTTGCTGCTGGAATAGCGTTATCTGAGGGCAGCACGAAAAGAAACTAGGAATCCCTACATTATAGAAGAACAATTAGGGTTTGATAAACTGATCAGTTTGGTATTTCAGGGATTGCACTAGGTAGGCCAGAATGTACCTCCCAAAGCTTGTTACCATTAGCTTTATTACTACAAAGAGCAGACCATATCAGTATTTTCCCACAACCTAGATTCCACATATCTTTCTCCCGTAATATCCAAGAAGTACAATAGAAGCTTGTAGCCAAACACCAAATAAAACCATCTTAAACTCTATATCCTTTAAGGCCAGCTATTACTGATAGCTAGAAAAATTCCAAGCCATATATCTCCCACATACACACCTTGCCCCCCACCACCTTAATTTAGTAATGTATGCTATAACATTCTTTTTTAATCAATTTAGCAGGTCACTGAATCTCCATCCGACAGGAAACCCCTTTCTAGAGCAGTGACCGTGTGACTCCTACCCATCCAATCCATCTGCTAGACCAAGTAAATCAAATGGCTGAGGTATACATAGACACAGGTGACAAGTTCAACAACTTGTACTCTAAGAGGAGAAATTTGCACTGGAAGAGTCACTTGCATTGTTCCTTTGCCCAGCCTGACCTGATTATTTCAGGGTTGGGGATCTTACTGGGAATGTGCAAATGATCCTTTAATGATCCATTTGAAATGGTTTTCAAGTTAAAATGCTCAAATCAGCAAACTTGTATTTGCAGCAGGAGGATCCTTGTTATCACTGGCATATGTGGGGCAATGAAATCAATAGCGATAGTAAAAAACCTAGTTTAAACACTCTTTCCACAATTTCCATTGCTATACTATGAGACATGTATGATTAATCCAATTTGGAGCAAGCTAGAATCTTTGTCTGCTTTCTATTCAGTGCTAGTAGTAAAACAACCAGTGATTTCTTCTGTTAACATATGGCCAGACTGTATGTCATGATTTTAGAATGAACTTTCCTGCCTTACTTTCTTTTCTATTTTCCACTAACACCTCAAAAGTATTTGAACATACAGTTTAAGCAATGTCTCCTGTTGTGTTTTCAATTCCAGACATACTATGTATGTACTTTGAGGCACAGAGTGACCAAAGCCAAATTAAATTACATTCCCTCCAATGTCAGTAAGAGCTTTCTTGTGCAGAAATTTCAGGAAAAAAATAGTCTTTGATTATCTTTGATTATCAGATTAATCAAAGATAATATTTGATTATCTGATAATCTTTGATGATCAGATTCTGCTTAATAATAGATTTGTTCAGCTTTATTCCATCTCATCTTATAAACAGCTCTATTTCAGAAAGAAGCTAAAGAGTAACAACCTAGCACTGTCTTTACCTCTGTTTATTTTTGTTCATATACTGTTAGGCAAGCTCTTGCCATAAAGACATGCAAAAGCAAAGTCTTGGCTTTTTTAAATTGTATCTTGCCTTGCTGGCACAGCAGAGGAAAATTAAATTTCGTATTCAAAATGTAAATTCCCTACTACCCAATAGAGATGGATAAATTTGAAGAGTCAGAAACAGTGGCGTTTCCCTTAACCAATAGCCCTTCTCTCAAATGTTAACGTATTTTTTAAAGGCTGGTGTTATGTTATATACTTTCCTTGCTACAATGGCCGCATAAATATTAAACAAGCAAACCAAAACACACAAAACCCAAAAGTGTAAGTCAGCAGTATGTGTAGATGAGAGCACCAACTGCTGCACAGTATTATTTTCCACTACCTTATTGTATCACACAACATAATGTCAAAATGATCCCCTTGAACAAGACAATACTGTAAAGCTTATCCTTGTAAGGATGGTTGTCATGACCACAATTCAGTACAGAGGGAAAATTAGACGCCAGGCCATTTTCTCTGCATTGTTTAAGCATGGGAACAGCAAGGAAGCTCACCTGGGATCTTCCTATCTTAAATCAAGATAAATACGGTACATCTACTTTTACATAAACATAATAATTAGTAAGACAATGCACATATGCTGCATTTATCATGGCTCAACTCAGAAAAGAATCTTAAATTTCAAAATTTAAAAAAATAGGTAAGTGATGTTATAAGATATGAAGAATTTTGTATTAATTGTCTTACAACTAGCTAAAAATTGTTATAAAATTACAGTAATTCTATCTTTACACTAAAGATATAAAAATAGCACTGAAAATATTTAAAAATAGACATCTTCAAATATTTTTCTAGATAGACAAGAATATGAATAACCTTTCATCCTCATATACCAATGATACAGAGGAAAATAAATTAATATTACTGGCTGTGAGGTACCCTGATATTGGTCTTCACACAGAAACACTTTTTCTCTAGTACAAGCATTTTACCATGCCCATCTTTTTCATAGAGGTATATCTTCTCAGAGATCAGGAAATCCTGAAAGGACCTGTCCTGTACTCCATCCTTTTCTTGTGAATTGTGGGGATCTTGCTTGATAAAACTTAAACTGTAAATATCTTTTTAAATGTATTCACTGTCATGGTCATTGTTGACCCAAATTAGCCAGTCAAATACTATTTTTTCTGTTAAATTCCATGTATAGAAAAACAACATATTTGCCCCGCTAATCCTAAGCAATTATTTCTTCATTCTTATCTCCTTAATATTTAACAATCTACTGCTTGTAGCTTTTGAAGATAGTATATTATGAGAGTATTGCAGTCCTATTTTTGACTGTAAATCTCTAAAGTGCTTCTGCAACGTGCATTAAACAGCAATTACTGTGTGGGTTAGTATATGATCCATTGGTATCACAATCTTTATTAGCCTTTGAACTAAGCCACGTTTAAACTTGAAAACCATTAGAAGGTTGTTTACCTTCTAAAAAGTAACATTTAGCAATCTAACTCTGTTCTTTAAATCCTTCCCTGGTACTATTACTCAAAGGACTGAAGACACTTAAAAAAAATACAAACTATAGTTGTTAGCCCTGCATCTAATAACAGACACTTCAGATCCTTGAAAAAATGTCAAACAAGCTGCAACTTAAAAAGTCCTTTTCAGTTTAAAAGTCCTTGATTCACTTAAAATTTTATTCCAGATGTGTAACCTTTCTGAAATTACTTTTAAAACATGTCAGGATTTTGTATGTCTGAGTGGTCTTTGGTAGGTGGATAGATAGTTCTTCAGGTGCTCTATAGTTCACAATTCAAAGCACTTACAATCTATTAAATGTTCACATAATTCTAATATAAGACCTTAGTTACTCCTGCTTTGCAGCTCATACCCCGCCATGGCTGAAATCTCTCTGGTTGCTGGAAGTGGCTGTATTCAGAAGCAATGCCTCAGTTCACATATGTATAACAGTGGAAAAAATAAAACTTGTAACAGACTGAGATATTCAAGGACTGAAAGAGTAAGAGCTTGAGACATAGTGTTTCTACATTATTTACAACATCTTTGAGTATGCTCGCTGAAGAGTGGGAAAGGCTTTCATTGTGAGAGAGTATGTGTCTGGCATCTATCTTAGTTATATTAAATGCTTTATTTGTACCTAAAGACAATGAGTGAGGTCCGAAGGAGAAAAAATAAGTGCTTGACTAGGTTTGGCCTTGCTGAGGGTGCTTATGTATGAATTACTGTGTTCTTACTGGTAATACTGTCTTTTCTGTATTGAAGACTTATGAGCATATGTAGCATTATTTTAGCTCCAGAAAATAGCTGTGAGAGAACTGCAGCTTATTACTATTCTAGCTAGTGGGAATTTTGCGAAGGTATGCAAGCATAGTCCTGAGTAATCTTTCTTCCTGTCTTTTTCTTGTGAGACCACTGCATAAAAATATGACCTCATTATTCAGAGTTGAAATTTAAGACAGGTTTACTACTCTCTCTGCCCTGTCATTCTACTGACGTGGTCATATAATCATCTTCTTTCAGAAAACAAACAGCTGCCAAGACTTGAAATTTTGGTTAATTGCCTGGATGAGAAAGAGGTTCCAGTTCCCCAACTCCCTGAGAAGTCAGTCAGGCACTGGTGTGATGCATTCCTTCCCCTACTCTCTAAGCATAGATCTGAAAGCAGTTACTGAAGCTGTAGTGGCTAACGTTAAAATGCATAGTCAGCATTTCAGAGTTAAAGCCTAAGCAAGCATTTTATTCATTCACTTTAGCTCTGTTCTGCAGATTTGCAAAACTAATTGCAGTCTCAAATATTTTACATCATGATGGGTTGTATCATAACTTCTTGAAGACTGTGGCATCATACAGTTTTATGGCAAGGTTTTGTCCGTCAGCATCTATGCTCCTTTGTGTACTGTAAAAATGTCTGCTAGAGCAGAATTTTCAGCTCTTGTGTGGTTAAATTTTGTAACAGTATGGACCAGACTTACCTCTTAACTCTAAACTGAAGTAAAAAAATGTTTAATGGCCCCTCAGGATGCAGTTACATGGCAGAATATTGCTGTTTCATCTGCAGTGAAAAATCTGTTCTGGACATCAGTCTGGCCAGAGGGAGAATTAGTACAGCATTCCTTCTGCTCTCCCACCACCTGGAATGCAGTATGGGCCTTCTCACAAGCTTTCAGCAGACCTGCCAAGTCCCACTCAGATGGAAAGTCCCTCACTTCTCTTGTTTTCTTTTTTTTTTTTTCCTAATAACATGTCTTTATCTGATGAAGATGGAGACAAAATACTTTTGAACAGTGCAGCATGACAGGATCCTGCTAACACTTACAGCTGTTTGCAGTCTGGTAAATTCAGCTGCAGGGGCTGAAGATAAGGCAGTGGCCCTTTCTGTAGCTGCTGCCAGTCCAAGAGGGCTGCACAGGAAGAACTGTAAGTGGTCCCAGGCCAACACACTACCCAAGTCATCAATTCCATACTTCATTTTTCCACTGCTTATAAAATAGTAATGCTGTTACATTTGTTAACTTCGATATACTTAAGTAAAAGGTGCAATCTAAGTATCATTGTTTTGGCTAATCCAAATGTAATAGCTGTTGTCCAACTTATATTTTGATCTTTCCACATTGATGCCATGTTATCTCAGCCTGAAAGCCCAGATTCTGTTCTAACACAGCGTTGCTTATCTGCATTCAGCTAAAAAAATGATACAGAAACAGGATCAAAATAAATTCTTATTACATCAGTCATTCATTCTCTATTTTGACATCCTTCACACTTGCACTGACATCCCCATCTATACAGTCCTGACTCTATCCTTAAAATCTGGGGCTACCGGGACAGATGATATTTTTTTCTTGTTTTTTTTTCGTGCTATGTGCTTTTGTGATGAGTTAAAAACATTAGTTGAATATCAATGTAATACCAAAGCAACAGTATGTTCACTTGCAACATCATCAGACCACAAAAGCATACTGTAAACCAGATTGTGCCTCAGTAAGCTAGTGAAATTCTTATAATGTATCAATAAAAAAGTAGAAAACAAAGGTCTTACCAACACAGAAGAGCTATATTTCTCCTAGATTAATGTAGTTAAAATAGTACAATCTGAAGTTGTCGTAGCATGGGTGTAGTTACCAGATAGCTAAACTTCAAGATGGGTTTGGGAGAAGTGGGGGAACGTGGCACATGCGCACAGCCGGACGAGCGGTCCCCTGCCCTAGCTTTTGCAGCCAGGTGGAAGTCTGAATTTTGCAAAGCAGCTAATGTGAGCTAAGGGCTGGCAGCCCCCCAGCTTCCCTCCTGGCATGCTGCCAGGGCTCCCCTTGAGCCCACTTGGGTGCTACTCTGATGTGACAGTGACCTGCTTCATAGCCCTAACTAGTATAAACTAACCCCACAACAGTGGTAAATGGTTTTCTGCTGGTTCAGTCCCCTGAGCCTACTCCTCACAGAGGCAGGGGAGGCATGGGGCTGCGAGTCCAGCTCTTCTCTGCAGCTGTAGCTGAGGGTACAGTTTCCTGACCCAGCCAAACTTGTCTGGCAGCTGCTGCCATCTAAGGTTGCACTCACTCCTGCTCAGGGGGCTGCTGACATCGTCTGCCGTGGTGACTGTCCCCTATGCCAAGAGCCACACAGGTGTGGCAGGTCAGTGAACTGCTCCAGCTGAAAAACATTACTTTTATGCATCTATGTATACATAACACACATATGTCAGTATAAAAATGGGTTCATTTTCAGCCAGATCAGCTAGCAGTAACTTTATGAGTCTAGGAGCTGACAGTATGTATACATTGAGGAGGGAGCACAGAACCAAGAAGAGGAGATAAAAATATTCATTTTAGAAAATGGAAATGCAAAGAGAAAAAGGCGTATTTCTTCCTCTGTTCCAGTTATAGAATGAAACATCTACAACAAGCCAGTGGGGAAACATAAGCTGACCTTCAGTTTGACCCCATGGACTGCCATCTCTCTTTCAGATGGTCAAATGTATGTTCCATAGACATGGGCAGCTCGTGAAGTGACCACTGAAATATTTCTGATTATGGGACAAGTGAGCTGCTTCTTGAGTCAGGAATGCAGAAGTGTGCCAAGGAGGACTGCCAGGTAGACATGCTGGCCCTGTGAATTCACTGATACTGAAAAGCATCGTGCAATGGCCTCAGCCCAACTGGAATTGAGGACCACATGCCTTCCCAACCTGGGCAGCAGTGGTGGCCATACAGGGGTCTTAATGGCTCTGCTGTGCTCCATTACAGCAAATCAAAGTCCTCCTGCCCATGAGGACTTGCCTTCTGCCCATGAGGAATGCAAAGGGGAATATCCAGACCCACCATAAGCAGATGTGAAGACAACTTCAGGATGAGAAGGGCTACATTCAAAGGGCTTGCCTACATGAAAACACCCTAAAAAACCAAGACAAATTAAACTTAGGAAGACAATGTACAAAAGGGAAAGCGTACCAAGTGTGTGTGAGGATTATCTAATTCAGAGGTCAGTTTGCTATAGTTTAATTCTCCTTCAAATTACAAGTGTCTATTGTCAGTTTGTCTCTCCCAGGACCTTTACCAACTGTCTCAGATTTCTCAGGTGGGAATGATTCTAGAGCCATACTTGCCAAGGACTGGAGGAAATGGAGGCAAGCATTAACAAGACACTGTGCTAGCATGCAGGTGGTTGCTAAAAGTATAACTGATTGTCTTTTGCCCTGCCTGGAAACAAACAGACCAAGAGGTCAAGTAGTGATGACCTCCAAGGACTTTTTAATTTACTGCAGGTTCTAGGATGTAAAATGTCTGTGACAGTGCTATCATACTAGTAAAGATATAATGCTGTATCAGATTACCGGTGTGATTTAATTACCAGTGGATAGTCTGTGGTGAAAAGGGCATCCTTACTTGCCAGACCTGTAAATCCAGGTCTTATTTAAAAACATTTTTATCAGAAGCAGCAAATTTAGTATGAATTAATCACTGGTTGAATATGTAATTTTCTTCTGTTTAGAATCCACTTTGAATCATACATGATGGCTGGGAAGAAGGATGGGAAAAAAAGAGATGGAAAAGTTGTGTCGTTTCCACTTTGTTCTGGTTTTAAATTTAGAAAAAAATGTAACCATCAATTTCTCACACATGGGAAATAATTGTGGTTAGAGTTTGACTTGAAGTAAAACTGGACATAAACCTATATTCTCAGTTGTGTAAATGAGTCCAGGTTCAAACAAGACAGTTGCAGGATGTGAACAGGAAGCTGGGATAAAACATAGGTGAACGGAGGTCAGCTTGGATGTCAGCACACAATAACTCTGTTTGTTTGTGTGTAGAGAGGCAGTCACAAAATAAGTTGATTGAAAACTCTGCAAATCTCACATCAAAGTTGACCTAAACTATAACAAGTTATTTAGTACATATCTAGACAAAATAGAAAATAATTATCTGTAGTCATCTGAAATATGTTGAAAGAAATGGCACTACCTGTGTCAAACACAATGACTGCATTGGGCCAGCTACCTGTTAACCCTTATTAGAGGTGTAAAAGTCTAACAAAGACTCTATATCTTCAAAGAACTGTTCAGTTTACCTCACCCACTACTAATATTTTTGCAGGTATACTCCCAAATCCCAAGCCCAAATTGGTTTTGTGGGTTGGAAGTGCGGGTTTGTGGACTAAATCTCCTTTTGTGCAGCGACTTTGTAATACAAAAGATCTAGAAAGGGTCTGATTGCCTGCTCGGTCAAAAGAAAATGCTTTATCTGCTACAACTTCTGCCCGCGTGTGATAGTGTTGTTATTTGAATGCTCTGTTTGGAAAGAGGGCTCTGAGCCTGCATACAATGAGAACTCAGGGCATGCACAACAGTTGCACTGGTCACCATAATAGCACTGAATATATTCAGTTTATCACAAAAGATACATTTTCAATGTGTTTCTTCTGAGCTAATAAATGCTTTAATTAACTGCAATACTTTATTTGTTATACATTTAGACAAATTATAGCTATTTTTAATAGACTTAATTATATATAAAATGCAGCCTTGGTTTATTTTAAATGAAAGACAAGGAACCAAATAGCATGATTTCTGATGTAGATTCATACAGAGCAATCTTAAAATACATCTTTGAGGCCTATGTTCTTACAGATACCATATTGTCAAATAACAAAATTACTTTAGTTGCTGTTCCACGATACATTTTCTTTAGCAGTCGGGCTGGTTTAAGAAGTTCCCACCACAACCTCCTTCTCAGGCGCCCTCCACGCACCCTTAGTGCAGGCAAAAACTGTTTGTTCAGCTGTGCTGTGAATTTCATCACAGAAACAATCTGGGTTAAAAATAACCTCTAATTAAAAATAATTGAATAATAGTGATGGTGTAGGTTATAAAACTGTCTCAAAACAGTTTTATCCAGATTGGGGGGGGGGGGGGGGGGGGTTAGGGATGACTGTGATGCAGAAATAAAATGAGCTGGGAGGGGGCAGGGGAAAAATAACTTCTGTTGTGAACTTCAGTGTTGCTGAAAAAGCATGTGGCAGAACTGGTCAGTGAGAGCTGCAGCACTGTGCAGAGCTAGGCTTGCAGAGCTTTGCAGGAGCCAGGCATAAACCTAATTTGACAAGTTACTTTTATAGTATATTGATACGATGTAGTCAATCTATGACTTCAGTGAAACTTATCTCCCCGAAGTTAGGTGAAGCATATAGATAAATATAATACTGTATACTGTATTAGCATAAGCTTGGTCATTTACTTAAAGAGTTTTAAACTGTTACTGCTCCTAATTGCCTTTTGTCATTCAGTTAGGGGAAAAAAAGACCTTTAGAAATGCTGGAAATGCTGTAACCTAGTAGTTGTTGTGTTGTCATTCATTTATTCTTTTGTATAGATGGATCAAAAACATCTGTTGTTCAGAAATGTGTACTATTACATAGATAAGGACTCAAATAATATATTTTAGACTACTGAATTTATTCTGCTTGGGTATTTTTAATGAATTAAGAAAATTTGTGTGTGAATGCAGTTCCATACTTTGCTTAAAGCAGCATTTTTGCTTCTAAAAAAAAAAATCATTCTAAGTATAAAATTGTATACTTAGAATTTATAAAATTATGAAAAATAAAGTTTTACATTATACAAGTAATTTTGTTTATAGTGGGAATTGCTGCTAAGTACTGTAGAAATTTAGATGTTGACAAATTTAAAATAATTCAATTAATATCTTATGCCTACTGGGATATTTTCTATCAACAATTCCACAGTACTTTCTATAAAGTAGGCTACAGGAATTAATTAATATACAATCAATAGCCTGCCTACTCTAGGGATCGAAAAAGGCATCTGCTCTGTGCCAGGAATATACTTGACTGTCTTGCTGTTTGCTTTGTTGTTTATTTAAAGGGAAGTAAAAACTGTTTTATCTAGAAAAAACAATGGTGAATACTTAAGTAGATCAACTGTACATATAGTTAGTGAACAGCTTGGAATTCTTGGAAAAAGCAGTACGTTGCTGCTTCCTTCATAAAGGGTGATAAGCTTTTTAAGAAAGTTCATGTTTTACAAATTACCTCAGAATTACCAACTTTAATAAGATAATACCAAAAAGAAAAAAAAGGATTTAGACCTAACAAATTTATAGTCCTTACAATTACAGGTTTCCTAAAAGGAAATATTTATTTCCTAAAGATTTCTGCTAATTGTTACTGCTTTTCCAGGGTGCTGTCAGAATCCTCTAACAATTCAATACAAATTTTCTGCATTTCACGTACAGAGATTTTGAATGTAGCAAAACAAGTAAGACAAAGTGTTATGTTTTGAGTAATTTTTGCCAGTATCACAAAGACTGTTTGATAAGGCATGTTGGTACATTGTATTAATTCTTGCATACAGGGCCAGATTCTCAGCTTCATTAAAGCCTGTGAACTGAAGCAGATTTGCTTATGTCTGATTTAAGGCCTGAAGGAATGATTAGTTCAGTTCAAATTCCTTCATAACACAATGATTTATTCACTCTGCCCAACAAATCATGGGGCTGGAGTATATATTTTAAGGAGACATCAGTTTTAGGACAGATTTGAAGAGCTTTTCTTCTTACCCCATTTTAAGTAGTTCCTGCTTCTGCTGCTTCTTCCAAATGCCAAGCTATCCTGCCTTTCTGAATATGAAAGTCTTTTGAGTGGCATGCAGAATCAAACCAGAGAACTGATGTGGCTTTTTCCTGGGTTATTTTTAATTTGAGTTCAGCAAACAGTTCACCATTCAGCTACACAAACAGTTGCATGGCAGAAGAGAGAGAACAGCATGGGAGTAGGTGTAAGTAGTAGAGGACAAGAGAGGAAAGGGCTTCACATAGCAGCTCTGTTATCTGTAGTTGCTCTTCTGCCCATTTTTCTCCTCCGTACCACAGCTGGCAGAAGGCAGGGCATATCTGTACCTCGCTAGCTGAGGTTCACAGTCTAGCATTTTAGTGTGAACTGACATTCACAGGCAATTAAAGCAAATCTGCTAGACTGGGAACTGAAACGGTTCTGTTGTGGAAATGTCCTCCGGCAGAGGGGATGGCAGGCAGCTGGGGGTACCAATGCATTAAACCATTGCAGCTGTTTTCCTCATTGCGCTTAAGTCAGAGCTCTTAATTAAGTACACCACGTGTTGAAAAATGTACTACCCTGCTAGGTAATTTGTTCCAATACTAAATTTCCTTAGGAGTTAAAAATGAACATCTTCTTTCTGAATTGAATTCTGCTGACATCTCCTTCTCATCATTCACCTTCTCATGGCAGCATCTACTAGCTTCAGTACTGGAATTCAGTATTTAGAACCTAAGTAGGATTTTTGAAAGAGTGTGGGCTAGAACTTGGGTGTTTCCTAGCTCTCTGAGCTACCTTATAAAGTAAGGAGGAAGGTGGAAGTGCTAATTCAGGGTAAGAAGTATTGGGAAATGGCAGTAGGGCATTAAGAAAATGCTAGCTAGACTATTTATCTTTATAGGAAAGTCCATAAATAGGAATTAAGACTCTAACACTTCTATTATAAAAATGTTTGGGTTTTTTAACAGATGACTACCATGAGCATAAGATAAACAGAACAAACAATTATTTTACTTCAAGTAGTGTGAACAGAAGTTCATAGTAGATTATAACTTTATTTTGCCACTAATTCAAAGAAGGAAACAGCCTGGATAATTAAGCAAAAGAACCACGTTGAAAGCTGGGTACATTTTAAAAATCATTAGGCAAAAATAAGTCATCTGAAACTGATAAAATTATTTCCAAACCAGAAATAGATTAATGCTAGCAAGTATACTCTGGCCATGCATTTTAACATATAACCTCAATTAATCTTGAGTAAAATTCTTTAACCTCATAACTCCAGCAATTAATAGAGGAAATAGACTTGAAAGGACAAGTACGTACAAAGGAAACTTAATTTTATTGGTTGACTGAATCTGAACTGTGTTGTCTTTGTAGACTTTGAAACAATGAGAACAGAAATGTGAACTGTTGTTTAGCATTTGTTTACAATTGACCATTAATGAGGTAATGACTACCTTGAAATCTTTTCATTTGAGCAGAGTATTTTTTGAGTTTCCTCAGTCCTCTAATATATAAAGGACTGTAATACATAAAGCTTTCTATTCTGAATTTATGAAGACCTATTTACTCTAAACATGTTGTGTTATTAAGACCTATTAACTGTAATATTTTCTAGTACATTTTGAATTTTAAACCAGAAAACCCAGTAGACATTGTGTCTCTCAAAGCAAAGACTTGTACCCCAAATTAATCAGCATCTCTGAATGTTTAATAATAGTTGGATCTAAGCTCAATCGAGAGCTAGAAATGAGTCACGTACATTTATGTCATTTATCTGACTGTATTAAAACATGATATTTTATATAGATATGTTTAAATAAGATAAAAGTTTCAGTGGTTACAAACAGCCACTTTATTCAGGCGTAAATCCAAGCTACTGATGAAAGGAATTGGACTGCCTCTAACCTAACTCAGAGGAAAAAAGAATTAAGATTAGTTTTTAGTTCAGATTGTTGATCTAGTTCTTTATACAAAAACAGATATGGTTGTGCCAACCCAAGGGAGAAGGTAGGCACCAACTGCAGGAGCAAGAGAAGAAGGTGACGCCATCTGCTTCTGCAGCAGGGTGGATTTATGTGAGATTAAAGTGACCATATAAATACAGCCTTAGAAACGAAACCTGCTGGCTGGAAGAGTCTGTTTCCTCAAATAGATTCATGATTTGTTTATAACAAGTTAAGCCACAAGGGAATCCTTAACAGGCTTTGTCTCCTTTCTGGGTAAGAGTTGGCTCCACCTATTCATGCACTAGAAGCATTTGAATTTTTAAGAATTTGAATGTGATAGGAAATAATCTATTAAGATAAAATTAAAGTTAACACACTGATTAAATCAGAGTTCACAAAAATTTGCAGGAGGGGAAGGAAACAGAATCTCACTCTGAAGGGAACATGAGGGAAACTTTAGGTCTAAAGGTTGGATGTGTCCCCAGATCTTCATTCTCTTCCACAAAGACAAGCCTAAGAAAGTAGGGTCTGTATAAAACCAGACTCCCAGACAGATCTCTGAGCAAGCACCTTGATAGCTGGGTAATATGAAGAGAGAGAAACCTCTAAGTATTTGTAGACTTTATTTTAGGAAATGCAGGTGGTTTTATTTTAAATCATTGTCATGTTGTGTATTGTGTAAATACATTTATTAAAAGTAATTACAAACCAAGGTAACTGGCAAATACTAAGGCATTCCATTCCTACTGCTGCTGTAATACTTTAAAACTGTGGTACTGCTCGGGATCACAGAATATTTCTTAGGCATATCCAAACCATAAGAGCACTAATCCAGGAAGCCATGCTAGGCAGACAGAATTGGTAAAGCTGCTGTGAAAAAGGGAAGTCTTGTGATTATTAACATTAGAAGTCTTGTGATTATTAGCATTAGCCAGAGGCTCCCTGCATATAATATGATGGTGAGGACAGTGTGTGAAGCCTGAGGATTTCCCATGGAGTCTCTTATGATAGCGTTTGAGTTAAATCACTGTGTGGGTGCAGCTGCTTCAAATAACAGTGTAAGAAGCAAGTCCAGCACCATTGCAATAAGTTAATGTTTAGCTTTTGTTTAATGTTAAAACCTGTATTACTTGCTCAAGTAACACAGACTTTCCTTCAAAATAAATTGGATAAAATTCTTTATTATATTTATAAAGGTGCACATTATACTGAGTATCTTGAATTCAGATTCTTCTCTGTAGTTTTCCATTCTCCTCATTAGTCTCATATTTTCCTTCATTGTATGTCCAGAATTCCTGCACCCTTCAGCACATGTAACCACTTTTAGGTTTTTCTGAATTATTCTTAGTATGTAATAAGCTCCAAGTTGTCATAGAACTGCAGGTGAAGGTAAGAAGGTATTATAAAACCACATTTGCCTTTTCACCCCATGAGTGACAAACACTGCATTTGTATAATCAGCAGTTGATTTCTATCCCACGCACAAACCCTGCATCACTACAATAACAACACTCAGTGTTGATATAGCTGCATAGGAAACTTAAATATTAACAGGTAGCAATAAATCAACATAACTTTTACTGCTTGGGCATTAAGATATACTAAAGTTCTGCATTGGCATACAGAAATGGATAATGTGTGAACTGCAGAATGGAAAGGCATGTGCGAATGGAAACGCTGTACCGTAAATAACACATGAGTATGATTTATGTTCTATCTCAGTTGCTTTTCTGCATCTGCCCCCCCAGTCTTTAGAATATTCCTTTGGTTTTGCACACCCACTGAATGCCAAGTCGGTGCATGTTACACCTTTTCTGTTACTGTTCTGGCTTACGTGGCCTAGCTTTTCATGGGAGTTGCCTCTACTGAGGCTTAACTGGGAATTCTGTGTTTAACAGGTAGCTGAAAAAGGCTGAAATGGCTGTACTTTTTAGCATTTAGCAAAGCCTGGGCACAAAGAGTACTTGAAGAAGAACTAACACTTCAGTGCTGGAATAAAGCACCTGCTCTCACAGATAACTAAGATCTCATGTACTAAGTGAAAAATATATCCCCTAATGAACATATGCCAGGAACTATTTGGATCCAGACATAACAGGAATGAAACATTTAGATCCTTGCCTGCCATATGGGAGACCCACATTTCATGATTACTCCCAGCCTGTCATTCCAAGGGTTGGCATAGAGCACTGGATGAAGTAATGGCTTGAGATTATTCAGCAAAACGTTTAAATATTTGCTCTGTGGTCTCCTCTTGTGTTGCCTTTCCATTGCATGCCCGTAATCTAGCTAAACTTGTGCAAACCACTGAACTGTAGAGGGAGGTGATGCAGAAAGCACGGCCATCTGGGCCTGCCTGAATAGGAAGAGAAGAAAACACCCTTACTGTGAGAGTCGCTGGCTGTTATTAAAGCCAGGATTGCTTTTACAGAAGTGCCAAATCTTACTAATTAATTTTCAGATTTATACTTCAGAGTGACTCTGGCAGTGATTGTTATTCAAAAAGTGGTCACAGACTGTTCTTGAATCTTAAAGCACAAGTCTCTTTAAATTCTGCAGAGTTTTAATACTTTGTGAGCTCCTAACATTTGGTTTCCAGATACACATCTTTCCTTAAGACTAAGCCCTGCCAAAAAAACATAACTTATTCTTACAGTAGTATTTTTGTGACCTGTCTTTTCATCAAAGGAGCCTTCTTTGGTAAGCATGCTGAACACCAAAAGCCATAACATGCTACGTTCGTCTCCTCATTATTTTTATCCCCACACCGTGGCACAGACTTTTTGCCCAAACTCTCACAGCCAAAAAGCATCCGAATGGGAGACTCCCAGCTTCTGACTTTGACTCTGCTAAACACATTGCATTAAAAGAAGTCACAATCAAGTCATAAACACAAGAAGGCAGAACAAAAATAAAATTTTACATAAGAAAGGACAATTGTACTTCGAGTTAACAGTGTTCCCACTAATTTCAGTTGAGCTGGGACTTCTCACAGCACGTGAAGCATTAAGAGATCCTCTGGTGAAGGAGCCATTGATACTTTTTTCCCTGCTTTATGAGACTGATGTCCCTAATCTGTGTTAATAAGGGCCCAGGCAAACACTCCCTCCTTATTTTGGAGGAAATACTCTTTTTTTTAGACTATAACAGGCCCGCAGCTGTTTTTAATACTGTCTCCAGTAAATGACCGGAGCCTGTTCACAATCAATGAGACACATTATTTATTAACTGACTTCTTCGTAATTGTCCCCAGACAGGGCCCGAGCGCTTTCTGCCAGACATGAGCGCCGAGGGGAACTCGCGGGTGGCTCTCGGCTGGACGAGCCCCATTCCTGCCCCTCACGGCCCGGGAGCGGGGACGGGGACAGGGACGGGGACGGGTACAGGGACAGGGACAGGGGCAGCCCCAGCCCCACCGGATCGACGCGGCTGCGGGGGAGGGGGCGGGGCGAGGAGAGGAGAGGCCCCGCCCCCTCCCCCCGCAGCCCTGCCTCGCTCCCACACAGCTGCTGCCATCCTCCCCTTTAAGCAGCGGGTGGCGGCGCGGGCGGGTTTCTGCGTCGGCAGAGGCGGCAGCTGCCCGCCCTTTTTGCCCGCTGACAGCTGCTGTCGCTCGGCCGCCGCCGGTGCCTGAGGGAGGGCGGCCGCCGCGCTCGCTCCCTCTTCCCTCACCACCACCACCACCACCACCACCGCGGCGGCGCGTGTGCCTTGCCGAGCCGGCGGCGCGGCTGCAGCGGCAGGCGGGGAAGCGCTCCTCACCGCTCCGCCTCCGATCGCCGCCCGCTGCGGGGATGTGTGATTGCCATGGCGAGGCGGCTCTTCCCGGGGGCCTGGCTCAAGAAACCCCACTACGCGCAGGTAGGCCGGCAGCGGGCCGTCCCCCGCGGCGGGCGGGTCCGGCCGGGCAGGCCGGTGCCAGCACCCTTCCCTCCCCGCTCTCCCCCTCCGCAAAGTTACCTCAGGAGCGGGCGCCCCCCGCAGGGCTCGCCGCTTTTCCCGGCCCGGCGCGGGTGCGGCCGTCGTTCCCTCCCGCTGGCGGCGGGCGAGGTTCGGCTGCGCCGCGCTGCTGCTCGGCGGCTCGGCCGACGGGAGGTCGCGGCGCCGGGGCTGAGGCGCTAGCCGCGGCGGGCGGGCCCCTTGGCGGCGGGTCTTGGCGCACGGGAGCAGGTGCCGGGCGGCCTCGGGGGCCGCGGTGCCTGTTGCCGCTCCTCCCGCCAGTCGGATCGGGCCTCTCTCGCCGCCTACGGGGTGTAGCGAGCTCCACGGAGCGCCCTCCCCGAGCGGCCCGCGCTGCTCGCCGGCAGGACCTGTTACGCGGCAGCCTGGCCGCCGGCTCCCTCGGCCCCCTCGGGCTCACAAGGCACTTTCAGTTGGTCAGCTACACCCGCGGCATTGCCAGGGCCCGGAGGAACCCTCATGCTTTTCTCCACATGTCCCTCCTTTACACCTATCGCCGGTGTTGCGGACATCCATCCTATCAGAGGATGGACTAGAGCTTGCATGAGCAGACTCCTTTTTTCACGTGTCCTAAAAGAAGTAATGTCGAGCACTTTTCTTTTGCTGTCCAGTAGTTAGTTGCTCCATGCATTTCTGTGTGCATTCATAGACACACCTTTGTATTTACATATACAGGTACACATTTGTATTACTGAAGCTATCTGTGTAAGGATGTTTTGGTTGAAAGGGCTGTGGCTGTCTTGTAGCAGGAAGTTCTGCTGTGAAATGTTAGTCAGTTATGACCTTGTGGTACGCTAAGGGTTATTCTTTGGGGTTCCTTCTCATCTGTTGCATTACATTTTAATTAAATTGTAACTAAAATGAGCATTTGTTGAGTTGGAGGGGATAAATATATTCCCTTTTCTTATACATGCTACTTATATGTTCATCATGTGTTGATATTTTATTAAATGCTTTGTGATCATTGGATTAAAAAATGCAAACTTCATCCTGATGCATTTTAAAGGCTCAAATGTTTTAATTCCTCCTCATCTGGAACTTTTGAAATCTTATTCTTTTTTTGGAGGTACATGAAATGGGATGTAACATCTAAGGAGAAGTGTACAGATGTGGGTATAATCTTACCCTCTTTAGTATTTGTTTTATGGTATATGTCTGCAAATCTGGGTCAGTATCACTGGATTTTTAGACCAGAAAAGATTGCTCTCGATCTATTTACCGAAGTAGACACTTGTACAGCATTTGGATTCCCATAGGAGAAAGCCTCCAATACAAATAAAAATTAATTCATAATCTATATGCTACCTTTCAAATTAGGATTCTCCAAATTGTTTGCCTCCTTTGCCTTGATGATAAGTTTCTCTCTGATCGTTATATGGTCATGTCTGATAACATTTTTCTCTGTTCTTCTTCTCAACATTTATTTAAGGCCTTTCAAGCAAAAGATGTTATTTTAACATCTGCTGAGAAACAGGAAGACAGTAAGATCATTTATTAGAAAAGCCGAATAAATTAAATATTAGTTTCTATAGCAGATTAAAAAATATTTCTGACTATGCTTTCTTATACTGGAAGCTGCATTTGAATATTCTACAGATTTGTTTTAGGCTTTGTGAACATTAACATATTTTTCTGTGTTAGTGAATGTATGTTGATATGTGATGCATCCATAGAATGGCGGAAAGCTATCAATATATTGGCTTTTCTTGTCACTGCATGTTACTCTTGGTACATGACAAATGTAGTCACAGTTTAACTATACTAATTGCTGAGTGCTTTATTGAGATTTGTCTCCAAATAAGCCAATGCTTTCTAAGTAAATGCAAATGCTAGACTTGAACTCGCTGAGATGTAGCTATGAGCAAGATGGAAAGATTTGTGTAGTATTGCTACGCAGTATTTCAAGTAGCACACCAGGGAAGATGGTTGTACAATGGAAGGTATTGGTGAGTGACTTCCAAATTTTGTTGGCTGGTGTTCCAGACTTTTTGAAAACTGTGTTGTGAAGTGAGTTGATAGAACATCAGATTCTGTGAGACAGAACTTAATACCTACTCTAGCTTTCCTGCTGTAAAAGGAGCAGGATGCTATGAGTTGGTTTGCAACTGATACTCTGTGGCAAATGTTCTATTATTATTATTATTATTTTACATGTTCTTTAGCTTTTTATGCAGAATGCTAGATCCATAGGTAATCAGATGATGATCTTTCTGGCTAAGAAGGATGTGCTGCCAAGTATCAGCTCATATAAAAGGAGCAGGGCGAACTCTTAGATATCTTACCTCAGCCCAAAACCTAGTGGTTAGGGACCCACAGAGACAATGTTAAAGTTTCGTCACAAAACAGTAACTATGAAATACATTTTCTCATTACTTAGACTGCAAATCATGTAACAGTAGTAAAACAAATAAAACAACAAAAAAACCCTCAAACATGATAAACTTTTAAACGCTATGAAATACCACCAAAACAAAAATATAATTGTATTTATAGGATTTTACAGTTGGGTGATTAACACTGTAGGGATTTGATTTACATTTAACAAAGAGAGATTAGTGTCCCATATTTGGGAGACATTGTCCTGAGGTTCTTTCTGATAGCTGTAGTTAGCAATTGTATCATGAGGCTGAGGGCAAGCCAGCAGGGTTGCGTATTACAATAATCATGTAAAGAACACCTGCATGCTTGGAAGCTTCCTGGCCTGTAGAGAGTCTGGACCAAGTTTATAGAATCTTTAGAGATGTCCCATGGACTTCAGTGATGTACAAGAGACTGTCTTTGAAGGGCGAAAGAATAAATAAGTTTTAAAGCCCTACATAACAGAAATTTCCTATATAATCTTTTTCCTCTAAGATTTTTATCTTTTTTTTTTCTTTGCTTAACCTTTTAAGGGGAAACATCCTATTTTCCATCATGGTCATTATTTTATTTCAAAAGATACCTCCAACTCTGTTTACTCAGTTTGATTACTTGGGATACAAATAGTTCAAGACACTAGCATTATCTCAAGCATGCACTGTCTGCTCTTAAAAATGTGAATGTGTCCAGTACATGGCATCCAAGACAGCATGGGCTAATAGTCTCAGACATCATGTCAGCCTGCCCGAAATGCATCTTATGATCCATAAACCAACCTGAACACAGAACAAACCAGGATTTCCAACATGATCAGCCTACAATTTTTTTATCAGTTCTTTCCTATTGCTAATAGGCAAAACAAATGGAGTGAGCAACTCTGATCTGGAGAAGATGAGTGCACTATGGTTATGTGGAATATTTTGCAGAACTAAGCTCTCTGTACTATTAAACAAAGAAACACTTTCATACCCTTTAACCATAAAAATGTTTTAAATAAAAAGTATACTTACAAAAAACCTAGCAAGTTATGTTGCATTTTGATCTGCTACTCTCCATATGCTTTGGAGTGCAGCCAGGCTTGAGTTTTGCCAGACATGGTTTTCCAGTTCTGTTCCAGGGGATGAATGTCTAATTATTATTCAATTCACATGACTTAGTAGAATATACAAGTGATGGAAGAAGTTGACTCTGTAATATCCTTTTAAGCATTACAAGTGCTTTCCTTCATTCTTGCATTCCCTGGCTCATATTTAAAAGTCTTGGTGGAAGAGTAGAGCAGAAAAGAGAAATTGTCTTTCCTGGTTTTGAACACTTTCTTCCTTTTTTGATAATTTTGCAACTCTCAGTTCTTCTGTCACCCTGAATATGTTGTTATTAAACATGGTTCCTAGCAGTTTGTCATGATTCCAAATGAAGTCTGTCTATATGTATTGCTCCCTAATTTCTGTCTGGGACTTCTTGCTCAGAAGTTTGTTCAAATTATCTGCATAGCATATGCAGTAAGTCCGCTGTATTCAGGGTGCATTAGTGCATGTGTGACCTAACCAGGCTCAGTAAATCCGTGTCCCTGCTGCATTAGTACCGCATGAGCACATCAGTTCTGCCACTTGCGAGATGAAGTGGACTAAGTGTGTCTACACCCACAGACTGATTCTGGGGAGGAAATGGAAATTTGGTAGGGGAAATGTATGGGTAGAAACCACATAATGATTGGGCCTTTTGCTGAATGTGATAAGGAAGTCCTCATTAGAAAAGTAATTCCCTTTGAATGAAAGAGGGTAGAACCTGGTGGTCTTCTGTAAGCAGATGTATGCTCTTGTCCATGCTCTGAACTGGCAGGACGTAAGTCTCTTGCAAGTCAAAAGCTATGTGACTGCATTGGCACGGTGCTGAGCCCAAAATAAATCTAGCTTCTCTGGAACTTCCTGCCAAGTATATGATGTAGTCAGATGGCATTTGAGGAGGATTTTCGGTCTCAAACACATTCTTTTTCTGCCTGAGAAGGAGGACAAGTTTGGATAAATCCATATATACAGTATTCTCTCCTGTACTATGAATATGGTCAATACTCTGCAGTGGTCCTGAGGCCTGCAGACCACTGCTGGTCTCTGAGATTGTACTAAATGGTATGCGTTTAATACAAAATTGCATTAAAGAGCACTTTGGTTTAAAGTTTAGTATTATAAAGGTGCACGGAAGGAGTCAGCAAGAAACTTTGAGGAATGAAGAGGATTTGTTGTCCCAGAAGCTTTGGTTCCCAAGTAGTTTTTACCCATGAAACAGCTTTGCCTGGAATTGACAGATTTATTTCTATTGATCTTACTCAGATTTTACCAGTAGTTTTGTGCGCTATAGTATTTATGTTCTACAATATTAAGGTTATTAGAAATAGTTAAAAAAACAAACAAACAAACAACCAAAACAACCCTGTCTCTAAAGGAAATCACTGTATCTTATCTTTCAAATAGATGAAAGATAATCATTAGCACTTACTTGCTATAATTCCTGGTTCATAGGAGCTTCCTCTTATTATGTATGTGTGGGGAAATACTGAAGAAAGTTAATTTATTAGAATTTTCAGTAATCCTATTAATAGAAGACTTTTTGTAGAGAAGAGTCTTGTGACAGGCTTTAGGAAGACCATTGTCAGAATCGTCTGTAGAAATGAGGATGTGATAAAATAATTTTTAGTTCTCCCTGTAGGTGTTCTGTAATATTTTATTAAGGACTGGGTAATTAAATAGTTATGAAAGGTTAACTTCTAAAAACAAAAATCAATTTGAAAAAAAGCAAATACTTTTTTTATCTTTCCTATTCAAACTCTGCCCCCAAGCATCCTGTTCTCTGCAGACTTATTTTCCAGACTGACTGCAGCTGTAGAATAATAATCCTTCATATATTTTCATTTAGTATCTGTAAATGACATTTGTGTCCTTCTTGTGGTTGCTTGTTCATAATAATCTGCAACCCATGTTTTTTGTTTTCTTTTTTTAAGTTTTATGAGCTTCTGTCTCACACAGATGTTGCTTGAATTGCTGAAAACTGCCTGCCATTATGCTTGGTATCCCTTTATGTTTGTGGGTAAAATTTCACATAATAAAATAAGTTCTCGTGTTACTTTGAGTCTCTGAAAGTGTGTGTGATGGAGTTAGAGATCCAGATTTGGCTTCTGTGAGCTAGAAAGCCCTGGAAGACATGTTGGTATGTTGAAGTAAACATACCCAGAAACTCTGTACTGATGCAATTTTTGTCATGAATCGTTTTTATGCGTGGTGTTGGGTATCAAAATGTGGAATGTATTGTGATAGTTCCTGGCAAATCATAATTCTCTTTGGAGAAATAAAACTAAAAATTGTATTTAAGAGAAAGCACTTAAAGTTGCCAGAAGGTCTGGTGCTTATCAGAAGAAAGGAGGCATCTTGCTATAGCTTCTGCCTTGATTTGATTACTTTGTTTTGGGGGCAATACCCATTTTATAGGAAAAAAATATTTCCTCTTATGTTCCTTGTCTCCTAACTTGGTTAATAGAACTGAAAGGAAATAACTTGGAATGCTTTGTAGAATGCAATATGGGGTAAACTGGGACTTGGACTATATGATTAGGTCCCCTTACTTTCCCCAAAGAAGCTGAGTAAATCTAACATTGAAACTTTATCAGCATGACTGTAAGTATTGATGTTCATGCATGTGTTTCTTTGGCACAGAATTTTAGCATTGTTGAGATGTAAGTTAGGTTCTATTATATTGCAAGAATAGATATTCTGGATGCAGTTTATAGATAGCAGTCTTGAAGAGGAAAAAAGTAGGAAATGCTATAATTGAATACACTTTGTGTTAACTTGACAGCCCCCCCCGAGACTTGCATAGTCAGTCCTGCCCTTGTGTTGCAGCTTGCACTTCTGTGGCTAAAAGGAGAAAGCTGTGAACTTAAATGTTTTAAATGAATTAAATTATGCCACTTGGATTGGAAACATTTTTAGCTTATTTTTAACTGGTGCTTTTATTTACTTTCTGAAAGTAGTATGTAGACTTATCTGAAGAATGGGACTTACAGGGAAAGTGTTTCCTTCAAGAATGTGCAGAGGGTATGTCAAGATATGAGATGACTTCTGGTAGGATTAAAAAAAGTTAATTTGAAGAAGCGTAATTAAACTTCATAAATGAAAGACACTTGAAAATTAAAGTACATGAGATTATAGAGAAAGCACCCAGCTTCAGTACTGAATTCTTAAATTATGATTGTACTATAGTGCTGTTTACTTAAAAAAAACCCAAAGAAACTAAAAAACAAAAACCCCCCACACTTCTGGAGAAGGGTTTTATGTGTAGGAATGTCATCTGTCAGCTTTTCCAGCTGCTGTAGGCCAAGTGCTGGATGGAGAATAGGAGACTACCATTCTTTCTTGCTCTATATAGTGTATCTCAGCAGCTCTAGGCTGAGTAAAGAGTGTGGGAAGTTGGGTAGGAAGGAAGAGGACTTACCTGAAACGCCACACAAGTTCCTATTTTTTTTGCTGGCAGCAAATTTAGGTAGAACAAAAGTTGTTTAAAAACATAAATCCTTTTCAGATTGGATGCTCAGGAGTTTTGTTGCTGGAGTTCTCTGTGTGTGTGATGATTGTGTTTGGGATTTATTAATTTATTTTATGAAATACATGATGAAGCTTTGTCTGAGATTAGGTTCACAACACTACACTGGTGGTGTATATTTAGATGGAAAATAAAATTTCTTAAGTTAGCTCTGTGACAGTGTGTATGCAAGAAGTTAAGGATGATTTGAGTCAGCCTTTGCAAATGCAGCCATTCTCATTTCAGCCTGGCACATCTTAATTGTACTTAGTCAGTAAGGGGCTCAGTCAGTCAGCTGAGCTCTGTGGAGTGTTGCTGGGGTAGCCCAAGATGCTCCTCTGACTCCATGCTCCATTAGTTTACTATACCTACAGCTAGAGTGGCAGAGTGAGCATGCGCCCATACCTTAGCAACTCCAGCTCGTTATTTGTTTGACTACTGGAAGCTTCCAGTGAAAATGCTTTTTCATGAAGAGGATGATTCTCAGAGTGTGAGACATAAGTGTGTTTGTTTCTACAGACTCTGCTGTGTGGTGGTAGCCTTTGACAGAGGATTTGGGCAAGGGAGTGGAAGTGGGAATACTGGGCAGCTGTTTGCTTAGTTGACTAGAAGTCAATCCCGACAAAAAGTTGAGTACGAAAAACCAATGAACATGCCTTCATTGCATAGTTATCAATAACTGAATATGATCTGATTTTATCAAAATACCATGCTTTAATTACAGATAGCTTTTGTACCTCTCTTCAGATGCTGCTGTATCTCATTGTGCTTGCAAAGGCAAAGAAGGTCATTCTTTCTGTTTGGTGCTGTATCTAGTTACAGAAACGTTAGGCCAAAGTAAAAATAGATGAATGACTCACCTAGTTAAATAATTTCAGGAACTGTACTACAGAGCACTCCTTGGTATTATTACTATGTTGAAACCCACAAAAAAAATTAAACTCTAGGTTATGAAACCATGAGGCTTTAGGTGGTATAAGAACAAATAAAAATAAGTGAATTATTACAGAAGACATTGAACCTGCATGACTATACTATAGTAGTTCTTATCTGTAACTGCTAAAACTACTACGTATCATCTGTCCTTCAACCAGCAGAAAGTATGAAGGTAGCAAAGAAAAAGGACATTGTGTTTCTCTAGACGGACTGAGAAAAATCTGTTTGTATGCTCACAACTGATCCAGATCAGGTGATCCCTCAATCCTGTGCCTTAAATGTATTTGATCTACTGGTTTGGTTCACCTCTTAGTTCAAAACTGTGTTGCAAGAGACCTCTGCTGGAGGGCTGCCTCAGGGCTGGTAATGTGAGCTTCCTGGGACAGGTCTGATGGGGAAGGGTAGACCTCTTTGGGGGGGGTTTGGTTTATTTTGTGTAGTGTGGGTGTAAGAACTAAACTATGCAAAGAATCCATCTGCCCTGCTTACAGCTTTCCTTTGGTTCTGGAAGTCAGAACAGGGAGAGAGACACTCTCCTAGAGCTTTGCCATACCACCTCTGCTGGCTTCCCAGAACTGTGAAAGAAGGATGCTTGTGGATGATAAGCACATTTTGTACATGGGCAGTAGTTCAGGACAAGGATTCTTAAGTAGGAAAGTTGTGCTGGATAAACTGAAGAAGTGGACGAGGCACTGAGTAGTGTTGGAAACTTACTTGAGAATGGAAGGTGGACAGTGGAGGAAGACTGGAACTGATGCCAGTGTTGCAAAATCAGATGGAAATAGACTGGAAATAACTGAAAGAAAAAAAATAGCAGAAAAGGTATGGTTCAAGAGGGGGACACTAAGACTGGCTAAGCAAACAGCTTGAGATGGGTACTGGAAAGAAAAAACTAGTAAGTGAAAATGGTAAATGACTAAATACAGAAAATGATCTGGAAGAAAGAATAGATGAGGCTGAGTCCACCTGAGCTTGAACTAAGATTTCAGTTCTCTTCTGTAGGGGGTGGGGTGCGGGGGAAGTATTTCTGAATCTGCTGGTGAAGTATCAGTTCTAACTTATTGCTGGTTCACATGTAGGATGACTTCTACTGCTTTTCATCAGTCTGTTCAAGTAGTGTGGTTCTTCAATAAAGTTTGTGATTCTTCATGGTGTAAGCATGTAGGTGTGGTATTTTGTCCTTTTTTTTTTTAAGCTATGAAATTGCACTAAAAGTCTTGAAATTCTGTCATTTTAGTAGTGTTCTTTCAATGGGAAAGGCTGATGTATGGTATTTCTTTTTTTTTTTATGCTCCCCAGACCCTTGCTGTCAGTTTTGTTTTCTTGGCCATTCTGTCCTCCCTACCCCCAGCTTCCTCATACATTTTTCTAAGATGGTTCTAAATGTACTGTAAACCACACAGCATTATTGTTGGTCTCCTTTTGTACTCCATCCAGTTTGTATCCATGTTGTGGACACCATGCTTTAGAGGAAATTACATGTTACTCCAACTAAGGTCTTTGTGGCTCTGAGGAAAATAGCAGAAATTATTCCTGTCTTACAACATTCCCAATAAAATATCATAAAAGAAGAACTGGCTGAAGGAACTATCTGGTCAAGATTTATCACCAGAATAAAAGCAGTTAGCTGTATCTATCTCCTCTTTTAACTAGGTAGTTTTAAGATCAAGTCAAGGGAGTGTGTGTGAAGGAGTGAAGGAATAGGGATGCACAGCTGAGGCACATGGCAGGACCGCAGCTGCATGGATTGGAGTCACCTTTGCGTGTTTTGGAACTGACCTTTCTTGGATTATCTCTTCCAAGAGGACAGGGTGTAATGCATGCTGGTTGTCTGTCATATTTTTCTAAGTATTCATAAATTATTGTAGTCCTTCCAGTTAAAGAGAAGAAAAGCTGACTTATTTACATCTAAACTATTAGACATCTACACTGCCACGATCAGCCTTTCAAAATTTGGATAGTACTTCTTAGACAGCATAAACAAAACCTTTACATTATTTAATGATAAATATTAATATTTAGTCTTTTTCATGGATGTTTAGAGAAGACGAAGGATTCTATAAACATGGTTTACTGTGAGTGGGTACAATGATTTGTTTTTTAAGTGACTTTTTGGTACCTGAATATGCTATGTATGTTACAGAAAGGAATATTCATTTTGCTCTCTTCAACAATCTAAAATATGAATGGTTGAAAAAAAAAAGTGCTTGTAGTACATGGTCTTCTTTAAACTGGCTTCACTTGCAGCACTGGCAGTGGAGGAACAAAACTTAAAAATAAGGCAAATAGGTTTAAAATGTTGTTAGTAAAATTACTTCAGAATATTTCTACTGGTTTTGCCAAGGTGTACTATCCTGGAGTTGTGCTGCCACAATTATTTGCAGTCTTGTACTGTGAATCAGGTCAACTACCTGATTTCATCTGTGGTATAGACTCACAAACAGTTCTTTGGGTGTAATTTTGACAAATATGGGCTTCAGGATAGAGATGCGAAAAAGCAGGGGCAAAGCAATTTGTACTGTACTGAACAATTTGTATAGTGAAATTGTAGTCTAAGCAAGTCCAAAGATGTGATTGTTCTGTTCTGGTTCCAATATTCAAAAGCAGAAAAATTTAGAATACGACACTAATGAGTTTTTTACTATAACTACTTATCAGTGAAGTTCCTGTGGCTGTATGACCAGATCATGTTGTGATATTTCAGCTGAAATACAGAAAATTATAGCTTAGTATATTGAAGAAGATACTAAATTTCACCTGGAGATTTAAAGAAGTGATTTAAATCTTTAAATCTCCAGATGCTGGGCTGTAACTACAATATTTACTCAAAGGCAGAGGAACTGGTCTTGAACCAAGGAAAGAAATTTTGAGATTATAAAGTGGACAAGTGTGTGTATATGATCCTATGGAAAGAAAACATCCACTTTTAAGTCAGGCCTCTTGTATTAGACTTGTATACAAGCATGTTACAACTCTCACTTACTTCAATAAGGTGTCTGAATTTAAAGGTTGTTCCCAAATAAACTTCAGTGATGCTCCTAATTTTTTACTGAAGCTTTGAATTCTTGTGCTGAGAAAGGTGAAGAATGTGCAGATTTGAACAAGCTTCAGTAGATCACATAAAGACAGCATTAAAACTTTTTTTGTTCTACTCTAGAAGGAGAGAAATATGAAATTGTGGTTAGAGCAGTGGACTGTGACTTTTGAGGTCTAGATTTAGGTATGAGTCATTACCTGTGAGGCCTTGGGTGGGTTGATCTATTTCTGCTTGTCCTCAGGAGAAGTGTTCACCCATTTTGTATCTAAATTTACATTCTTGCAGAGATTGTGGATAAATATTTATTAGCAACTTGGAACCAGGAACACTATTTTGATGTGGAATTTCATGGTACTACGTGTTTTGAAGGGACATAAAGAATCATGAGAAATACTTATGCTAGAACTGTTTAAAGACCATACCAGCATGCTCCTGCTTTTCTGTGTAACTTGTTAGGTTAACTTCTTGCATTATTCAAATTGGGCTTTTGGTGGTTTTGTTGGGGGCAGGGGTGGGTGAGGTGGCAGGGATTAAGATTTCCTTGGACTGAGGCCTTTGACTTTGGCAGCATTGTATCTTAGGGTCGTTTGAGCATAAGGGGTGTCTACCCACTTCTCTCAAAATATAGCCAAAAGGCTCTCAGTCTTTCTCGTAGAATGAGTCACATGGAATTTGGGACTGCTTTTCTACATTTGAAAGTGTTAAAACACCTTGCGTGCACCTTCACCTTGATTCACAATTACCCGTTCATTTTTTAAAATCGTTATGCTATAAAATGGAATGAAAATAGGATATAAAATTAAGGGCTGAGCCATATGCCATCACCTTTCCTAGCAGTTTTTCTGTGTTGTTTCTTGCATTCCTGCTTCTCTTTGAGACTTGATGTTCCTTACAGAACTATATGGGGTCAAGATACACTTCCTCTTTAGTCTTCAGATGGAGTGAGTGCCTGTATGAAAGTGTACCCGGAATCATGAGATGAGTTACAGTGGAAAAGTCAGAACCACCCTAGGTTGAGAGTAGGACTCCTATACCTAGGGATTATACTTCTTTTGTTAAGGTCTGAAAAAGTCAGTTCTTGCGATAGGTGTGAAACCAAGCTCCTATTCAACTGATTAGAACTGCTTCTTTGATCTTATTTCCCTTAAAAATAAATAAATAACTTATTTAGAAAGAGAAATGCATCTTTGAAGATCTTCCTATATTTGTGGAAGATTATTTTCTTTAGTAACATTATTTTTTTCTAAAATATAAAATATTTAAAAGCTGAAGCCATGTATTCAATTTACTGTGATTTAAGATAATTACTATCAAATTGTAGTAATTTGGAATTATTTCAGTGCTTTTTCTCCCATGCAGATGGAGCCATCTGAAATTAGTATGTGCGAGATGGGTTAACTTGGTATGTACGTATGTGACGGCAAAACTTCTCATCATTACTACCTTTCTTGGAACCTTTTCCAAACATATGGAATGGTTTCTCTATGAGGAACAGATAAGCTAGGACCTGTCAATCTGGAAAAGAGATGACATGGCAGGGGGGCATGTGATGGAGGCTCACAAAATCATGACATGGAGAGATTGGATAGAAATCGATAACTCATCTCTTCCAATACATGAACTAGGGGATCTCAAACAAAGCTACTGTGAACCAGATTTAAGCAAAATAGAGTCCAGTCCCTGACCCTGGTACAGTGGATAGTAGACCTGTGGAATGAATTGCTAAAGGGTGTTGTGGATGCTAAAAGCTTATGTGGATTTTAAGGAGTCTGGGTAAGTTCATGAAAGATAAATGGCTTGAGATTTACTAAATATAGAAAATCACATCTGGCTTAGCCAGTTCTTCTAGAGGAAAGTGGGAGCACATTTGGGATATATATTACGTATTCTCACTCTTCGATGGCATTTATTTATAGCTATTACTGAAGATCAGGATACTAGTAGAAATGGATCTCATACTGACCCAATACAGCTGCTCTCATGCACTTTCCTTATATCCTGTTGCTAAAGCTGATACTGACTTTCTGATTCTTTTCTAATCGTGATGTGAGTATGAAAATCAAACTGTTGGCACACCAGACTCAGAGGAGAAAAAAAAAAAAAAGATCAAAACGTGCCTCCTCCCTTACAAGGCACTTAGCTCTCCCTCAATTCTTAATTTATAAATACTTTTTTCCTCTGTCCCTAGTGAAAAATGTAAATGTGAGGCCACAGAAACAACAGGAAAGTCTTGCATATAGTTATGGGAAAGACCATGAAAGGTGAGGCTAGTACAGAGGGAATTTTACTTGCATAGTTAAATGGTGTCATTTCAAGGAAGGAGTGGGAGACTTCAGCACATAGAACCTGTCCCTGATACCCACCCTGCTCATTCTATATCTGTCTTGCATATTTATACATTAACACAGATTATTTTTTGACCAGATTCATGGTCTGTTTTATTTGGTTTACCAGGAGTGGAACATAAATAACTGGTCTTAGAGAAAAATGCAAGTAATTGAGCTCTAACAGTTTATGATTTTGATCAAATTGGTTCCTGCAGGCTGGCTTGCCCTATGAGGATTTCACATTTTATTTTATTTATTTATATCTTAATTTTCCTTCCACCTACATAAGTCAAACTGACCTCCCCTCTCAGTTTTGCTCGCTGAAGGAACCAAATGTTCCATGTAATGCAGTCTGCTTATTTTATCACTGTGGAAGTCAAATTCTTAAAGGTGAAATAGTAAATCGTGTTTGTTTCTGTAATTCTGACTGCTGCTGAATGAATTGCAAAGAATATTTTCTCTTTGTGTCCTCTAGGTACGTTTCTCATATATGCGGATGAAGTATCTCTTCATCTCTTGGTTAGTAGTATTTATTGGCAGCTGGGTTACGTATGTTCAGTACTCCACCTACACAGAACTATGCAGAGGACATGACTGTAGGAAAATAATAGTAAGTATATGTAGCATAGCTTTCATAAGTGTTTGTCCTGACTAATTCCACAGCCAATTCAGTCAGTGCCACATGTAAATTAATCGAATTCTGCTATTCCATCATGTTGAAGTAAGATTACATCTTCAATTACAGATAACCAGTTGTGTCTCAACATTGTTTTGGTATAGGGTTATTAAAATTGTTTTATTAGATTTTTCTTTCAAGAGTAAAGTGTTGGGAGAGATACAGTTGCCTCCTTTCTTGGGCAATTTGTTAAATATTTTTTCCCCTGTTTGTTTCAGTGTGATAAATACAAAACTGGAGTTATTGATGGGTCAGCATGTAGCAGTCTTTGTGCTAAAGAAACATTGTATTTTGGAAAATGTTTGTCGACAAAGCCCAATAACCAGGTAAGGCTTTACTCATCCAACCTAGTTTTATTATTTCCCACTGAAAAGTCATTCTCTAGAACATCAAGTAGACCTTAGTGTCTGCAAGCTGTATCTGTTTGATACAGATTATTTCCAACTGTATTAGCTGTGACATGCAGAGCATGTTTATATATATGTATATAATATACCTATACAGGGAGAATATCTAGGTACAATATATATTATTAATAATATATTATATACAACATGCACTTATATATAACATACCTGTATATAATATATATTATTCCTATATGTAGATGGGTATATTATTATTTTATAATACATGTATTTTATAAACATATGTATAATATACCAGATCCTTCCACATTTTGACAGAATACCTATACTTTTGTACAGTATACTGCTTCTCTGCTATCCTGCTTCGCAAATAGAAGCAGCAGCCTCTTAACAACCTATGCAAAGATGGTAGTAATGCCAATACACTGTTCAGCAAGCTGTCTTTGTATTTTGACAGTGTAGTGTCTCCTAAGTACCTGCAGTAATGTATTGTATTTGAAGTTGTCATTGTTTGAATGTGCTCTATGCATTGTTTGTACGCAGGACTCGGTTTTCTAATCTGTGTTACTACTTGACTCTTGAAGCAGTGGTTGGAGAGCAGGTGGTCTTTAGATTATGGAATTCTACAGTGTTTTTTACTGTTTTCCCTCTTTTCCTGCATAGATGTATTTAGGAATCTGGGGAAATCTGCAAGGTGTTATAAAATGCCAGATGGAAGAAGCTGCTCAACTTGATTTTGGTACTGACCCAGAACCAAGGAAGGAAATAGTCCTATTTGATAAACCAACAAGAGGAACCACTGTTGAGAAATTCAAAGAAATGGTATATGGTCTTTTTAAAGTAAGTATATGCTTATTTATTTGATTTTGACAGAAAGACTTATTTTCCTGCAGCTGGAGAGAACGCCCTATTACGCAAACCTTGTTAAAGTGCATGTTAGAAAAAGAATCACAAAAATAGTTTTTCCCAGAGGTGCTTATCTCAAAGTTTGAAGTAACTAATTATCAGGTTTTTTCCTTACTTTTTAACAGGTGGAAGCTGGTATGTGTCTTGTATGTCTACAGCTTTCACTTCTATTTGTATAGAAAATATGGTAAACATATTTTTTGCTGCTTTTGGGGTTATTGTAACCTGGTACAAAGACTGAAGCACAATTTGAAAAATTGTTCATGCTTGGGAAGAGTTACTATGTTAACTGAGCAGCAGGAATCTCTCTAACCGGAATGACCAGCCATACTTCTCCCAGTTCCTTCTGTGTTATATTAATGTGGTACTTATTTCTATTGCTTTAATGCTACCCCAGAATTTTCATAATATAGAGTCATAACTTTGATGCTGTGTCAATACTGATTTTGGGTTTTCTTTCTTCAAATTCTCTTGCTATTGTCATAGCTCCTGTGTCTCCAGTGATGGAAATAATGCTGTTCTAGCTGAGTGAGCATATGTGTACGCATGCACACAAATAAAAATAATTATGTAAAGCTGATGACAGTTGTCATGCATTACAGTAGCTTTGTCTCTAAGAATGCATGAGTAGCAGGTGTTTTAGAGTAGTTTTTAGGAGAATTTGGGAAAAGTTTATGTGACTTTCTGTGTGCATTGGTGGTAGTTGAAAATGCAACAGTTCTGATTCCAGCAACAGCCTCTTTCTCTGTATTGATACAATGGAGGTGGTTATACCAAATAACAAAAGTATTTCAGTACATTTATCGTATGGGACTTGTACCCAGTGTGTCTTTGTACTTTTTATAGTTGGACAAAATGTAGTTGCTGCTGTAATTTCTCTACACCTGTAAGGTTTAATCAGCTGAAAACTAAACCTGATCTAAACATTTGAATTCTACATACTTTTTCTAAGAGAATATTTAACAAGCTACTTGATAACATTTTTCTAAAGACTGATCTGACCAAGAACAATGTTTGGATTTTAATGTTCGCATTTTGAAATGCAAAGAACGCTAGTACTTTCAGATGATCATATACTTGGTGCCTTTGAAAACAGAACAAAAAGGAAGCTCTTCAGGCATCTGGTAGCAAGTCCTGTAACATCTATAACCAATGAAAACTAGAACATAACATACCCTACCATACTATCCATAGGAGGAGAACAACAGGAGGTAGAATGACAGGTGGATTGGTGGTAGTTAATGAAATCATACTTAATCTTTTTTGTTTGTTGCTTTTAGGCAAAATTGGGTGAACAAGGAAATCTTTCAGAACTGGTTAATCTCATCCTATCTTTTGCTGATGGAAACAAAGATGGTAGAGTTTCTTTGCCAGAGGCGAAATCTGCATGGGCACTTCTGCAGCTAGATGAGTTTCTCTTAATGGTGATCTTGCAGGATAAAGAACATACACCCAAGCTGATGGGTTTTTGTGGTGATCTCTATGTGACCGAAAGAGTTGAATATACCTCTCTCTATGGAATCAGCCTTCCATGGATTATAGAACTTTTCATTCCCTCTGGCTTCAGAAGAAACATGGACCAATGGTTTACTCCATCATGGCCAAGAAAGGCAAAAATAGCTATAGGGCTTTTAGAATTTGTAGAAGATGTTTTCCATGGACCTTATGGAAACTTTCTTATGTGTGATACAAGTGCCAAAAACTTGGGATATAATGATAAGTATGATTTGAAAATGATGGACATGAGAAAAATTGTGCCAGAAATTAATTTGAAGGAAATAATTAAAGATCGTCAGTGTGAATCAGATTTGGACTGTATTTATGGTACAGACTGTAGAACTCTATGTGACCAAAGCAAAATGAGATGTACCACAGAAGTAATTCAGCCAAACTTGGCAAAAGCCTGTCAGCTACTTAAAGACTATCTACTTCGTGGTGCTCCTTCTGATATCCATGAAGAACTAGAAAAACAACTGTACTTGTGTATTGCTCTTAAAGTCACAGCAAATCAGATGGAAATGGAGCATTCTTTAATACTCAATAACTTAAAAACTTTACTGTGGAAGAAAATTTCCCATACAAATGATTCTTAGCTTCTCCACCAGCAGAAGATAATACTGATGCCTGCCACTAGAGGTGGCCCTACCACATTTGATAAAAATGATCTGCAGCATTTTCTAAAGATGTTTCTTTACTTACATTTCATGAATGGCTCTTTAACTCTTGCCCTTCAGTCAGTACCTTATGACAGGGCTTCTCAAAGAATGAACATGCCACTGAATGACCGGGCAGAAGCCAGAAGCACTTCTGGTGTTCCAGTGCTGTGTTATGGAAACAAAAACCCTGCATGCTTGACTGTTCTGTGCACTTTGTCAGATCTTGAACAGGATGAAAGTATTCACTGTGCCACCACATCAACTGATGGAACATCTTATAATTCTGTGAAACTCATTGCTCACTTGGGAAATACCTACAGATTTTTATCCTAAGTAGTTTTATGAAGAACCACCACTACTGCAAATAATTTGTCTGAGTCCAAGCTGCTGTTGTGAATAAACTGAACTGTGACACTGAAGTTTACTAATACCTTGGCATGGCAGAATTTGCACATTAATAATTTTTAAACTGTGGAAAATTAGAATTTTATTGTAGAACTGATAGGTTGTAATATGAGACTTAAATCAGATTTTGTTTACACCTTGTTACCTCATGCTTACATCTTGAATGTTTAAGTAGTTCAACACTTCTTAAGTCCTTATAGAGTGAACCATGTTGGGAGCCAAGAATTTTAGAATGTTATTTCTTAAAATCATGTATATAGTCTAGCAGCAATATCAACATCCATTTAAAAAAAACTGTAGATTATTGTACTTCAGTTGAAACCTTTAACCGAAATCAAGCTGTAGCAAATACTGAAGAGAAGGAGTTTGTAGACTAGCTATTTTATGAGAACTTAAGTTAATTAATTTTTAAAAATACTGATAGTAGAAATGTCCTAACATTTAAAAAAGGAGGCTTGCATAGTGTAGGAGCCTGCTGTTTGACATGTGAAACAATAGTTGTGCATAAAGTCTTAACTCTTTACTGTCCCTCCAAATTTAGCTACAGACTTGTACTTAAATCCTCTTGAACTATTGCAGGAAGTAGATAAGCCAGAGCTAGACCTGAACTGTAGGATGGAAGCTGGATTGTTCAGGATCATGAAATACTGCTTAAATGGGAGCCTATGAGATAGTAACAGCTAGGAATGTGGTAGAACATAAGTGAGCTGTAGAGATTACTATTCTTTTTTCTAGTAGCATCTGAGTCATTAAGTCTCAAGTTGTGAGTACATAAACACCATCTGATCCTGGCACTCCACTTGGCATGACTGCTGTACCACCTTTAATCTGCATCCCTATTGTTTCTCAGATTTAAGTCTATGTTCACAATTATGCAGAACGATGTCCATAAAACACCTTAATACTGTGTTCAATACTTAGCTGTTAATATTTAATTTATAAATGCTTTAGGTATGTTCAATCCTTAATGATTTTAATGGTAGTCATCCATATATTTCTAAATCCTGGCCCCTTAATTTGTTTTCAGCATAGGTAGGAAGAACAAGCTTTATTTAAATATTTGAAAGGTTGCTAATTGCTTTAGGTATCCTGTATTAAATGCATTCCTTGAATGATTAAACTGAAGTACAGGACCAATATAAAGTCATTTCTCCATACCATATGTAATAGCTTGGGTTAAGAGTGTACTGTTTTGTAAACATCAGCTTTTTAGTTTAAGAATTAACTATGCTAATGCTAATTACTGTCTCTAACTTGATAATGTCCTTTAATTATCTGTGGCCAGCAATGCACTCAAATGTCAAGTGGTCATGTTCTTGCTGGAAAAATCTGACTAATTGCTACTAGGTTTTGGGCAGAGAAGATTACTGAACCCAAAATGATGCTGGGTATTTTAAACTGCAAAACATGTTTAATAGTGCAGTTTTTTGTACAGAACCTTAATTTTTATTGCTGTTGCATCAAGCTGGAGCTTTCATTGGAAAAAAACCAACATGTTTGTTTACAATGTATCACAGACCTCCTTTTCTCTTTCAATAGCCATACTTAACCATCTATCAGTATCTTAAAGCAAAACATTCTTCAGTGTAGCCTACTTGACTCATGTTTTAACTGTGCAACCAACTTCAGTAAGTCTAATGGGAAACAAATAAGAAGTGCCTGTGAAACTGAGATGTAGGAGAAATAAGGGATGGGGCAAGTCAAGGCCTCTAACTAAGCATGTATATGCAACTTAAAAGTGAATTCTCTTGTGTAATCACTAAATGTGAAGTATTTAGCTTAAGACAGTACCTGTTTCAGTAGCAGCCAGAGCTTGGAACCGAGTGTGCAGGAAGTGCTTACTTCAGTTACTGGAGGAAGCTTGAATACTTCAATTAGACATGTATTCCTCTATCAGCTACAGTTAAGTCACAGTAGGGAAAGTGTTGCCTAAGGCTGCCTTTAGGCAGAGGCTTTAAAGCCTACTGTGACTACTCTTGCTTTTTTCTCAAGCAACATACAGATTCCCCCATAACATTAAGTATACTGAAAGAAAAAGGGTGGAGGACATGTAAAGCCCTTTTTAAAAATTTAAAATATTTTTATAGTTAGAAGCAGCAAGTTCTTGTATCTAGTCTTTGATACTAGTCATGCCAAAAATTAATCAAATTGATTTCCCCTTCTTATGGGAATAATTCTAATGCAGCAGCCTTGGTTTTGAAGTCTGTCATCTCTCCTCCTCTGTGAAGGAGTTCAATTCTTACAGTACTTTGAAGAGGGAAAAAAACCCTTAAAGCTACAATCTGGACCATAAAAAACATTCTGCATCTTTATAAAATATTAATATTAGTCAGTCTTACACAGTTGCTTACTCAATAAATTTATTGCCACTTTTTCCAAAGCTTCACAGAAAATTGTGGAAGTTGTCTTAACTATCTGCTGCACGCTCCTGGGCCCTGAGAAAGCTAGCCTTCTTCTGAGCAACACGATCTTTCTTCTGGGCGAGGGACATCTTGGGACAGTTCCATCTGCAATGTAAGCACAGTGTATGATATATCCAAGGCAGAAACAAGCAAAAAAGGCAGTCAAGAAAGCTGCAGCACACCAGAACTGTAACTAAGAGTGCTATGCTAGAACATATTCCCACTTCTGTAACACTTTCTTGCCTCATCATGATTTAAGGCTGTAGTTAGGGCACCACAAAAAGGCATGGTTAGACTGCAGTTTTAATTCCTCAAGAGGTAAGCTCAGTACTCTTGTGACTAGAGTATACAGTATCAAGCCCAATGCAATAGCTGTGCCTTCACGTCTTTTCTCCCAGACCTCTGAAATATCAAAATAGTTTAGTACTGACAAATTAGTCAGCCTGCCCTCTCCTGAAGAGAAGCAGCTTTAACACTAAGACCTGAAGATACACACTTAACAGTTCCAGCTATTCAGGTGCCAAGCATGCTCTGCTTATTTTTTATATATATATAGTTGAGGTCTCTTAAATTTTGGATTCCTACTGCTAATGTTAACTCCTGACAAAGTTATACAGAAATGCTTGTATCTTCATCTGCTCTAAAACAGTTGTGAGTTTTGATGCAACTGCAATGTGAATCACATTATTTTAGTTACATTAAAACAAGTATCTTCAACAGAGAAGTCCTGTTGATGTTAAAGAGGATGAGAGTTTTACCTCTTTTTCTTGACTTCTCTCTTGGGTTTCTTTTCATGGACTGGATTATCCCGTATAGCAGCATGGGCTTTTTTATACATTTCTTCCATCTTAAAAAAAAAAATAATTAAATTCTCCATAATGGTCCAGCTGTAGGATCATACAAAAAAATCCAAGATATCCTTACCCAAGTGTGCACTAGAAACAAGTTTCATCACACTACAGCTTGTAATTTTGTGTGGTTGCCTTTAAAACACTTTCTTCATACTGAAGATCACTGACACAGGATATTGAAATTCCTACTATCACTATAATACAATTTAAATATCCAAACCCACAACTTAGACACAGAACAGAGAAAGTAATTTTACCCTTCTTTTACAATTAGGGAACCAAGGCCATACAGTATCTACAGACTACTTACAAGTCTCATAAATACAGGCTAGCATCTTGCAGTTGAAATACTTCTTCCTCTGAAGCCTACTTTCACTGCCATAGCTTCCCTACATTTAAATTAAAAGGCAGTCTAGAAAGTTATTCTACTTCTGCCTATAACAAAATACTTCATGTTTACTTATTAAACCAAAATTACCCACACAAACTCTGTCATCAGACATGTACTCTTACCACTTTTCAGACCCTACTGTAGTACATATTACAAAGCTGCTTAGTAAGAGGGAAAGAGTAGAAAGCTGTGAAAGCACCTACAGATTAACAAGTCTTGCAAAAGCCATGACAGTCCCTGCATCATCCCCAGGGATGCAATAACAGAAATACATTAGCAGAGGCTACACCCAAACAGCACTTTCTGACAGCTCATAAAGCAGGTCATTGTACTTGAGCAACTATTCTTCCAACATGTAAGACAGGAAAATGGTAGTGATCTGTTCAGTTACATAGAGCAATAGCAGAAGGTACCAGAGGATCCCCATCTGTCTGCTGCTCTGTCCCAAAGACAACTATGGGTCCATAATGGCACCAATTTTAAGAATACCTTTGCTGGTGGTTAAGACCACTAGACCCCAGCTGTGAAAAATTTTCTAGATATATGAAGAATAACTGTCTAGCTATTGACATAAGTCCTGGGCCCATTTCATTGCAATACAAGCTATAAATATTGTTTGTTTAGTAAAACAGATTAAGTTGGCATTTAGAACACAATGTTACTTATTTTTAGTAAAGATTAAGTTACAAAAAATTAGCAATTGGTTAAGTTTACAAACAAACAAACAAACAAAACCAACAACAAAACCCCATAGCAATAAAGGGATAAAGAATGAAGTTAAGTTTTCCACAGCCTAAAAAGGGGACATGAGAATGTTTGTTTCAAGCTTCAGGACCACTAATTGGGGAAACCAAGCAAGAACATTACTGACAGCAAGACAAACCACCTGAAAGGAGTTTAACACCTGAAACAAGTGAAAGCAGCACCTTCGTAATCTTACATATCTTCTAGTGTTTTGTACGAAATACTCTACAATTTAAAGTAGTACTAAAATAAGATGTATTACATTCTGTGTAGTTTCATGAGATGCTAGCTTGGGCTGTTCTATATTCGCCTGGGACCTAGAACTACCTATAGGGTCACAGAAATCATAAAACAGATTTGACCTAGAACATATCCTCACAGTTGCAACCACCACAGCTGCAGAAATGACAGGCTGTGGTGCAGGATTAGGAACGAGTGAGTAGCATGTATAGAAACTTGATGTTAATTCCCACATCAGGAAAAAAAAAAAAGAAAGTGGTCTAGCTTAGAATGCAGTCCTGTAAGCTTAGATTTATAGGTAGAATGTTAAGCTTCACAGCAGGAAAAAAGATCTCACTTTCAAAAGATCTACAATATACTACAGAACCCTTAATGAAGGAAAATTTCTTTGTGTGGATAACATACAACATGAATAACATTATTTTACATAACAAGCCTATTTGCATTACTAGAGAAGGCCCTATGCAAGACTTATCTCTATTAATGCACAAGAGGCAGCTGGACAAATCTTACCCCATCAGGTGTTACGTTGTTCTTTATGTATTGGGAGAACTGTTTTTTGTAAGCATCTTCATCCTCCTCCATCAGGTAACGCATATAATCTGCAACATTTTGGCCCATGATATGCTTGCGGTGAACCTCTGCATTGAATTCTTTGCTTTCCGAGTCATAACCAGGGAAACGTTTGGTACTGTGAAACAGCAGTTCCAGTCAGATTAAGACATACTGCCAAATCCTCTAATTCAGAGGCTAAGTTCCACAAAGAAATGACCAACTGAATGAATGAATCAGATTCTCCTACAGATAACTGAGGAATAGGACCCTCTAATTAAAAATTAAGCGATACAGAAAATTAAGAAATAGAAGTTTTAAGTTCATCTCAGCTGCCATCAGTCCCGTCTTGAAACAGTGCAGTACATCATATACACACCATGGACCAACTACAGAGTGTTCAGTCATTGGGAGTGTCATCATATAGCAGCCAAGTCAGAAAAACTGGACAATTAGTCAAGAATGAATAGGACAGCATGGGGAAGGGTAGGAAAATACACAACAGATCTCAGATTTTTCCCCCCCACTGCTGCTAGCAGAAAGAAGCGGTCAACTGTAATATCAGTGTTAGATAACACTACCAAAAATCATTCAGTCATTCATAGCCTATGACAGGAATTGTCAAAACTTCCACGTGGAAATTTAAGTGCAGGTAGACTGCTCAGACCTACTATTGTACTGACAACTGTAGCAAATGTCAATGGTTTTGTACCTGGTGTGTACAGCTTTTCACAGTTAAATACATACATACACACAATTTGCTAGAGACTTAAAACAACAGAATACTAAAGGGTATTTACTTAAGTGCATTCAATTGATGACTTTAAGTAAAAGCAACAGGGTGGTTCTTTAGTTTCTAAAAACTTAATAGCATCTCTTGATAGTTGCAAGATTCCCAGCAGCACTATCAGAATTGCACTGGTGGATTAAAAAAAACCACCAACGAACCAACCAAAAACAACCCCACCCCAGAACCTAGGCTACATAATCATTACCTGGTCATAACAAAATTATTTCAACATAAAGTGACAGTATAAGTCAACTGTCACATAGAGAGGCATCTCAGGTTAATTCTAAAGGAATTCTTCCGAACAGACTAGATTACCTATGGGGGATGGACAGACCACCATCCACTGCACCCTTCAGAGCACCAAAGACTTTGTTTCCAGTGGTAGTTCTGGCCAGACCTGCATCCAGGTAGCATGTGAAAGCACCAGGCTTTCCATCCACGCTTTCCACATTGTACTCATCACCAGTCACTTCAACTTGGCCTTCGTAGATCTTATCAAGGCCAAATTTATTCAGAAGCTGTGGGGAAGGAAAAAAAAAAGGCACTTCTGAAATTCTTCCTGTTTATTGTCAAAATTAAGAATCACCACCACCTTAAAACACAAATTTGTAGTAGAATCTTCACGTTTTTAACAGATTTCTTTACAAAAATTATGCACCCCATACTAATGACAAAGCTTTTAATAACCACCACAGTAAGCACATCTGTTAAGTTTCAACCTTTTGTTCCAACAGGTAGACCACTGAACTTAAGACTTATTCATGAGCTTGTATGGAAAATGGATGGATGCTATTTACATGTTTTCAAACTCTTAAAGGTCCATTTCTTACATTTTTATCCTGACTCCCTCCCTCCACCAAACTTAAGTGCTGAGACTTAAAAGTGGGCTGCTGCAGTTGAAACTGCATGCTGTCACACTTCTCACTGTGATGTGACAGTCACAAGAGGCCATCAAATCTATATGTTAAAGAGCAGAATTTAATATTTAGAGAAGCTCACAGAGTCAGGTATCTATACTAGCATGCCAGTTAAGGAACTGGGCTTTCCGTTTGGTAAGAAAACCAGAAAAACAGAGCAGCAACTTCCAGACAGTCTGACAGATACCTACCCTGCGTGCCAACAGCAGACCTGTGCAGTACGCTGCTGCATAATTGGTCAGGCCAACCTTCACACCGTATTTTGGCAACTCATGGGCATAAGCAGCACAGACAATCATGTCGCCTTCGATTCTGGCATAGGCAATCTGACAACAAAACAACTGTTAGTGTTCTCTATTACACAAACAATAATTCTGGGCTCGATTTATTGTTTGACATCTACTTAAGCCAATAGGAATTCTGTTAGAAATGTCCAGCAAACTGCCAACCTTTGCATATGAGCTCAACAGGTTGTGTTTTTCTTTTTTTTAAAGGCATAATTAACTCCTCAAGTACAGACGCAAAGAATTCAAATCTGTATTAGGCCAGAGAAAGTGTACGTCAGCAACAACTTTTATTTACCTCTTCACATACATCAAGAGGCCAGGAAACTGCCTACAAAAGCAACCTTTCAAAGAATCATTATAGATGTGGATCAATTCTGTCACACTTTCTGCATGTAGTTCTCATGTAACACAGTACAAAACACACCTCAGAAAAATGCAAAAGCATCTGATATGGAGTTTGTGATAACATTGTTACTAACCATATGGAATGATTTTATTAATGGGTCTGAGATTTTCATAATCTCAGGGGTCTCCTGTGAGACAGCAGTACTATCAGATACGTTTCTAGTGTTCCCTTCACATACAGAACCTTCTCCTTTCAACATCCAAAAGTTGTCCCCTTTTTGCAGGATTCCTACATACTGGAAAGGCACTATCAGTAACATGTAAGCACCTGCCACCGCTGATTTTTGTTTTGAGTTTCAAAGATAAAATAACCTCATTAAGGTCATATAGTTTAATCTGAACTGACTGTAGAAACAGCACTCTCCACTGTTCTCAGATAATTATTCTACAAGGAAAGAAACAACAGTTAAGCTTTTCTACCTTCTCTTTTTTTGAGCTTAACAACATCTATTTATGATAGAACAAACATGCTTAAGTTTTTAACTTCAGAATTAGTCAAAACATCCTGAAAATGAAACAAGAAAGTGAACCACAGTGAGGAACTGCATATGACGCAACACACAACTGCATACTTAGTAAGCATGAAAAAATGCCTACTATTCTTATTTACTAGTCTCCTTTAATCTCACAGGAAAGCTGTTGTAAAGCCTACCTGCTTCATGAGATCCACCTAACATCATGGCAAAAAAAACTCTCAAAAGAGAAGGCACCTTTAGATACAGTGCAATAGTCAATGCAGGTTGACAGGTCACAGAGTCAAGTTTGCCTTCAGTCAAGCAAAGAGGCCCTCCTTTCAAAGCACTTTAAAGACAGCAGAAAAAAAATAGAGAAATCTTCCCTCTCCCTAGAATCTTCTACTTATCTCAGCATCATTAAAACAGTACAATCTCGTATTACGAACAACCTTGCTAAAGAACGCTGACACTAGTAAAACTTATTTTGTATCACAAATACGGTTTATTACTGAAGTTGTGTCAACGTTAAAGAATGTTCTCCTCTAAGAAACTATTTTACAATATAAAAACTGCTCATATCAAACCTAAAAAACCCCAGCTGCTTCAACCATCCCCCTTCCTGTTTATTTCACTCTGGGAAGGCTGGTAGGTAAGTAGCAAGCACCACAGACCTTACCTGGCAAATAATGTCTCTGTTGGTAACACGCACAATCATCCTATATTTCGGGGTGTTGTACTTGTTTTTATCTTGAATTACCAAACGTTTGCGTGCATAGTAATCAGTTTTTCCCTCTAAAAAACAACAGTTAGAGTGTGGAAAATGTGTGTGAAAAAAGTAGGAATATTCATCAATGACAATTAATTATGTGTTACAGGGAATATAACAATACCTCTCCTTCTCCTGAATTTCACTTGGTATCTCTTGAAGTACGCCTTATTCTTGACAACTTTCACAAACCCCTTGAATAAGAAATATAACTAGACGTTATTAACATATAACCATGTAAGCCAAGACAATTCTAACTAAACTGAACCTGCTGTGAATAAAACTGTGGTGAAACCAGGCATAAAACAACATGTTTACTTATACATTTACATAAAAAAGCATAATAAAAATAAAATTAACCCTCCCCAAAGCCCAGCATTTCTCTCCTTCCCACAGGAACTAATGGACACTTCTCCCCATAACTTCATATTGTGTCAGGAGAAAACCACTAACTGTATTTGTTGACTGAACCTCTCTCTGCACGGACCGAAGCAGTAACCGTGGTCACTTCCAGTCACTCCTCCCAGCCTGTTACTTCTCTGGCGAGGTCCGCCACGGAGCCGGCTCCTCCTGCAGCCCCCCGCCACTACCGAAGACAACGAGCTTCGCCGACATCGCCACGGGGCAGACGCTCCCCAACACCTGCCAACGCTTCAGACGCGCAGCCCCGCGGCAGGCAGGCGGTCGGTCGGTCCGTCGTCACACGCCTGCACTCCCCGACCCTCGAGCCAGGCGCCAGCTGCCGCACGGCACGGGGGGCTCCGTCAAACCCGGTCCGGCCGCCCACCTCCCGCTCCCTCTCACGCCGTCCCGCCGCCACGCGCCTGCGGCCCGGGCCCGACCCAGCCTGCCGCCGCACCGGGCCGCTAGGCCGTGGCCCACGGCGGCAGCGCGGACGGCAGCGGGGCCGGGTCGGACCGTGCCGGGCCCCGCTAGGGCCCGGCCGAGCCGCCCCAAGCCACCCCGCGGCGCGGCCCCGGCACTAATGGCAGCCATTGCCACGCTGGAGCCGCCGCAGCCGGCCCCGGGCCCGGGCCCATCGGGCTCCATCCGGGCGGGCAGAGCCGCGCGGCGGGCGCAGAGCGGTGGGCAGAGCTCCCCCCCGCCGCGCGGGTCCCGCGGGGGCCGGTACTGACCATCGTGCCAGGTACTGTCCGGTCTAGGCCTAGGCCGGGGCCCGCTCCGCACAACGACTGCTCTCCGCAGCAGGGGGGGAAAAGGCCGCGCCCACTGCGCAGACGCAGCTCCTAGCCTGGCCGGCGAGGCGGGGCGCGGCCGGCCGGCCTGTCCCCGGCGCCCGCCGTGCTGCCCCCTGCCGGCCTGGAGGAGCGCCCGCAGGGCGCTGCCGCGGCCCCTCCGCCCGGTGCGGGCCCAGCCCCCCTGGGGCCGCGGCCGGGGCGGGGCCTCGGCCGCGGTGGGGTCGGGTGTGGGCCCGGGGGGGGGCTTCCTGCTGCCCCTCTGCGGGTCTGCCGGCAGCGGGTAATTTCTTCGGCCGATCAGAGAAATAAAATTCTGGGGGAAAAAAATATTGCTGCCATCAGATGCCTACACGTGACGCGTCATCGCTTCCAAGCCTTCCTTCATGAGCTGCCTCAGCAGTTATTGGCAAGGGATATACGGCAGCAAAGGGATCCTTACAACAGAAGAATCGATAGATTCGATCTTAAAAATCGCCACTTATGGAAACGTTACAGGATTTTAATTCCCTTCATTTTCTAGGGAAAATGCTGACGGCTGATTGAACAGTAAATAATTAAAACATTAAGCCAACCAAAACCCAATCGAATGTTGTCCCTAAAATAAATTATAGGTGCTCGGGATGATTGATATTCAATGAAATAAAGCAAGAATATATACTTGCACATATAGGTATACATATACTGGGACAAACAGGTCAAGTGGCATCGGGTTTCTTGACTTTGTCAGAGAAAAGTGCACAAAGCCAGTGTCTTTATTCCTGACGCGTTTGTCTGGTTATCCTCATTCCCTTTACTAAACAAAAAACCAAACCACCACACTAATTGTTATACATAGACCCCTATTTTAAAAAGTTATTGATTTGATACGAATAACCACAAGACAATCAAAGAAATAATAAATGTTTCCTACATCAGGCAAGTAGCAGCATGGTTCCTACCAGGTAGATACCTGCTAGCTTCAGAAATTATTTAACTAAGTCTGAATTTTAGGAAGTTCAGAATTCTACATACTTGTCAGTTTTTACATAAAGTAACTGTAGAGGAGCACGCTGTCGTAGCAACTCTCTAGCATATAAATGCATGCTCTGCAATAAGGGTCTGCTGGCAACTGCTGCTGGGCAATTACTTTGATGAGAAACGCCTCGTGGTCAATGGCATCATAAACAAGACTCCATTAGTCTTGTTGTTAAACAAGAAAAAATAAAATCCTTTTCTTGTTCTTCTCTGTAAGAAGACTTTTTCCTCCTAAAATAGCTCACCATCACAAAAAACAGCCCGTTATCCCATCACACCTCCACAGGCAAAACAGGGAGGCTCCAGCTGAGCTTGTTAGCCCCACCCCTGCATCCCTTACAAATTCAGGGCAAATCTCTATTTTCACCTTCAGTGATGATGTTTGTTGAAAGGGTGACTGCTATTCATAGAGGCGCTGCAATTGTTGAGGTAAAAGCTAAGATTTTCAATGCTTCAATAAAGTACTTTTTAGTGATAACATGTATTGACAGGAAAAAAGTATATTTGCATTTTTTTCTTCAATGCTATTTCTCAATTTCTGTTGTATTGTACATGGTGGTTTTACTTGGGTATGTTCTGGAGAGCAAGGCATCACGCAGGTCTTCTAGAGCGGTGTCTTGTATTAGGAAGAAGTCTCTTGGACTGGTGAAACTTCTGCTGTAAGCAGGGGCCCTCTCCCTGTTTGTCCACAGAGGACCCAAGGCAGTAAGGCCGCTGCTGTGCCTGGACTCACCTGTGTGGTCACTTGTAGCAACTGCACTTTTTCTGCTGTCATTTGCAACAGCTGATAGCCTTACTGAAGCAAAAAAAGTTGTGCTGGAGGCCTGTCTATAACCTATTCCTGCTGTTGCTGCTTACGTGTTTTTTAAGAGTATATTCTTTGTATATTTGGCTATAAAGCAGTGTGTGGAGTAGCATATGTGTCCTGGTAGCGTTGGAATTTTTTTTTAATTAAGCTTTTCTTAGAATTCTTGCAAATGAAACTATGGTTTTGTCTAGGAGTCTCTATGCTTCATTGTAGAAGCACAATGGCAAATGGGCTCATTATGAGATGGGGAGCTGCTCCAGGCAGACAGTCTCTCAACTGTTTGTGTAACCTACTCAGCATCTGGCCGAAATGTGTTTAACAAATGCTCGTAAGAAAGGGCCTATCTAGCCTGAGGCTGTTTAGTGCTCCCGGAGAACGTGTTATTATATGCAACTTGCAACATGTAGATGGCATTACGGAAATCCCTAGGCAGACACTCTGTCTACACCAAAAGAGCCTACTCTTAACGGAGCAGACGCAATGCACCTTAGCCTTGTGTCGAGGTGATGCGGCAGCTTCTCTGCTCTGTCGTTGCTGTGAAGGGCAGGGGCAGGCAGGGTGAGCGGAGGTGCCGGGACTTGGGGTGGGGTGGGGGCTTGTGGCTGTGGGGTTTTTGCCGTTACAGCAGTGATGACATAACGGGGGGACCTGCAAGGAGGGAGCACGCCAGTGACCTGGCACGCCTGCAAGGGCAGCTTGCCACCCGGCTTTCCAACAGACGTAACGGCACCGAGCCCGGACCCCCCCTCCCCCCGTGAACCAGGGGAGCCGTGGCTTTCCCGCCGGCAGGCCTTGCCCCCGGCTACCCGAAGCGCGGCCGGGCCGCCACCGGCGAGCGGCGCCGCCTCCCGCCCCTGCCCCTGTCCCCGGGCTGGCGGCTCTCCGCGGGCAGGGGCGCGGGGCTGCCCCTCGGCGGCGGCGGCTGCGCGCGGAGTGCGCCTGCGCGCGGCGCGGGCAGGGACGTGGCCCGGCTGCCGGGGCCGGCGGAGCGCGGCGAGCCGCCGGGGGGAGGGGGAGCTCCGCGGAGGCCGGCGGCGAGGGACGCCGGGGCTCGCAGCACCCTGCCGCGGGCAACGCTTCCAAGGTGAGGCGCGGCCGGGCCCGCGCCCCCGCCCCCGCTGCTGAGGGGCCGGGGGCGGTGCGCGGCTGGGCCTAGGCGGGGCGCGGCGACCCCGGCCGCGCCGTGCCGTCCCGTCCCGTCCCCTCCCGTCGGGCCGCGGCGGGGCGTCGCCGTCCCGCGGGCACCGCCGGCCGCCCCCGCCCAGCGCCCGCGGCCCTCCCGCCGCGGTGGAGCGGGGAAGCGGGCGGCGTCGCGCCGCTGCCGGGCAGGGGAAGCCCGCTCCCCTCCGCGACCCGCGGGGCGGGGGTGACGGGAGGCCGCGGTGCGCGGCCCTGCCGCCGGCCCTGGGGCTGCGGGGCCGGCGTGCCGCAGCCCCTCCGTGCCTCAGGCTGCGGCGGCGGCTCGGCTGCCGCGGGGACGTGCGTGGGAGGTTGGCAACTCCGTGATGGAAGTGCCCCGTGGTGCTAGCCGTGGATGGCGGTGGGCAGGGGCTGTCGGCCCGGGGGAGACTTCAGCGGGTCTGTCCGCAGAGGGTGACTTCTTCCTTGGTTTTATGGAAGTCACATTAAACCAGGAGCCTGTGGGTCTTTCATTCTTGAGAGAGATAATTTTCAAAGGCTGCTTCGGAGATCTCATTTGCTGGCACCTCCTGCTGCATCTGCATGAGCGTGATTATATAATAAGGGTAAAAGTCAATATTAATGTTCTGGCTACTTGTTAGGTATTCCAGATTTAATTCCTAGTTTTTCTGTAGTTCCATATAATTCGTGCTAATTTTCAGCGTTGCTAGTCAGAGCAATTTTATAGCAAATGTGAAGTTGGCATACAGTTTTGAATTTCCAGCATGAGCTAGCAGTGTCACTGACTGTATCAAAACAGTGTTTCACGTCAGCCTGGGACAAATTTTTTTTTTTTTCCCCCAAAGATCACATACAAAAGATGTAGAAGGGAGGCAGATTCATACAGAGAAGAACTGACAATATTCAATGTTTTACTTATCTCCAAAAGTATTTGTCAAAAAATTAAAAACTTTTTTCCTATTTTTTTAATTCGCTTTACTTCACGTGCCTAAAGGAGAAGGTAACTGCATCTTGTTTGTTTTTCTGGTAGATAGTATTAAAAAGTGTTTTGCATAAATGTGCCTGTTTATTTCTTTTTCCCTTCTTTCAGTGTGCGGTTTCTGCTTTGATCATGATTGTACAGCTCTATATTTATACTTGTAAAGTTTTAAGGCTTATTTTGAAATATATAGATATGAATTCTTTTTCAAGTAAGGATCAGGCGAGGAAATGGGGATGGCCAGTGAAAAAGAGGGGCATGGTCATGAGGAAAGTAGTCAGTATTATGAATCAGCATTGCCTGAATTTGATGAACTGGGATGAGAGCAGCTGTAGTGATTGCACTGAGTGTCGCCCAGCCCAACAGTACCTCTGAGAGGAGCAGATGTTTGGAGAAGAAAGCTTCAACAGAAGAGCCCTACTTCCTCCCCATGTCTCTTCCTAGCCTCCCACAGGCTGAGGCTTAGGGACTTCCTGACCTACAGCTTGGTGGCTTGGATTCCCCCCCACAGTTCTCCATGTGTTTGTCCTCTGTGGACTTGTTTGATTGCTTTTGACCAAGTAAGCAGGAGATGGTTGGAGAGTTGAAATGGGGTTCATGGAAAGGAAAAGATGGGAGAAAAGCCTTTTGAAGTTTACAAGAAGAGAAGGGGTGGGGGAAGTGACGTGCCTGAACAGTGACTGTCAGTTTGTTTTCTGGTAGGATCGATAATAAATGAAGTAGTAATAAAAATTGGAAGAAAAGTCCTTTGTCATTGAATTTTGGAAAACAAAATTGTTTACCTTGCTAATTCAAGGTTCTAATATAATGATTTAGAAGGGGGAAAACAGCTAAGTTGGGGTATGCATACTTAATATTGTGTTTGCATTTTCTTACTCTTCCTGGTTTGTTTTCCTAACTTGTAGAAAACAGAAATTTCTAATGCTTAAGGAAGAGACATAGTAGAATTTAATTTTTTAGGTATCATTTTAAGTGTCAAATGCATAGTTTAAAAGAAGAATCTTTTCTGGCAGTCTGAGAAGAGGAACAATGAAGAAAACAAAACCTGACTTTATGAATGTTGTTTTCTCAACCTATACTTGCTTTGATTATGTACTCTTAATTTACATTTTTCCCAAGACCCAATTAGAATAGCTATCATTTAAAAAAAAAAAAACCCAAAACAAACCAAATGCTTGTATTATAGGAGTATGTAATTTCGAGTTGTTCCATATATTCTCTGAAGTTCTTGAATAGATGTCATTAAGTTTGGAGATAGCATGCTGAATTAAAGCCTTGTGTCCTTCATATTTGTAACAACCAACATAATCTGTTGGTAATTTTTTGATTCCTTTAAATCAGGAATACTGTCTTCTGTTCATTGTAGTCTTGTCTGCTTAAGTGTCTGTAGCTGAGGCACGTCCTTTCCTTCTCCAGCAAGTAGTAATTGAAATAAATGGGTAGTGGGTTAGTAATAGTGCAGGGGCTCTTGTCTGGCTTTGCGCGCTTTATATGCGATTGTGATGTGTTTTTGTTGTACGTGTGTACACAGAAACTATATTCTCACAAGGTAGCACCAGAATTGATTTAGTGAATCATGGCTTTTCCATAATTACTCTTAATGTTGTTTAACTTCCTGTGAACTGTGGAAACTATTTAGTTAGCTGTGAAGTGGTGTTTCAGGGAGGGCCTAGGAAGTGTTGAGCCTGCTATAGGGTTCAGGCAGTGAAGGATGGGATCTCTTTTCAGTCATGCTGACAGGGATCATGCTGTGGTCTTCGTTATTTCAGGCTGCTTAACTGTCAACTTTGTTTGCTAATTGTCTGTAAAAGTAATCCTTCTGAGTCCCCGTGAGGCAGTTATTGTATATTTGGGGTTGAAGTGCAATACTAGGGTTTGGCGTTATTCTGGACAAAAAGTAAGGTGTTGTGATAGAATGACTGTGGACACTTAACCTTTTTGTATTAGTTTCCAACTTGGGAAGCAGCCAAAAGCCACCACCAAGTGTCTTTGTTTTCTTTTGTCTGAAGAAATTTTACCTGTCTCCAATAGGTTTTGTTACCAAAACCTGTCATCTTGTCTGATCTGTATTGTTTTGCAAGTAACTTCTGATTTATTTTTACTTCCACAGTTTAATGCTTTAAAAAAAACCCACCATGAAACCCCAAACTTAATGTTATAATGCGTTCCGCTACATGGTAAGCTATTGGACTTCTCAAACTCCTGAGTTTTCTTATGCCCTATTGTCATGCCTACGTCTTAGTGATTCTCAGCATAGCATCAAATACCTGTTTGATGACATCGTAACATGTCCTTGATCCTTTTTTAATCAAAAAGGTATAATTATATTGTGATGATACAGAATTCTGGCTCGCCGGTATCTTGTACTGTATTAACTATGTATTTTTTTCTTTGGTTTCATCAGACTGGCAGATGGGGCCAGTCTTTTAGTAGTGGATTGTTGTTGCCACAAGTTGACCATGCACTTGTAACTAAGAGGATGTTAGAAGAGCTTACTGTTATATTTTTTTTTTTATAGAAGGGTAAAACTATCGAATGTTGCTTAAAATGGGTGTCAAAAACTAGTAGCTAGCCAAAATCTAACATTTTGGACATGTACTGTCCACATCGCTATATAGAGTGACACTGTATGGAAGAAGGTAGTTTTACATCTCTCACTTTTCAGGTATTCTTCTTGATTTTATATTGTTCAAACAATGAACTACTTTTAGGCATAGTAAAAAGAAATTCCAACTTCCATGCTCTCTGAAACAGCAGAGCTAAAACCCAATATTCATTGAACAAAGTAATTTTTTTTTTGTTTTCCCTTGGAATGCATTAGTGGTGGAACTTTATTGGGTTTGGCTGAAGCTGTAGTAAGTATTTCTCAGCCCTTTGGAAAAAGAATCGTGATCAGTCTTTCTAAAGACAAAATGACAAAGGCAAGTTAAAATTCCATAATAAGACATTTACAGACCATGATAGAATGGGCTTGGGATTTTTACATCATCTTTTTGGTGTTAGACTGGCAATGAAGATTATCCATGTTTCATTGATCTTCCTTGCATTTTTCCATCAGTAGGCCTTTTTGAAAGAAGTGAATAGGCCCTTATTTCCAAATGAAAGTGTAAAAGTCAGTGGTCAACTAATCAGAAAACAACTGGTTTCATTTGGTCATGAGTAGATATGTCATTTCTCTGAAGAGCCATCTCCCTTTTCTTTAGTCAATAACTGAGGAAAATTAGTTTTCTCTGAGTGCTGTGCTCGGAAAAGGCTGCATGAGCACTGTGACAGACTTCAATAGCATGGAGGAAGACCCCTCTATAGCCACAAAAATATGCATGCTTCAAGTTACACTGTAAGTACTTGTGAAGACAAGTCATGGATATACTAAGTAAATTGGTGGGCAAAATTAAATATTACTGCAAGACCACAGATGTTGGCGTGGATTGTGTTAAAAGAATTGACTATTGATGTATGCACTTGTGTTTAAATCTGCTATGTTTACTGAATAGCTTAGACAACTTTCCGATGTGGAAATTACTAAATTGGTTACACTTCTCACTTCTAAAACTCTTACCTTTTATTTCTTGTCCTCTGTCAGCAGCTGCGGGTTGCAATGAATTTGTAGCTCATAAGTAAAGCTGGTTACCAGTCAGTCATTTAGAAACTGGTTTAGATTTTTTGAATTTGAGTGCAATTGATACAAAGTTGACCTTTTAGCTGATCATTTAAAGGAAAGAAGAGTAATATCCTGAAAGTAGGGTCTCACCAACCTCTTTCACCTGATTTGTTTGAAATCCTAGTAAGTAATTGATAGTGTTACCATATTCCATAAGGCCATGCTTACGTTCTTTGGTTTCTCTATCAAGTCTTGTTTCATACATCCCTTTGGAAAGGGAACCAGGCACAACTTGGTAAATGGGAGATGAGCATTTTGGTTCTAGTCTGTAGATTGTGGCATAGGCTTATCTAATTTCTGTAAACAAGGAAAATTACACCTAGAAAATACTTGGGCTGCCAGTACGTAAAAACAAATGTTGTATGGAGTGGTGTGTTTTCATGTTGTCAGATATCCTTTTAAACTTACCAATTTAACTTCTTGCAAATTTTGTATACTTTTTAAATGAAGAGTTGTGTTAAAAATATTGATTTTAAGGCTCAGTGAATATTTAAAAATACGACTTAGTTGTTTCTCACTTCCAAAATATGGACCTAAGGCTTTTAGTAAATTTAACTGCATTTATATACTTCTGTCTGTTTATTTTTGCCCTAATGTAGTTTAGATGCTAGTCCTGGCTCCTTTCCAGAAGGAAGTTGGCTAAAAGCAAGATTAAGGAAGCTAGGCTTTGGGGAATGAGTAGGAAAGTAAAATTTGTAGAAAGGAGCTTTAATGATAAACATATGTGTCCTTCGGTATGTGTTACTTTTTTGTAAATGCCTGATGATACTTGAACTCCGGTGAAATGATTGAGTTGCACTTTATTGAAAAGTAAAAAAAAAAAAAAAGAAATCTTCCAATTTAGTGCATAAACAAACTGACTTTGCAGGAGTTGTTCTTTTAGCTGATTCTTCCCTCTGTTTTGTTAGCCAAGGGGATGGCCCTTCAAGTATATGTGCATGTAACTTGGCATGCTGAACCTCAAATACAAAGTTGTTTTCCAAACCAAGGTCTAAGAGAACAAAGAAACAAAGGAAGTTCCCTGTTAAAGGTTTTTACTGTAGTCCTTCAGTATTTTCTCTTGCAGCTCTGAGGAGCTCTCTGCCATCTTTTGTACAAAAGCACTGTATCTAATTCTTTCCCCTGAAAGAAGGTCTCTTTGGTTTCCTGAAGGTTGTTACATTCCCATGTCAGATTTGAAACTTGTTTGATCAAGGACCATCTTTAGATGTGCAGGAGATAGTGTCTGCAAAAGCACCGTGGTTTGTCTTCTCAGCTAGCATACTGGGACAGTGCTTGACAGATTGTAAACCACACTGGACTTCAGAGGTAATTAAAAACCTGGAATTGTTCCTGGAAATAAATAGAATTCAGCGCAATTTGGTCAGTGATTGAAATGTTATATGATGTTGAGCAATGGTTTCAACCTTTAGTGGATCACTACAACATTTCTAATGAAGTACCTCCTTAAAACACCGTATGTATTAGATTGTTATGTTGTGTATGTGAACTTGCAGCTTCAAGTTTCTTCTTTCAGATGTCTTGGGACTATCAAATCCCCAACATGTTAGAGTCTGAAGACAACTTTTAAAGAATGCATATTTACTAAACAATACTACAGAAGGCTTTCTGATAGCTTGAGATTTACGCAATATAAAATGTTAGACTGCTTTATTCTTTATATCAGAAAGACTTGGAGAGCTAGTGAATATCCAGGAAAATGGAAGCTGGTGAATGCTAGCCATGGTATTCCTGACTATTGTTAGGTGATATTCCTGATATTAAAAAATCAGGAATATGAGAGTAAATCAGGACTTTTTCCTCAGACTTCAGCAGAAATCAGTTATATGAATTTGTAGTGTAAAAGATACAGATGAAGCTTATAGTGAAACCATGTTTGAGCCCTAAATTAGGATGTGAGCTTGTCAGGAAGCATGATAACAGGCTGATTCACCAGCTACCTCCCCTGCATATGTAATTGACTGAGTCAGTTTAATTTATTCTTCAGATATTAGAATGCTATTAACTTTTTTGAAGCAAGCAGGAGACTGGGTCCATGGAATGCCATATAACTGGCTTGAAAACCACATATACAATTTTGGCCCCAATTATGAGAGACTTTTTATATGTAGAATAATATGAGGATTACTTCCTGTATTCTGGAAGTTCCCATTTCTTTGTCTTTTCAGGAAGAGAAGAAAGAGTAGAGAGCACATAATATATACAGTAGTGTTTGTGTAAGGCTTGCAGTTATTTTTCCTTTGTCATATGATAAGAATAGTTGAGACAGTATTTTGGGTAGTCAAGCTACCTGTAACTTTAATACAGATTTTCCTCAGGGAAATGCAGAATATAGGTATTAAGCAAATTCAATGTGTACAGTGAAATAAAGAAATCTAAATAGACTTTTTTAGAAAAACAAATATTGTCTGTCTGGCAAATGCAAAAATATGTGGTGGTAACACTTTTGGGCTTACTCTAAGGTGCTGCACAATACCTTGGGATTCTCAGGGAAAGGGATTTATATAATTGTATGTAATGTGGGATGCTGTGGTCTACCTTCAGCTAGCTGTACTTAAAATATTTCGTATGCTGCTCCACTGCAGTATTCCTTTGAGTAACTCAAAAACCTAAACACAGTATTGTGCTTCCTCTTGGTAATAGAGCACTGTAATCAGCAGCTAATTAAAGATGCTAAACATAAAGTTGAGATACTGAATTTTATGTATTTTAATTGGCATATATAAACTGTACATCATATGTATCTGTGTATAATATCAATATAAACATTTATTATCTTTGCAGTAGCTTAAAGTATGTAGCAGACAGGTCTGTGGCTTGCCTGAAGACTGACCAGATGGGTGAGAATTGCTGGTGGTTCTGTTTTGCTCATTGGAAACTGCAGCAGAGTAGAAAGTCTTAGTAGTTAAGTCTTGTCCCCTTCATCTTTTTAAAGATCAATATTTTCAAACTCAAAATTGACACACTTATTTAGGAGGTATCTACATGGTCTTAGGCAGGCAGATGCAAACGGACCCTTCCTGTGCTCTTGGTCTGTTGGCAGATCGGGAGCACTATAGCTGTTAATATGGCTTGGAGCCTGAATGAATATACCTGCTTTGGGGCTGGATGATGCCTGCTCAGTTCCCTGTGTCCTCCTGCAAAGGGTAAAGAAGGTGTACCCTTGCCTGCTTGTCTCCAGACCTGGCCATCTTCCGTGGAAAGTGTTGGTGTCCCTGGGAGCGGGTCGGGAGCAGCATTTGTGTTCAAAGTCTGATTAATTGGCAGGTTCTTGAGTGAGACTCTCTGGGGAAAAAGCACATCTTTAAAATGGGTTGACTCTGTCTTTGATCACACATTAACAATAATTAATAAGGGCTTGATCAGCCTCATGGTGCTCTCGATGGTTTGGCTTGCTTCCCAGGCAATGTAGGTTACCTTTTGTACTCTTCAAATGTAACTTGAATTTCAGTATCTGAAAAATGCTGGGAGTAAAAGGAAAGCAATTGTCTTTGCGTAGGTGAAAAACTGGCTGAGGTGAGCTGAGCAAAGAATACTGTTAACTGGGGGCTTGCAGCCTGAGCTGGTTAGCTGAAGGGATGGAGAGCTCGCATGGATCGGGTAAGTACTGGGACTTAGGGAGCAGAGTCTGGGCTTGAGCTGTCTGCATAGCTGCTGCCTGCGATACGCGGTGTAGCACGGGAGGGCGCCAGGTAGAGCAGCTTTAGAAGTGCGAATGCTTCAGCGGCAAGGTAAGGCAGAACAGAGTGGAAGTAGCGGAGGTGTATACGCTTGGTGAGTGGATGATGGCAAAGGGAAAAGTCCTATCTCACGTGTAGTTAGACTTATCGCTGTGACCTAGCTAAGATTTTGGGACGGGCACTGTGGTGTATCTGGCTGTCCTTGTTGCTGCTGCAAACAGCTGAACACATGACTGTGATCTCTTTTCCACATGAAGAGTAGCAAAGGGAAGGACAATTCATAACTGCAGAGCATCATTGTTGTAGCCAAAAGGGAGACACTGCTGCAGGCCTGGAGAAATAATCACTGGTTAAATAATAAGCAGTTTTTAAAAGAAACATTTGTTTAGGAAAGCCTTGAGGAGGCTCTGTCCAAAGATGGAAAGAAAAGATTAAAGGTTTAACGATACTGGCTTTCTTGAGTCTTTCCAGAATGCTGTGTTAAGCAAAATCACTTCTCTAAAGCAGAGAGGTGTTAAATGAAACGCTCATCCAGATTTTCCTGTGGTTCCTGGAGTTGGTGATACGCAGTGAAGTCTCTGCCATCATTCATACTGAACTTATTGGTATAATTAAAGGCAGAAGGGCTAATTTCAACAGCTTGATAGCTCTGTGATTTTTTAATTGGGGAGCCCCAGTTTTTCTGAAAGGGCTGGAGTGAAACCTTTAGCTCTTTCCTTTGTGCTGCCAGAGGAAAGAGGAACGTACCTCTTGGGAGTCAGTAGGATTCATTTCTGTACTACATGTGTGTCTTGTCATGGTAGTGGGGGTCAGTAGGACTAATTTCTGTACTATTGTCTGTGTGTATGTATTGTCTTAGTCGTGGGACACGGATTTCTTGTTGCAGGGATTGTCAGCAGAAAGGTGGGAAGTAGCAGTGGTCTGTGGTTTAGTGAGGGCTAAGTACAACTACCCTGTTAGATGGAATGGTGTACCTAGACTTGAAAAGCTTATGACATGTAGCAGGGATTTTCATTCTTTATTAAGAGAAGGGTAAGGAGTTAGAAGGGCAAGTGTAGGAGCACTGTGTGTGTGTTGATAGGAATACTGGTGTGTTGCTCCTAGAAAGGTTTTCTCATTTTCAAATTCCAGTGGCCTGTTTTCTGAAAGGCCTTAAGTCACTTGCCAAAGAACAACTCTGAAATCTTCTGTCACTGAATATAAATCTTGAAATTAACGTAGGTGAAATAATGAAATACGAAAATCCTGTTACCCTATCATATTGTGCTTTAACCCCAGTTGGCAACTAAGCACCACACAGCCTTAGGGAAAGGGATAACGAACTGATACTAAATGCCTTAATGTCTAGGTCCAGGAGTCTACACTGATGCTGACAATTTGAGAGCTGGCTTTAGATTTTTAGGAAAGCCTGGCAAAAGGGATGTAGGCTTGACTAGTTAGCTATGACCTCAGAATTTCTTTTTCTTAATTTAGCTTGGCCCTGGGTGACTGCCATAGCTGTTTTCCCCAAACTAATTCTTCATGTGTTTTTGATACAAACTTCCCTGTAAGCCTTTTGATCTTCAAACATTTGCTTTTTGCAGCTGTGCATTTTGCTCATTATATGTGTTAATGCTTTCAGACTAGGAATTTTTGTTGGCACTAATTCTCTGAATATTATCTAATGAAACTCTGAGCTGCTTTTAGAAACAGGAGTATTGTTAGACCTATTGTTCTGATTTAACTGCTGTCTTGCATGGTTTTCTTGACCATACTTTCTCTTAGTATTTTTCACATAATTCGTTTCTACAAACCTTTGCATTAATTCTTTAATGCCTAGTGATGTGTTGGTGAACAAATGTTAGTGAGATTCTTCGTTTTCATCCCCCACTCCACCCCCTGCTTCAGCTATCTTAATGTGGAGTATGGGCCTCATAATGTGTACGCCAGACTCAGCTTGGATTTACTTTTTCACCTTAAGCCTTCCTAGTTAATTTACTTTGTAAAGAGATAACGATTGCTCGTATACTTTCTCTTCCCGTTTCTGTCACATAGGGTATTACTTAAAATCACTGCTTTTCTAATATTTATATGTAAGATTCTTGGAATGGGTGACTCTTAAAACCTGTTGCGTATGGCAGTCATGTTTGCTGTGTTCTTAAGATTGGCCCTGTTTCTGCCAACATTGATTTTTGGAATAGTTGCATTACTTGTCATATTTTAAGGAGTTTAAAGCCTTTGAGAAAATAATAGGTCTTAAGTGAGACGTATAAGTCACCTTTATCATAATGCTATTTTATTCAAAATGAAACAGCAGTAACTTATTCTTTCATAGCAATAGAGAATAAAGGATATTGACTGAGTGAAATATTAATGCATGTTAAGATTTTTGAAACCTTTAGCAATTTTTATTCCTTTCTTTTATAAAAGATGGTGTCAAATGCTAGTATTGGAAGTGATTTTTTTCAAAGATTGTCTTTAAAAGATCATATGTTGGTTTGGTTTTTGTTTTTTTAAACATATTGATGTACCTGAGCTTTCCTGTCCAACAGTGACATAAGAACTAACTGGAACCTTTCTGATGTTTACGTTGGGACCGTACTATTCCCACCTGTGGCTTGTATCCCTGCATCTGAAGATTTCTAGCAAAAGCTGTTACTGTTTCCAAAATGAATGTTAAGCATATGGAAATTGGAGAGCTCTTAAGTGTCATGTTGCTGGTGGAGAGGAATTGGGGAGATTGAGTACCACTGTTTTGTGTTTGGCCTGTAGTTCCTCTTGTTTTCTGAAGGCATTCAGTGTGTCTTCCGTTTGATATGACGTGAAAATGAAATACTGCTGGATTTGATTCACCAAAAAGTTCATTGTAGTATTGTATCTAAAAGCTTCTGCTTTAGCAACCAGTCAGTCTATATACTGTGCTTCAGATAAATGCATGGTATGCTAAGATGGAGTTACTTTTTTCCAGTTGAAATTCTGCTTTAATTAGATTCTATTAGAGGATCATGGGAAGGGATTTTTTTTTTCCCTGTAGCTCAGTGTCTTTAGTATCTTAGCAATTATTGTATAGGCTGTACTGAAGAATTGTTTGTGACAACCATTGAGCAATTCAGTGTTTTGAGGAACTCTGCAAAGGTCAAAATAAATAGTTGCCAGCAGCACCACTTCAAAGGAAGTTCCTCTTCAACCTTGGTTTTGAAAAGTTTTAACCTTTTGCTAGGCAGGTAGCTCTTCCTTTAAGGTGAATCTAGATTTTCTCTGAGTTGGGCCAGGGGAGGAGTTGAACTCTGTGGTGGATCACTGTAGGTCAAAGCCTCTTACATTCTCAGTTGCTGAAGGAAGCTCTAGTGAGGGGTTCATTAGAAAATAACTCTAGGGGCTGCTGTTCTTTCTTCCTTAGTGATCAGTGAATTTGTTAGGCTGCATTACCCCATAACACTGGTCAAGAAGTAGCAGCAGATCATGATCAGCCCCGGTTAACCACCTCATTCCTGGACCCCCGTCTTCCCTGACTGTCTGCTCAGAGCTCCCTTCTGCTCTAGCAGCACTTCTCACTTTTCCTCCAGGGCTCCTCTCAAACCCCAGCATTGTCCAGGCACTGGCAGTGGGATTGGGTCAAGGACACTTGGTGTAAAGGTGACCTGAAGAGAAAGTGAGGAAGAAGAAGAGCTGGCAGCATGAGGCCTTTAATGTAAGACGTTTAGGAGCTGTTGTAGATTCATGGGCGTAAATTCTCTGTGACTGTTTTCTGCATGCTGGCAGATGCTGGAGGACCTTTTGCTTTGGTGTAGATTGGAAATGTGGTGCCCCTGCTCCTCTGCCCTGCCACTGTAGGGATTAATGAAGGTGAGCAGTGTGTAGTCTGTATTGCTTATATTGATATACTTGTACTGCTGCAGTGTCCATCAGTAAAGTAGTTGACTGTTTCTATATCTATTTTTCTACAGTATCTGTGCTATTATTAGTTTATCAAGTTGTTTTAAAATAAGCTTTTATTTCTATTTATTTTTGTAATGGGAAGTCTGAGCTGATCCTGGATCCTGTGGTATTTCTGTACTGCAGAAATGAGCTCTGTGAGTATACATCAGGAATTCCTCTGAGTCTTTCTTTGTGGATTAGCAGCATACTTGCATGTTACTTTTTCTATAATATTGTATTGCTGTTGATGCTTGTGTTACTTCTGACAGCCTTGCGTGTTCTGGAGAAATCTCCATGTCACTTCATGCATATTGTATATTTTTTTTCCTCTCTTCAGTGACAGCAGGTTTACTGAAAAAAGTATTAAAGACAACCGTTGCATCCTCTTCTTTTTGTTATCACAGGTGGCGACAGGCAAGGTTGCAGGAAAGCTGAGCTCTACTCTCTCATGGGTGAAGAACACTGTATCGCACACCGTCAGTCAAATGGCCAGTCAGGTGGCAAGTCCATCTGCCTCATTACACACTACATCCTCCTCTACCACTCTGTCTACGCCTGCGTTATCACCATCCTCACCAACACAGCTGAGTCCAGACGACTTAGAATTACTTGCTAAACTTGAGGAACAGAACAGGTGAATGGAAAACTTTTTGGTCTTCAAAGTATAGCAATGAGAGTAAAATTGGTTTATTGCCTTTTCAGCGTAGTGGCTGTTAAAGGGGGTTTAGGTAAAATTTCATGGCACAACATTTCAATTTCAAGGCCCCAAGGTTTAAGAACTTGTGTTCTTGTGCTATGTTTTTAAAAGTTCTGGGTTTTGTGGAATGCTGAAAGGTGTTTTTTCTCTCCTGGTTTTACAGGAGTGTTTATAGCTGCCTCTAATCCTAAGAATTTACACTGGAGCCATGTGATTTTCAGTATCCAATTTCATAGAATCATAGAATCGTTTAGGTTGGAAAAGACCTTTAAGATCATTGAGTCCAACCGTATTTAAAATAGAGTATCTCAGGGATGAAACTTTCATATAACCTTCTTAGATCAAAACTGTAATTTCTGTTAGCTTTTTGAAATGTTAAAGACTTCTGAATTCCATTTTCTCTATTTTTTTCCCACTTTTACCCAGTTCTTGCTTTCCCGTATAACCTGGTCTGTTTAGAAATGGAACAGTGTTCAGCCATCTTTAGTTGCAAGAAATAGTAGATGCATCCTGCTGTTACGCTAATGGTGGCAGATGCATAATGTCTTAATTTAATGAAAAGTAAATTCCTAATCAGTCTTTTCTGTTCATCCCAGCTTTTTTTGTATAGTGAGCAACTGTTTTCTTGGCAGCCTTTCCCTGAGTATATATTTATCTGCACCATCTACAGTTCAAGATGAAACTTTCAGTTGGATCAGTTGCCCTTGATGTGCACAGTGATTGCAAATTGGCAATCTCTCTAAGAAATGAAATCGGACTGTATGATTCCTTAATGCTGAATTTCCAGAACCCATACTTATTTGCACTCTTCAGGCAGGACTTCTAAGTCACCTGGCCTCTTGCAAAATTTGGTTATATTTGACAAATATGTTTCAGTAGTTCATGAGAGGTTGACTGTAAAGGAGAACTTGAGCTCCAAATACGTTTTAGACTTAGCAGATAGCTGGTGGGCTTTGATACCTACTGCAGATTGCTATCTGTTGTGCTATAGTGCAGAGTTTAATAGTTTAGCTCAAACTAGCTTTTGTCCCAGCTTCTGCTAGCATGCTGGACTTTGCACTGAGGCAGTTGAGGTACTCCGTTTTTTTTTTTTTTTTTATTCTGCTGATTCAGTTATGGGGGTAGTAACTTTGAGCACAGGAGAAGAGTAACTGGGAGGAGGAGAAGCTAATGCCATTGTGTCACCTGGCATGTCCTCGCTCATGTTCGTATTCTGCAGCCTAATAGCGATACAACTTACAGGGAGTTTGTTGTATCTGTTTAGTTCTTGCCAGAGAATGGAAGGCAGCTTCCAGAACCATCTCATTCTCTTTTGCTTGTGGTTTATGGAATTGTCTCTCCTTTGAAGATGAACTATATGTAATTTTTGCTGTGCTAGTAGCAAGTGAAAATTTATCAAAAGGAGGAAAAAAAAGAGTTAGAGTGCTTTTAAGAAAGCTAATTTGCATTTAATCTGAGGCATTCAGCTCTGTTCATGACTAAGTGACTAACTTTTTATTTGAGAAGCAGTAATATCTGTTCTTTGGACCGCTTATCTGTGTTAGAGCGTAATGTCTTTACATCTAGAGTAATCTCATTAAGCCCTGCAGTTAGACTAGTTTGCTTGTTGAAAGAAGAATGTGAGCCTGGGCTTGCTAGCCTTTCTTTTTTAAGTCAGCTTTCTTCAGTTAGTAAATAAGCTAGCAAATCTTGTCTGGTCTTATTTAATTTTAGCCATACCTTTTGTTCAATCCCACAGGAGTCTTCTGTGTGAATTCTAATTAGAGGCTATCCTATCAAGTGTACCTTTTCTCATGAGATACTACACTTTAATATGGAAATTTGATGCTCTTATGCTGGGTGCACTGTAGTTTCAGAACAGTTTGAATCTGCATTTTAGCACAGTGGCACTTTGTTGACAAGGAATTGTACTCTGAACATAGGGAACTATTCTTTCTGCTTGCTGGAAGAATTGCTGCTGATGGATATTTTAAAGGCTTCCTTTTCATTGCTGGCTTTTACGTCAATAAGGAGAATATGAATTAGTTAAACAGCTAGAAATGGAAAGAACTCAAATTGTATCAAGCTATGTCTTGTAGCATTCTGTAATCCAATTATACTGAAAGTCCCCTCAGAATAATGAGGTAGCTCGGTCCAGAGTCCTGGCAGAGCTGTTTGGCATTAGTAAATCATTTATAAAGTTTCAGGTGAAAGAAAACAGTGACTAAATGCCACAGAACTCACTATTCTACTGTAAAAAGAACTACCCATTTTCAAATCTAAGGACAATGAGTTTATCCAGGTAAGGTCAAATTACAGAAACTTATCAGAATTTCTATACAAAGCTGTGGAAATGGAAAGTGACTAGTTAGAACCTTGTTTTTATAATTGTAATGTTTATTCTGTGCTTGTTTTTCCTCTGTGATTACTTTGAATTCAATTGTTAGGCACCGTCTCAGATTGAGAGGAAGAGTTCCAAACTGTAAATTTTAATTATGGATTGGTATAGGCCAGGTTTCTAAACATTAAAAATGGATTTTTTTTTAATTTTTTCCTCAAAACAAGATTTTCTGCATTCCCTTAATATAGACTAAATTAAAATTGCTCTTGAAAAAGCTTGATTTTTTTTTTCCCCCCCTCCCAAAGGCACTACTATTTAACCCTTTTCCAAACAAAATACTACTGCAGAGACTGTTTTTGTCTTCATGAATTAAATTACTTTTTTCTCTGACTTCCATAAACACCACTAGGTGAAAGCTGGGAACTGGGAAAGCTAGTATAAATATCTCTATCACAGCAGAGAGCTTAAAAATTGTAGGTATGCTGAGATTTGTGTACAATCTCAGGTGCAATATAACTCAGGTTATAACTAAATATCTAAAACCTAACCTGACCTTGCTGAAATGCTGGGGGCAGGGGTGGTGTTAGCTTTTGTGCAAGTGCATTGAGAAATTATTCAACCAGATCCCTCTGATTTACAGACGTTGGAATTCTTGGAAGTTAAAGCACAAATAAAGCTCTTGATATAGCAGAAGACTTTTTCGAGTTAGTCTGAATTCTTGCTTGTACCCAACACATGGTCTAAAAAATTTCCCCCTGCTTATGGGGCTCAATATTAGTTGAGGATAAACAAAGCACGCCTTTTGGCCCAGAGTCCCCAGCTCCTTGCAAAATTGGCCATAGCAACCAGCTAACGCAGAAGTCTCTTCAGCAACTTGTCCAGCACTTGACACATCTTTATGTATACCTTGCTCCTGGATAACCCCAGAGGTTCTCACATCTGAACTCCAGGCTTTAATTACATGTTCATTAGCTATACTAACCACTCTTGTTGCCTGTTCCTCATTCTTTAGGTGTGAGATTTTTTCCATGTATTTATAAAACACCACATTGATTTGTGAACAGCTGTCAGCAAATGTCAGGTGTTCTGAAATTTCTCCAGGTTTTCATTATTCTGTCTGTATTTACACTGTCAATTAAAAAAAAAGTGTAATCAGGTAGACTTTTAGGAGGCTAATTTTTTGTCTTTGCTTTAAAATTACCGTCTCTTTTGCAGTACTTTGACATTTGACACTATCACTGGGGATATTTAACTTCCTTATGTTCTCTTTGTCAGTCTGATGCACAACAGCTGTGGGATTTTTGCTGCTGGTAAAATCAAAGCCCTCTTGCTGGTACTTACGCCTCAAAACAAAACTTGCGCGTGTTCCCTGTAGGGCTATTAATCTCCAGTTGATGAGTGTGTAAAAGAGCGTTGGACTTGCAATGCTTCTGTACTTTCTCTAATTTGATATCTTTATGTATTAAGATCTGGTTCATGAGACCACAAAATGCTTGCATTAAAATCTGGCTTCTCTTAGTGTTGTTGATGCACAATGTGAAATTTTTATCCATTTCTTAAAAGGCTGCAGTGCAAGCTGTTCTTCTGTCTGCAGAATTATTTGAGATCTCAAGAAGAAACAGTAACATTGACCAGTTCTTTTCAAATTTAGTACAAATGGATGTTGGAAAAACCATTCCACTGAACCTTTGGGTGCATTCTTTGTAAAGAGGTTGGAAGAATTGACTTCTAAACAAACAATTAATAGTGTGGTCCTGTGAACAGAAGAACTTGAATTTGGGTTTTTTTTGTGTGCTTTCTTTGCAGACTCTTGGAAACAGACAGCAAATCCTTGCGATCAGTAAATGGGTCAAGAAGAAATAGTGGATCTTCTCTTGTATCTAGCTCATCAGCTTCTAGCAATCTCAGCCATCTTGAAGAAGACTCATGGATCCTGTGGGGAAGGATTGTGAATGAATGGGAAGATGTACGGAAAAAGAAAGAAAAGCAAGTTAAGGTAGTAGTTGGACTCTACTTTTTAGGATATATTTGTAATGTGATATAAGTGATACGGTTTTATCTTCCTGTTGGTCTTATTTTTTTAAATAAATATGTAATAGAAGCTTCCATCCCTAAACCTTAGTACTTCCTGTGTAAATGTTACCAGACTTTAGTAACAGTTTTGCCCAGCAATGTCTCTTACTGACAGCTAGCTGCGTTTACTGTATCTTGAATACTAAAGCTTTCAGTGTACCTTAATGAGAGATTCCCATGAATATAGGGAATATTTGCTTCATGTTTCCAAAATGGAATTACTGAAAACCCACTTAAGGGCATCTGATAGCTGGATGCGATGATTATTTTCCCACTGAGCAGCTGTCTTTTTAAAGCATTCTTATTAGAAGAGCTGATAATTCTACTGTATGAAGCTCTGATGAGTTTAGGTTTTTGTGCATGCCAAGTGTGTTGACCCCAGGGATGACCTTAAGCAGGAGAACACATAGTTTCTAAATTACGAGTGGATCGGACAAACTTTAACTAGTGTGTGTCTGGTCTGGGTTAGTTGTGGGCATGTACAAAATGGAATTCAATTACACTTTAAATTCAAACTAAAAAGCATCTAGGACATTTGAACATACCCATGTTTCAGAGGCAGCAAGTACAGCAGCGTGGGATTTTTTTGTTCGTAGGCAAGTCTGTTCTGCTTTGGTTCTTTATTGGCTCTAGTCTGTAGTTTTATGTGCAGAATACAAATTTCAAGGTCTTTTGAGCAGTTTGAAATGTGTGTATGAATAGGTTGTGGGAAGGCAGAACAATGGGCTAAAGTAAAGTATCTTTTATGTGAAGCAGTTGTGAAGAGAGAACATGACTTGAGAGAGGAAACAAGGGAAGAAAATGAATTCAAGACTTCCTGCTTGCATAGGGAAAACAGTTTCTGGAAAGGTGTTCCCAAAAGGCCATGAAAAGAAGGCCACGTGAACCTGGCAAGAGAAAGGAGAAGTGAGATGGTAATAAGTAGATCTGGTTGGATAATTTAGTGTCACAAGTATCACTTGTTTTTACAGCTGGCCAAGTATAATTTGGGGAGTATTTGACTAACTTTCAGTAAATCTTTAATTATATTGCTAGTGAGTCTTCCTTTGCTGGTTAAATATTTCTCAATATTTTTTGTGTTTTTATTTTGTTTGTCAAAAGTCAGCCTAAACTGTGTCATGCTGCATTTACGATGGAATACCAGAACATCCATACCTATTTCCTGATTGTGCCAGTAGGTATGACTTTAGGAGCATAGGTATCTTTTTGTCTTGGCTGTGAAAGCTGGTCTTAAGTTACTATATATATGGTAAGTTTTTTAAGTTTTTAGACGTAGCTGTATTTATCTTCCTGCATAGGTGATGTGTTCCAACCTGATGTCTTTTGACCCACTTCAGAACTCGTTTCCTGTTTATGGAGGGATTCTGAAGGATGACTTAAGTCCTGCTTTTCAGTGTCCATAATAGCACCATTTTAGTGCCGCTTAGTAGGTGTGTTTTCCTGCTCTTCCTTTAGGATTCTTGGAGAGATTAACCCTGTTACTTTGTTGAGCAGGTGCACAGTAACTTAAAGCAAGAAACCACTTGCTAATGCTTTGTTATTAGTAGCCCTTGAGGCTTTAGATGACTGATCTACAGTCTGATATTGTGTTGTTCACAGATGATAGCTAGAGACAGATGTGAAAAGCTGATGTGTTAGGGTTGTTGTCTTGGAGTTGGAGATCTTTTGGGAAATAACACAGGCTGTCATAGACGGGACAAATAGTTGGAGTGGCATTACTAGGATGGTTCTGGAGAAGGCTGGAGATCGTAGGGATATTAGAAAATTGAGGTCAGTGATGCAAAACTCCTGCAGTAGAGTTCAAGCTTAACAAAAACAAAACTTGAAAGCAACAGTCTCTTTAAAAGTTACCTCTGTTGCATTAATTTATGTTTGGAGAGGTAGGAGAAATATTTGGAACAAACAGGAAAAAGAGGCAGCTTTGCAGAATAGGAGATTACTCTGGCTCCAGAAAAATACTAGTGAAAGAAACTGTCCTTTAGGAGACAGAATACTTGGTAACAGTTCGTAAGGTACAAAAAATTATTAAAGGAACTCTCTTGTCTTGAAGAGACAATCTTCCAGGTCAGACTGATCCTAGTTGCAGAAAGTACCACTAAGGCAGTCTGTAAACTTCCTGAGTCATACTTTTTTCTCAGTTTTCACATCAAGCAACAAGACTAATTTCTGTTTGTGCTTTCTGGAAAGACAAGTACCAGGTTTTTAGTTCTTTTGATCTGGGAAGGTTTGAATTGTATAATCCCTAGCTGACATTTTTTTTTCAGGGAAGATAAAGTAAATTTAGTTAATACAGTAGATGTAAACTTAATGTTTTCTTGGTCCAGTGTCTGAAACCACATTTAAATACTTTCTTAAAAGAGAACTTGGAAATACTGGCACACCAGAGAGGTCAGACACAACTTGTCAAGTTTATCGAATGACTTCTTATAGTAGTACTGTGCAATTTTTGTTGTTGTTGCAGTTGGCTGTGCTACAGTTAATGCCACTTTTTACCATTTACCTGTCTTGGAAATAATTTTTAATTGGTGGTTTGTTATATGTCAGTCACTACGGGTATAATTAAGGGTGTTATCTTTTGTGATAATTTTGATAATAATTTTGTGATCTTTTTGTGTTATCAGTCATCTTTTGTGAAATATAAAAATAACTGTATTCTGGGTAATAGGAGTTCTTGTTTAAAATTACTTGAATATTCAGTTTTTCAAGAAGCTTGCTATGAAGAGGGGACTACTTTCATTGGTTAACTTAGCCACTAAAAATGATTTGGAGTCATCTTTTGTTAGCTAACAATCTATCACACTAAAATTGAGTTTTACACATTATAAACTGTATGATTGTTTTGTGACATGATGTAAACATTTTCTGAAGTCGTGAGGAACTTAATTTGTTGAAGTGTTTTGTTCTTTAGGCTCATGTTTATATTTTCAGGAAATATAAATGAATTTGTCTTTTTTTTGTGCTTTAGGAGCTTGTTCGAAAAGGGGTACCTCATCATTTCAGAGCAATTGTTTGGCAACTTTTATGCAGTGCTCAAAGCATGCCAATTAAGGATCAGTATTCAGAGCTTTTGAAAATGACATCTCCTTGTGAGAAACTAATAAGAAGAGACATTGCTAGAACATACCCTGAACATGATTTTTTTAAAGAGAAAGACAGCCTTGGACAGGAGGTTTTGTTCAATGTAATGAAGGTAAGTCAGTATGTCATCCCTTGAAAATACATCAGCCAGAATGTGCACAGAAGTTTAGAAAATAATTTGCCTTGTATATAGTGAACTTGCATCAGGTTCACGTGTTTAAGTTTCTTTTACTTACTCTGCTTGACACTGGAATGGTTTAACAAATTACATTCCAGTTTCAAAGATAGCTTTCAAATATGGTATTCCTATAGTTAATGGTTTTACTTTATAAGAGATTTTAAAAACTTACTAAGTTTGCATTAAAACAGAATCGCATGCTAACTGCTGATAGTATAATGGAATAAAGTGTGCTGTGAAGTAAAGTAAACAATGTTGACCAAGACGAGAACATGTCTTGGTCATTCAAGTGTTTCTGAACCTGCAAGTGGTAGCAGCAACTGGCAGGGACAAGATAGCATACAGTTGTTACGGTGCCCAAGCACAAAATGAGAATGCCACCATAAAATCAAGTTTGCGTTACTTTGTCTTCATTGTACTAGAGCTTAAATTTTCAAAGATAGACTTTTCCACTTTTCCATACAACATAGTTTCAACAGAAAAGTTGACAGGTTTCCAAATCATACTAACTTCCATAACTCTAGAAGGAAGATGCAACAGGCATGGAGATCACCGCATTTCCTCCACCTGTAAATAAATCTGCAGCACATAAGTTTTCTGAAAAGAACTGTTGTTTCTTTGTCAGGTCTGTCTCCTCTAAAAGTAGTAGCCTTGTGCAGTTTCTATGCCATCTGTCTAGCTGTCTCTGGGTGGTGTTTTTTTGTTGTTTGTTTTTTTTTTTTTTTTTTTCCCCAGCAAATTCCTGTAGTTGAAAGCTGCATGTATTTTTTTTAGGTATGCCTTAGTTTTAGCTTTGTAGGCTATCAGAGAGCAGAGTTCATACGCCTTTGTAGCAGCAGGTAGCAACTAGAACATCTGACTAAAACTTCCAAATAGGATGTCTGTCCTCGCTGGATTTGGGAGAGGAAGAGTAAGTTATTAGCAAAATAACAGCATGAACTATGATTAATTTTTATTAATAATGATGTTTTAATTGTTGAGAGTCTTAAAACTTTATTTCCTAGGCTTATTCTTTGGTGGATCGTGAGGTTGGATACTGTCAAGGAAGCGCTTTTATAGTTGGATTACTGCTTATGCAGGTAAACATGATATTAAAAATATATGAACCTTTAAAATCCCTGCTAGAATGCATAATATATCATGGTGGTTTATTGGGAATTTTTATAATGGTTTTCCTTAGTCATTTTGTTACAATGGAATTGTCAAGGGCAGCTGTTTACTCTGCAAATCAAATGAGATTTATTCTGTATGGTTCTATTTGCCAAGAAGATACTATCTTTGAGTGGGAGAATACATTTATTTCTCAGAGCTAAGGCAGGATTGCAGACTTGCAAGCTATTTTGGTGAATGTTGTTTCAACTATTGAACTTCTAATTTCAATTCTATTATACTGAATCTCCTCAGAGTTCAAATGGAACTTCATAGTTAATTTGACAATCTTAAAGCTGCCTTTGTATTACTACCTTTTGTTTTATGACAAAGTAGCATATATTATAAGAAACGTGCAGACCTCCATTTCAGTTTAGAAATCACTTGATAGAATTCAATATATACAGAAGTTCATTACAGTAATTGGTTATAAATCCCTTAAAACAACAAACAACCTGAAACAAAAAAAACCCCACTGCACACACAAAAAACCCCAACCCTAAACCCTCCTAGGCACTTACTCTGATATATCCTTACATTTGTCCAGAGTTTTTACTGTGCTTTTTTGTTTTTAACTATAGATGCCAGAAGAAGAGGCATTTTGTGTGTTTGTTAAATTAATGCAAGATTACAGACTACGAGAACTCTTTAAACCAAGCATGGCTGAACTGGGCCTTTGTATGTACCAGTTTGAATGCATGATACAGGTATATACGGAATCTATCAGACTTTCTCTTCATTAACTATTAATGAGGAATTTGGAATTACAGTTCAAGAGCAGGCATGTCTGTTGGCTAATAGGCTGTTCTCTTGACAGGAGCTAGTTGCAGAACTTCAGAAGTAAATGCATGTGGCTGTGTGGTCTACTTTTTTAACCTTTGGCAGACAGTGACTGGCTTTAAACACTGAAGCATGGGGATTTGTATTGCTACAGTTTAAGTATATGAATGTCTAATTCTGTTTGAAGATTCTGAAGGTCAATGTCTTCAATTTATAGCTATTTTAAAAAATGGAAACTGGGAGATACCCTCATACGTAGAGGTAAAATCTTGTTCAGATTTGGGACACAGGAAACTTTTTCTTCCTGGTCAGGCTGATAGAGACACTTAGGTTTGTGTTTTGTGATCCGGTTCCTAGCATGATGATCAGGGCTGGGATGTTAGGTAGCAAATAAGACATAGGTCTCTGGCCATACCCTAGATCTTTCCAGCTCTTTTTTGTAGCCCACTCTAGGTTTGACTTAGGGATTGACAAGCTTGTGACTTCCTATTAGGATCAGGAAGTGTTTTTGTAATCTGTGCTTTGCAGGGTAGAAGTGTTGTAGGGCATTCTATACTGGGACTTCTGTTGCATAGTTCTTGATAATGATGAGTAACATCTTTTCTAGTCCTGTGTTACAAAGCTGCTGTGTGTACTAAATATCAATTATTTTCTTCTTTTATTCAAAATTTTTCAAAAACAGGGACACGCTAAAACTACCAGCAGAAGCTTAATGTGTATGTTTTCTTTGTCTTTTCCAGGAGCATCTTCCGGAGCTTTATGTGCACTTTCAGTCTCAGAGTTTCCACACTTCTATGTATGCATCATCATGGTTTTTAACTATTTTCCTTACAACTTTTCCACTACCAATTGCAACAAGAATATTTGATATCTTTATGTCTGAGGTAACTACTCAATACTCATATGTTCCATTTCAAGAGTAGCTGTTAAAAACAGTTATTTAGGTAGTGGTATAAATCCCATTATGATGGGCAAATCTCAAATACTCTTGCTTTTTAGTCCTTATGCTTATCAGATTATTTTGTAGGGGAAAATGTCTGTGTATGTAGTTTGTCAAAGAAGAGCAACTAACTATTTGAATGTAGATACTGTATGCAACTTTGTACTCTAAGTCTATTGAAGAGTTACCAAATCTGTCAGTTCTGGGTCCAATGCAATAGCATTGCATACAACAGGGACATCATTTTCTCAATATTATAGTAAGTTTGGGGTGGAGAGTAATGCTGCTTTCAGGCCAAAGTTAAAGCTCCATGGGGATATGCAGTCCAAGAAGAGGGAGTGTTGGCATCTTCTATTGTCCAGATGCTGACCAGTAGCCAAGAAATTTATGGAATTATTTGGTGTCACTATCACGAAGACGCCCAAGCCGTGTTTAGGATTAGAGCTTTGTGTGGTTGTAACTGGTAATAAACCAAAGCTTATGGTCCATTTATGCTCTTTCTCTGCAATTGTCTTTTAGAAAATAGTAAGTCAAAGGTGGATCCTTTCAGCTTACACTCAAGAATGTCCAAGATAGTATGTATGAGTGAGACATTTCCTTGTATCTGTTTAAATAGTTTAACTGCATTGTACTATGTCTGAAATTAAAATGGCTTTTTGGAGAAGTACCTGGGTTTTTTTGTACTAGATATATTTAAAACTTTTGATAAAGCTGACTTAGAGAACAGCTGTTACTCAAGAGTTTTTACCTCAGCACTAGCCTCTTGGGGCGGGGGGAGCAGGTCTAGCATCAGGACAAATAGCAGGACTACTTGTCCTTAGGGCAAAATAAGAAACCCAGAACCAATTTGTTGAGAGATTTTTCAGTAGCCCTTTTGCGTGTTTGAGAAACTGGGTGATATTTCCAACATTAGTAAATAGTAGAATTGTTCTGTGCTGGTAACAATGCCATGAATAATTGTTGGACATTTCTTCTATTTTCAGGGTTTAGAGATAGTATTTCGAGTAGGTTTAGCAGTACTTCAGATGAACCAAGCAGAATTACTGCAGCTTGACATGGAAGGAATGTTACAGGTAAATTAGGGTTATAATAACTGTAAGAGATGTCTGAAATGTGTAGTGTGTGTGTATTTCCTTGCAGCTATTAATTATATGTAATCTTGTGCTCTGATTGCTTTTAGCACTTTCAAAAGGTCATTCCACATCAGTTTGACAGTGGTCCAGACAAATTAATCCAAGCATCTTACCAAGTCAAATACAATGCAAAAAAGATGAAAAAGTAGGTATAACATTTTGAGAAAATAGATTATACTGTTGCTAAGAGCTACTGTTTGTTTATCTTTAAAACTAGTTATTCAGTATTTAATTTTGAATTTTCCATCTTTAAATTTTTTGGTGTTTTATAGTATAAACAGTTAAAACTGAAGTTCTGTCTGCAAGAAAATTCTTCTAAAGCAGTATTTCCAATTTTTCTTAAATAAAATAAGCTATATCTCATTTATAAAAATAACCTAAAAAGCTTTTGAAGAAAGCTACAAGTTACAGGGAATTACAGCACTTCTGTAAACAGGATCTGAATAGAAAAAGTTGAGGGGGGGGGGGATGTTTTTTGGGAGGGGGGGATTGCTTGGTTTTTTGAGGGTGAAGTAGGGAAAGGAGGTTAAATGTTATGATCTGGCCGAAATTCTTAAGACTTAAGTTCTCAGGAACTGGAAAAGTATTCACGGTGCTAAAGAGTGCATGCACGGTCAAGATTAGTGCTCTTTAAAATATAAATTGATGAAACTTTGTAACACCATTGACGATTGTAAAATAACTTTCATTTGGGGTTTGAAATCCTGAGCATAGCACTACTTTTTTTTTTTAAGGTTAGTTGTATGTCTTCTCTTTTCTGCCTCTGGTAAATTATCTTTTGATAAGCCAAGCTGCACATATTGTGCTTTTCCAGGGTTAAGTTTGGCGATTCTCCAGTTGGTTGTAATATATTGTACATTCACTGTTCTTGCCCTGCAGATTGTGCTAGGGTCTTTCAAGTTGGATTTGCCAATCCTCTGTCAGTGGCCTGTGATCAGTGCTGTAGAGTGAGCAGTCTTCTCTGAAACAGAAGTAGTAACAAAGCTTTCAGGAAAAACATTGTCTCTGAAAGCCAATAGAAGTGTATGTAGTTTAAAATCCTACTATTCTGAGCCTAAACTTCCTTGGTTGCCTTCTGTAGAGGCATTGTTTATCTCAGCTTGTTTTTTCTTGTTGCCACCTTTTTCAATTGGGACAATTTTGTGGTTTGCTGGAGAGGGGCCAAAATTGTTTTATATGTTTAAGATACTTGTCTCAAGTCTCTCTGCATCTTTCTGTCTTCCAGGCTTTTCAAGCTCTTTTTTCTTTTCGCTGAATCTATTGAACTGATTATTGCATAATTCCCTTGAGTGGTTATTACAGAGTAGCTCCAAATCATTGCCACTGTAAATGTATACAAGCAAGCACCTGCACTTCAGAGTGCTGGTTCAGATTCTGATATCTACAGAAGTCTTTGTGTTTAAATTTAGTTTTAATGTCCAGTCTAAATATTTACAGGAGTGCATTTCAAGTGGCCACTTAAACAGACGAAATACCAATAATCTGTATCCCTGTTCTACTGTTGTTTGTTAGGTATTACACCAACAAGTAAGCTATCTGCAATTCTAATCTTAACTTACTATTTCTAATTTTTAGGTTAGAAAAGGAATACACTACAATAAAGACAAAAGAAATGGAAGAACAAGTTGAAATTAAAGTAAGAGAGCCTCAACAAGTTTGTTTATGGATCAGTTTAATTCCTACATGTGGGATTACATATTTGATCTGTATATGTAGCAGGACATGTAATTGAGGTCCCCAAATTCTTTTCTTTCAGCATTTGTATTTGGGATGTCTAATAATAAAGGACACTTATAGTGAAATTACTGAGACTTCTTGTGGACATTTAAAGAAAAATCTTTGATGGAGACCTGCTGTACTTAGTTTTCATTATTTTCTGCTGACTAAAGATTGATTACACATGGCGTCATTTATCAGAGGTTCCGAATGTTCTGGTTTAGATGTAGGTGTCCCACACAGGAGGTTTGTAAAACACATGTTAAGATAGAGTTTATCAGATTGCACTTGAGTGGTTTATCATTGATTTTGAGATCTTGATTTTTCTTATGCATTGGACCCAAGATTGAGTGGCTGCTGTCTGCAGTCACTTTTTCTTTTGGAGCTTCTGCAATTGATACGTAATGTGGAAAAAACCCCACCCTGCGAGTGCAGTTTGTGTTTCCCTTTCACTAACTGACCTACTTCCTGTATTTACTTAATCACTGCATCTTTTTGCTTTTGTGACATAAATGGGTTTTTGCTGCTTTTTTTCCTTTTTCACTTTTTTTTTTTCCACAGCATGGTGTTTGATCTGGATGTGCTTCCTGGTGTCATGTTTTCAGCCAATTCCATGAGAAAAGGCAGTGGGAGAAATGATGGGCGAGTGTAGTATACAAAGCTTAGTAGAGGGAGCGAGTTAACAGCCTTCCTTCTTCCTGTTCACTGCTAGTCATTTTGCCTTTCAATATCAGTTTCTAAGGCATCAGTTCTTCAGAAAAATTCAGTGATAAGCACCTGGGAGCACAAAGGTGTTCCAAGCTTTTTCAGGCAGTTTGTTGTTGTTGTAACAGGCAGCGAGGCAGTTAGCAGCATTAGGACCTGCTGTAATGGCATCTCAAATCAGAAGATTTGCAGGACTCAGATGACAGCTCTCTGCAGAACAGGACAGAACAAAATAATTTGAAAGACAACTGTAACTTTAGATTCTAGTATTTTAATTTACTTCAAATCCTTCCCTGCTCTCCCTCCCCCCCATAAAAACCAACACAACAACAAAAAAAACCCCACCTAGCAAAACCAACCAACCAACAAAAAACCCCAACCAACCCCAACAACCCAAAGCTGTCTGTTTCTAGGCCCTGCTTTGGGACGTTATATAAACCGTTTCTGACTTACTCTGTTCTGCTAAGAAACTCTGCTATTTTAGCCTGGCAGAGTAAAGCATTACTGGACTGATATCCATGGCTCTATTCTTAGGGATACAGATCTCTTCTATCTGAATGCTGACTGCTAAAATTTATAGGAAATCCACTGGTAAAATATGCAGTTCAGTACAGTTCTTTCTCACTTCTGGGGCATCCGAGGTAAATAATTCTCAGTATAATTTTACAGATTAAATAAATATTATTATATAATGTAATATAAATTATTGGGAGGAAAAGGAAGGAAACCTTGTAGCTATCTCATTAGCCTGTCCTAGTGCAGAGAGTGCACTTTCATGTCCCTTAACCGTGAAGACTGTCTGGCTCTGTTTATGACGAGGAGGCTGTCAGGTCTAATGTGTGGTTAAGCCCTGTGGTTCACCTGCAGACATATTGCTTTCATCTAATGCAACACAGATGCTTTCATAGAACACAAGACTTCTAATCTTTGCTGTATCAAGCTGTTTAAACTCATCTTTTGAGTTAGTACATCATATAAAAGGATGTTAAAAAGGTCACTAATTATTTTTGTATTTATATTGATTTTCATAGATGTGATGAGATAAAAACATTGTTAGCTTGCTTGGCTTTTATCAGACTTCCAATTCATAACTTGAGAAATACAATTCTGAACTGTTTATCTTCCAGAGGTTACGAACTGAAAATAGACTCCTAAAACAGCGCATTGAAACATTAGAAAAAGTAAGTATGTTGGTGATTAGATTTAATCTGTGTTAATTTATACTTAAATTGATGGCAATTTTATTATATGGAATGGGAATCTCAGGATTATAGTTTACTGTTTTTCCTGCTAATCTATGGTGTTTACTAACAGTGCTTAGCATGGCAATAACAAAGCAATTAGGGTCAGTGCTTGTAAATGTTTTAAGGTTGTTATGTCTGGCTCTTAGTGAATGTGAAATCAAACATTTTGACATACCCAACTTTTGTTGTACTGTTTTCTTTCTGAATTAGAAGCATCTGTTCAAAGTTCAGAAGACTACTTGAAATAGTGGACTGCTTGGGTGGAAAAGAGGTTATTGTGAGAGAATCCTCAATTTTGAAAATCTGAAGTTGCTGGGTGTTTTTACGCAGGAGCAAAATGACAGACCTACCAATGACCAGAGAGAGATGGAGATGAAAGCAGATTATTTCATTGCTAGCAAATGCAGCAGTAGAGGGGTGTTGTTGCAGCATTCACATTCAGTACAGGAAATCTGCTGCCATTAATTTGTTTTACATAGCTTTGAATTTTTGTAGCAATTTTGGGTATGTGGAGGGGAGAGTATCTTCTAAGACTTATTTCTCACAGGTTTAGTCTGGAATGGAGTTTTGTTAGGCTTCTCTGTAACTGTATATAACTTTAGAAGTATGCATGGTAACTGTTGTCAATACATTGCCAACATGCAGGCATTGTTCTCCAATGGCCTCTCCTATATTCTGGTATTGTGCTTGCTGTGACAGATTGCATCTGAGCTGGTCTGCTGTAGAATGAGAACACTTCTGTCCATCTTAACCATGAATAGCAACTATCTTTAACAAATGAAATTGAATGCTCTTGTGAGTTGCAAACAGTTGTTCATGTTTCACAGGGAAGAAAATGGTAAAGATTCAATTGAGAGTGACATAATTGAAAGATGTCACACTTCAGATGTTAAATCCATTACAGTTTCTTGGAGAAACAGTCAATCTGTGTCAAATTCTAATTAATTTCTGAATTTAGTTTGGAAAAATGTACCTAATAAGGACATATTGTGAAAGTTGTGACCAAAAATACAATTTTATAAACATCTTTGTTTCTAATATTGAAGTGCTGATAAAATTAACTGAAAAGAGCAGACTCTTTTTAAGAAGTTTGAAGCTGTAGTGAATCACTTCAGTGCTCTTGGCAAATTTATAATAGTAAATATCCGTGTTTTATACTTAACTTGCAGAGGTTTAAAATCTGATTTTTTTTTTTTAATTAGGAAGTCCATGATGAACTGCCAGATGCTAGTGCTTTTGCAAATTCTGTACTTAAAATTTCAGAATTCACTTTCAGAGTATCCCATTCTGACTGGAATTAGAAGATTTCAAAATGGGAAAATATTATCTATTAATAAGAATTTCTGAAGATTGTTATCATCACAGCATCTGAAAAACAGATCATAAACAGTGAACAAACACGCTCAGTTCTGTTGGAAGCTTATTTCTATTCTAAAATATTTTTCCTCTTCCTAACATATATGATTTGGTTGTGATATCCTTAGTGTACCTTAATGACAAACATCTTACCTTAACTTCTAAGTAATATCTCTTATCAACCAGTTTGAACTTTAATTTTAATGAAAGTTCCAAGGACAAAGATGGTCTGCAAATAGGCACGTTCTCTGTTGTAGAGTCTGCAAAAATTGAGTGCTTTCAAGGGTGATAGAGTAGAAATTAATTAAATGTGCACCTTGGGGGGCAGGGGGGAATGTAGTGCTTATCAGTGTGCATAAATAAAAATTTATTTCTTGCAAAACTTTGGCAAGGAAAGAGAATCTATGAACTACTCAATTGAGTTACTGCAAGAGTTCAGTAAAACAAAGTATTAGCTGTCATAGTTGAAATTTTCTACTTGTGTCTGTCAGTTTGTACCACTTAACTTTCCTGCTTCATCTTTTTGGAAGCTTTAGTTCTGCACGAATGCCTCAGTGCTTAGTGGAGTTTCCTTTATGCTCAAATTATGCCTTCCTTTCATGTTGTGGATGGACCATCGACGATGTCTTGCATCTATCTTCTAGATTGTATCAGATAATGTATCAGTAACTTTTGTTAATTAGGGAAGCAAGCCATTCAAATAAAAATGGCCAGTCTCCTGTAGGTGAATTTTAAGTATTACGGAAATCTGGCTTTGAGACATTCTTGTATCAAAGATGGACTGTGTAAAATCTCTTGTGGAAAAGGCTGCTTCCTGGGACTTTGAGGCTGAGTTGCCTTAATTTATATGAAGAGTTGTTAATTTTGCAAAAAAGAGTTTGTACAGAAAATGGTAGAATTTGGGCATTTTCTTTCTCAGCTCTTGTCCTTTTTGTCACTATTATCAACCCTTTGTTTTTTGGTTTTTCTTTTCCTTATTCCTATCTGAATTTTTCCTTTGTAGGAAAGTGCTTCCTTGGCAGATAGACTGATACAGGTATAGTCTTTTAGTCTTCTACTGTATGACTTTCTTGCTACTGTGGAAAACCCCCAAAATGCTTTAATGCATGCATATTTGCATGCTGTACTCTATCCCTGCCTTGCTGATTTGGAATAAACATAGAGCTAATCTCTTGCTAGAAACTTGTTTCATTTTGTTTACTAAAAATAGATAAACCCGATACCTGCACGTTATAATATTTTTCCTTTCCTAATGTATTTTTTTGGTACAAATTCCTGTGACAAATGGATTCTATGACACTGTATTAACACTGAAATTGAATATTGCGAACTTAAATCTCTGCATGTACAACTGAGTAATATTGCATGAAAGGAATTTTATTGAATGCAAGTACACAATTGTGCTTGCTAAACAGATGCTGAACTTTGTAATAAAGTACTAAAGCAGTTGTTTAGTACTACCTTCTCCTAAAATTTCTACCAATTGTACTCTATGCTGTTTGCAAAACCAATCTGATGAAATAAGCAGCTAAGCATCACAAAGGCAGTCTTTCTTGGATTTGTCCTAAATTGCTTAAAAAAAATAAATTATGTCCTAAGGGACAAGTGACAAGGGCCCAGGAGGCTGAGGAAAACTACCTCATAAAACGGGAGCTGGCCACCATCAAACAGCAGAGTGATGAGGCCATTACTAAACTGGAGCAAGCTGAGAATACCATCAGGGAGCTCCAACAGCAGCAGCAATGGGTAAGGAGCCTGGCAGCACATCATCTCATCTTTTCACTCACTTGTGTTTATTTTTCCTCATCATGACATGGTCTCCATGCTGTCCCTGTAAATGCTTGTTCATTGTGATTTGCATTCTTAAAATTACACAAATTGGACTAAATGATATTTTGGTCTGTTCTTACCGATAGATGAGATTCATAACCCTGGATAGATGTAAGTTTAGTTAAAAACAACAACACCCAAAAACAAAAACAAAAAACACACCAAGCCAAAAGCCGAACAACAACAGAAAAATACAACCCAAAAACCCACCACCGCCAAAGAAATACTAACAAAAAAGGGCACACAAAACCTTTGGTAGCTCCTAACGCTAAGAATCTAGCCATTGCAAATTGTGTCACTCTGAATACTCAAATTTGAGAGTTGATTCATAATGCCTTTACCTAGCTTCTCATTTAAGTCAGTCTCTTCCATGTTAATGTTTCTTCTGTGTACCTATTTTTTTTTTTCCTTAGCATGCCTAAATTTGCTGCTTGCAAAAATAGAAGGGTATTGTCCCTGAGTTTGGAACGACAGGACTTTGTTAAAAGGTGTAGGTTTATGTGCAGATAGGGCAGGAAAATAACTTTTAGCAGCTGTATGTAGTACTGTGTTTGTATGTACTATGTGTGTTAGGTGGTATAATGTGCAAGACTTCAGACCGTTACTGTGAGATTGAAGATGCTTTCTCTAAGCCACTTGCAAAGTGCTCGGTATCTTCTCTTGAAAGAGGCAGGGAAGCAGTTTCAGCTTGCTGAATAACTGCTCTAGCAGTGTTGATGTGAATATGGTCATACTGTTTTAAGTAAGTGGTATCCAAGTACTTGTCTGAAGCCCTGGGCATTTCTGGTGTATGAAATACAACTTGTTAGAACTACAGCATACTGCAGCTGCTTGCCAGATCCCTTACAGGCAGTATAGCAGTTTGTTTTACACATCTTCCACCAAAGCTCTGGAAATATGTCTATCTTGTCTTGGAAGGTGGAGATGAGATTTACTGTTAGACTGAAAAGAAATTATAACTTAAATGCAACATTGTAGAAATAGCTTATTTTGTCTAATGCATTTCAGTGTAAAAAAATGTACATCTCTTAGAATAGTTGCAAGGAGTTATTAATGAGCTGTTACTCTGTAATGTCTAATGCTGCTTTTATTTAACTTTAGCAATTTCTTTAGGGGAAAAACATGAAGACATTATGATTAGGAAGACAGGGATGTTCTAGCGATGCTTTCCAAAATTTTACATATGTTGTAATCTTTCAAGTGAAATAAAATGAGAAATGTTCATAGACTTGGGTAGCCAGCTGTTTACTGTCTGATTACAATAGTACACATGCTTTTGGAATGTGTTTTTGGAGGCATCCATGTTACTTGTACTCAATTAAAAGTTATTAAAAGAGACTAAAATGCTATACTTATATATTAGTTAATTGATGGGTAATATGACTTTTAAAGCTAATGCTTTTAATTATGCTGGGGACCTTGTTAAGTAGCAATGATGGGGAAGCCTGGCAGGTCGGCTAGGCATGGGAACTGGTCCTGAGCAAAACTAAAGATAACTGTGGATTGCAAAATTGGCTGGATTGGAGCTGCAAGGGCAGAAGATTGGACAGGTACTGCAGGAGTGGAGAGTAAGTAAAATGCGAGAATGGGCAGTTAATTCAAGAGCCACACTTCCTACCCTGCACACTTGCAGCCTTGTTTTCCTTCACTTAAATGTGAACATGACTATAGGAAATAGTCTGACTATGTGTGGAACTGAGGCTGTAACCATGTGGTTATAGAGGGATTTGCGCTTAGTGGCTGACTAATTTTGAAGTGTAAGGAATAGTACTGTGGTTTTGAGGACCCTCTGAATTAACTTAGACAATGTGGTGAAAGTGTTAAGATGGTTTCAATTAGTAGTTCCCTAGATTCTGCTGCATTAGTAAGACTTGTAATGGGACAGGCTTTTAACTTTGTTTCCAAGCATGGAAGTAGGAGCAACAAATGTTAACAGCTGCCTGCACTTAGGTCACCACCTAGCAGAAATCCATCAATGTCTTTTGAATTTTGTCATTTCACTTTGAGTACACCAATAAATCTTTTTGCCACTTCCTAGTGTCAGTAGCTTTGCTCTTGGCAATACTCCTCTTCAGTATTGTCTTATGAATATTTGCTTTAATGTTTTTTTTAATACGATTATTTCAGTTTTGTTCATGATTAGCAAAAATGATTGCACAGTGAACTTATAAATGGCTGCATAGTTTATCTGTACTTATTTAAAGGTACAGCATCTATCCTACATATTTTATAATCTACATCTTTTCCAATCTTGAGTTGTCTGTTTCAGCATGGTAGAAACTGTAAAGTTCGGGTATGAATTTCTGAATAGGACTGTATGAAAACAACTGCCTAAGGATACTTGTGGCTGCCTCTTCTGAACAACACTGGGGGATTTAAAAAAAAAAAAAGAGAACAAAACACAGCCCACTTTTACTTGTAAATCATGAGACAGGAGAAATAGGGGTAGGGTTTTTTGTTTTGTTGGTAGCAAAAATATTATCTAAACCGTAGTATTTCTAAGAAGGCTGACATCCTTTGTAAAAAGGTTATGCATTTGTATTTAAATCTTATCGAGGGTTTATTCTATCTGTTCTGTGAGATTTGATAGCACAAGTTGGATGGCTTAAAGGTAAGTATTGAAAGTGCCTACAGGATGTATGTGTGTATGAAGAAATGCTCCATTGCAGCACTGCTTTGTAAGGCTGAATACAGAGATGGGTAGAGGAGTATTCTTTTGACTGAAGTCCAACACCAGGAGCCCAAATTATATGCAACTCTAATTCTCCCTGTGCTGAAGTATTTATAGGGAGTTTTTAATTGAACCAGAATGACTTTGTAATAAAGTGTTGAGTCTACTTAGAGAGTCTACTCTGACCATTGTTTCTTAGTGAAAGGAAGTTCTGCTATGTACTCTATAGTACTAATGATCATATAATAAATCACATATTAAGTGTCATCAAATGTATTCTACATATTTCTGAATATACTTAAGATCATTTGGAAGGGGAAAAGGAAGTGGAAAATAGTAAGGTTTGAGATGGAGACTTCACAATTTTACTTTGGATGTTAAGTTTTACATCTTAGTAGAGAGCAACTCTGTCAGCGTAAGGTTTTTAAAAATAGTGTATAACCTGTACAATTTTTTATATTGATAACTAGGAAAAAATAATTGTAAAGCTGACAATATTCTGAAGTGCTCTTGGAGTTCAGTGTTTCAGCTACCTAAACATTTGCCTGAATGGTTTTGAAGAGAATGGTACTAATCTGTCTTTGGCATGTCTGATCTTTAAATATAGAAACTTGCCAAAGGCTTCTAGATGTGCTGGGTAACCAAAAGATTAAGAGGAAGGTGGTTTCTTCCTCATACTGCTAGTAAATCAAGAACTGCATAGAGGAAGTTGTGCCTGACTTCAACAGAATACAGAAGGTTTTCTTTTGAGGCATATTGAGCGATGGTATTTGAGGAGTTAGGGGTGAGGGTAATCAGCGTGTTCTAACCTACTCTGGATAATTATGTGCTGAAGGTTTTTTTCCTCTGTTCTTCTCCTATTGTTTCTAAATGAAAAAGGTAGCTTCTTCTGGATGCATAAAAATGAATAATCTAACGATTTCTGCCAGTTAAATACGCCTCCAGAACACAAATCTCAGTCCTTCCCAGTGATACTCTAATTTTCAGTGATTACCCAGTTCGTTAGTCTGAATGCTTGCAAACCGAATTGGAGAAATGAGAGGCAGTTCAAGCTAAAATTGCTTCACATCTTATTTTTAAGAAGGCTCTTCCAGTGTACTATGTGAAGATGGAGTTTTAATTGACTAAACATTCAGACGAAAGCATATGCATTTTGCAAGGTAATTCATAGCCGTGTATTTGGTTATTTTTACAGCAACTCCATAATGCATAGTTTCTTTTCAGGAACTCATGCTAAAATGTCTGATAATAATTAAGAGCATAATAATTGATATAGGGAATATATGCTTGTAAATGAGTGTTGCAACCTTATGGAAGGCTTCACTATTTTACAATATACTTTTTTATGTTATGTTCTGATTTGCAACCAAAAAGCAGAAAAAAAATACTGTCTTTAGTAAAGTACTACAGTTAGTGCTTAAATGTGTAAAGTTAGCTGGGCAGCTGCTGAACAATCTGTTAGTTGCCCTTCATTATAGAGTACTGGAAAAGCATTCTGTAATTACATGTAATAACGCGTCATCAGCCAAAATAGTATTAGGAATGGTTGTGTCAGTCTCTAAGATTTTACTAGTTCTGAGATTTTAAGAAAAGTTGGGGAAAAATAAATCCAGTTGTGTGAAGCCAAGCAAGGACTTGTTTCTTTCAGAAGTAAATAGTGGTAGAACTACATTTTTAGTGCTTTATATTAGACATCTTTTAAATGCAGCCAAGAAAAACAGTGTTACTGTGGTGCCTGGAAATCTGGATTCACATTGTGGTTTATGTCACAAATTCTAGGGCTTAACACAAATATATAAAAACAGGTTTTTTGCTAAAGAAGTCGGTCTTAAAGTAGTTTTCAAACATCGTTTTGACTATAAACTTGTGTTACCTTTATATACTAAATAATTAAAATTGTGGTTGTTTTTTTAAGGAGCAAAAATCACAACTTTGAAATTCTGAATATTGTTTTTTAAATCTGTTTTGATCTTGGCTGTATTTTTTTTGTAAGTCTATCAGGACTTGATTTGAAGTTTGTCGTGGCCAAACAGATAAGTACTTCTAACACATTCCTTAGGCAGGTAAAATCTAAAGCCAGATTTAAAGAAGGCGTGACTTGTGCCTGAAACTAGATAAGTAACTTTTCTTACACTCTCCATTACTTATTATTTCACAAACATCAGTTAGACTTTTTTGTAGTCAAAACTATTTAGGGTACACTTACATATTATTGCAAAATCAGGATGTATTCAGCTCTTCAAATCTGCTGTTTTCTCTCAGTTTCCTGGAAAGTACAAGAGGACTTCTTACCTGAGGAAAGCATAATGCATTCGTTCTTGTTCCATATGTATCATAAGCAGAATCTGGAACAAGAAACACAGAGTCCATTTAAGTTGCTGTGTGTATCATCTCATGAACTTGTACAAACAGCCAGGGAATAGGAAAGAGCTGTTGCCTATTCTCTGTGTCTGCATGTTGTTTCCTACGTGTGCTACTCATGCTCCCACATCATGTGAAGCAATTGTAGAAATGCATCAGCATTGTCCACCCATCCTCTCCTTACACTCACATCAGGGCTACCTGCACTGCTTACTGAGGCAAAGACACTATGTTGGTTGAAAATAATGTGAATTGAATTAGTATTGTATAAGGGAAAATTAATATTAAATATACTATCATCTTTGTACATGAAGTGTTCCATCTGTGTTCAGCTGCAAAGTTAAGTAGGACAAGCCCTTAAATGGATAGTCTCAGTGACACTAAAGACCGCCTGCATGAGCTATATTTGCCTTTTAATGCTTTGTATATATCCTCTCCGTTATAGGTCCCTGTGTTTAAGAAATACAATAAATTGTAACACTAAGGTTAGTTAGTGTAGATTTTGAATTTGGATTGTACTGTAAGTCATGATGAAAGGCTTGGTCAGCATGCAGAAGTATAAAAATAAATGAAAAAACATTTCCTTGACCATGTAGTTACATGTTGTAAATCCTTGTTTTGTCCTGTTTGCCTTTGGTTTGTGTGCTAAAGGTCAGGGAATGTCATACCCGAACAGGATCATATGGAACTAGAAGACTCTTCTGTTAATTTTGTCAACTGTTTTTAGATGCAGAAAACTAAATTGTTTGATGCAAACATAAAATAAAGTAAGAAACAGTTGTATCTTTAGTATAATGAATACTCTATGGATTTTAAAGTGGCATTGTTAATTGAATAAAACTTCATCTATGAATCCAAGTATAGTATTTATTCTTCACAATGTTGTTAATGGCACCAAAGATGTATTAAATTATTTCCCTTTAAACTTAATTTTCAGGGTAGCTATGCATACATGGTAACTAGGCAACTACACTTTGGGGATTTCAACACCTATTTTTTTCCCTAAACCAGAAATTTAAATTCTGATTTAGGATGTCATCGCCTGTCAAGCAAGTTTGACAATCTGTGGTGAATCTCAAGTCATTTTAAAGTGACCCAAGAAAGAAAGTGTATTTAACTATTGACTGGAGGGGGAAAGTTAAATGGGACTTTTGAATACAAATGCTTAGTATGACTTCAGTTGGATGTATCTGTTGAAAGATGCAGTTTCATGAAATTGTGCTTTAGCAAGTAAAAGGATAGATCTTGCTTTTAATTCCAGCTAATCAACATTCAAGAAATAAGTTAATGGTGAGTTAACTTATTTGAGCAGAACTGTGGGTTTTTTCCCTTCCCCCTGAAGTTTGGAAAGGGTGACCTTAAGTTCTGAACTGCTGTTTTATTACTGAGGCAACATGTTTGGATGTGCAAAGCTGGCTGGGGATAGTCTTGGAGTAAGTCCTGTGTGGAAAGAACCAAATTTCTTTGTAGTTTGGGCCTATGCTGTCATCTAGAAGGGGCTATACTGCTACTTGTGCCTGGATTTTTCTCATAAATCCACAGGGCTTGCCCTAGAAGAGAATCTTGGAAGGAATATGTGTAGTGTGAGCAAATGAGAGCCAAGGATTGGAGTGGAAGAAAGGGGCAAACCAAAGTGATTGTGCATTGAAGTGTACATGGCTTTATTTTAAATCCAAGGTAATGGAAGGCTTCTGTTGAATCAGAGTTTAAGTGAGTAGGGATCAAGAGATACTTGTATTAACCTCGTAATTAGCCAGTCTTTCCTAAGCATCTTTTTCTGCATGTCACAAAGTAATCACAGATCCTTTGAGGATTTTTTCAGTTTGGATAACAATGAGAGAAGTGTGAGTTGTTGCTCATGAGTACTAATAGAGGTCTCAGTTTGGTCTTGCACATTTGGCTGTGTGGAGGTGCAGCTGGTTGAGAGGCATAGCACTAGGGTTCTTATTAGCAGTCTGGATGGATGTGTTAGTAGACTTGTATAAGGTAAGCACTTATGTTGATCTTAAGTTAGTATTCCTAATGTTAAGCGTTTGAATGTACTTTTCACTCCAAATCTGGCATATGAAACCCCTTTCAAACCATCTGTGCTTCATACTAAACATATTTCTGCAAACTTTGTAGCATAAATGCAGTTCACAATACAGTGAAGACTTTGTGCTACAGCTGGAAAAAGAGCTGGTCCAAGCCAGGCTGAGTGAAGCAGAATCCCATTGTGCCCTGAAGGAGATGCAAGATAAAGTTCTAGAGATGGAAAAGGTAAATCAAACCGGGACCTTCTGTATAAAATAGCACTAGAAACAGAATACAGGTCCCTGTAATTCTTTGCATAACTGTGCTCTTAGAATCTTCTCTTCTGTTTTCTGAATCTTCTCTTCATGATTGCAAGATGCTTTTCAAACCTGAAGTTAATATAGCAAAAAAACTAAGATCTGTTTGCACTGGGAAAGGTTTGTGAAGAACACATCACTTTTTTTCTTGTTCCTGAAGCCCATTGCAGTGGAAAACTGGGATTCTGATGGAGTCTTTACAATAAACATAGTTTCAAAATTATGTCCTGCAACAAGAGCAGTAGGCTTAGGGTGAGCATTGAGGTGATGTGAAAGTAAATAGTTTGGGAGGGGAGGAGGAAAGAGTACAACATTCCCAGGTCTTGTTCTTGTGTGTCTCCTGCTTCGTCCTATTATGGGCAGGGAAAGAATACCTCCACTGTCTAGTATCAAAGTCTCTACTGCTTTTTGGGTGCCATAGCAGCTTGTAACTTACTGCTGCCAGAGTTCAAGCTGTACTCAAAGCAACTGTCAAACATTTACCTTTATTTGAAGAAAAACCTAACTGCAAAATAAAATAGGAAAAAAGGAAAGAAAAAACCCACTAACTGACCTAAAATAAAGCATGCTCTTCAGATCCTGTTGTATTGGCTTTGGGAGTTGTTTCCTCATGGAAACTTTAAAGAGCTGTATATTCAGGAATGTGGCCAGAAGTTAGTAGCTAATTAGATTAACCCACTGGAGTCAACATTTTACTTTTTTAATTATCTGAGGGGCTCGATGGGGGTCTGACAGGCTAGTAGTGTGGTAGTTTTTACCGTACTGAACATTGGTAAGAATTCAGAATCTAAGGTATTTCTCAAAGCTCAAAAAGAGATGACTACTTTACTTAACCTTCATCAGTATGAACATGGCATACACTGAAAACTTAAATGTGAAGAACTGGAGCAGTGGGGGAAATTCCAGTGTACCAGATGAACTCAGATGTAAAGTAGTACTTCAGTCTGTCCATAATGAACTTAGGCACAGGAGAAAGTGACTGAAGTTAACTCCCTCAACTGCCTACAAATACAGCTCTTTACTGCTGTTAGTGATGTGTCATGTAATCTGGGAAAACTCTGCTCAGTAACCCAAGTCTTGTATGGCTATGCTGACAGTGATGTAAACATTCCAAAACACAGCCTATCGCTTCCTATATTTGCCAGTACTTGGAGCCCATGATTTGAAACACAGAGATGCTAATAAATGGCTGTTGTGCTGTGTTCTGTTAATGTTAATAATGTACTTTACTCTCAACTCTCAAGAAAACCTGGTAACTGTCACAGTATTACATATCTACAAAAATACATTATTTTGCTGAAAATTGCTAGTGAGAAATACAGTAGAAAGTGATGAAGCACAGTTCAACTTTGAGTATTTGGTGTCCAATGATTTGATGTAGGGATATTGTAGTTAGGCAGACTATGTCTTTTTTCTTCCCCTCTGTTTCTTTCCCAGACTTCCATTATTATACTTTCGTCACTGTTTTACTTTCCTCAGGTCACTCCTGCCATTTGTTTTCCTGTTTTCTGTTTAGCTTTCTCTAGTCTTTCTAATTTTTCCTCATGTGTTTTTGTAAACATCCATGTACTTTCATCTGTAAGACCTTGTCTTGACTGTTTTTTTATAAATATTAATGGATGGTTCCTTTGTCAGCATAACTTTTCTCCTTTTCAAAGGCAGATGACCTGCTTCCCAAAAAATAAATTTCCATTTATTTATTTTTCCTGTAAGTCTAAATAAAAGTTATAACTCTAAAGATGTAATTTCAGTTTCTCATTTGCTTTGCTTTTATCAACTAGCTCAAAATCTTCAGATTTCTCTCCATATTTTTGATGATGTGTGAAAAATAGTGTAAATAATGCTTTGTTAGGGATACCCTCTGGGGAAATCTGGAAGTCAGAATACCTAAAAACTACCTTATCGATGATTGATTTTTTTTTTTTTTTTTTCTCCTGTAGTTGGCAGTTGGAAGATATTTACACTTGCTGTATCCAGGAACTTAGATTTTTTTGAGGGATTTTATTTTGCAAGGGATGTGTAATTAAGAAAGTTTGGTTAGTAATAAGGGTTATCATTCCACGTCTATATTCTTGGAGTGGATCTCACTAAGCACAATTTTATTCAAATACATATTTAAGAGGATGATCCTTGTTGCAGAGGAACAGCTCTCTCCCTGATGAGGAAAATGTTGCTAGACTACAAGAAGAACTGATTGCAGTAAAATTAAGAGAAGCAGAAGCTCTGATGGGTCTCAAAGAACTAAGGCAGCAAGTCAAAGATTTGGAGGAACACTGGCAGGTATGGGTAGCAATACACTTTTAACAATTTTTATTTTCAGTGAATGATGATAAAACAAAAGACTACAAAATTTTGAGATGTAGAGATCAAGTAGAAGCTAGTGATTGTGGATCAAGCCGCTGAGGTGAGAAAATCTTTAAGTGCAGCTGCGACAAGAAACTTTATTTCAAAAGTATGTTAGAAATTGGTCCCTAATTGTTCTAGATGGCAGAGAGCCTGTGCTACCAGCTAACCATTCTGGTAGAAAGGAAGTACCTGATCAGTACTCCTACTTCACTAAATGTTATTAAGGGCTAGAAATAGGCAAAAGTCTCAGGATGTACTTGCAATTCACTGACTTACTGTCATTGGGAATGACTGTCTTAAGCTTTTTAACTGTCTATTGTTAAAACTGGGAAGTTTGCATGGGTTTCTAGTTTTTAGGATAAACAGGAGCACTATAGCAACTTGTCCCCACGTAACTCTGAGACCTTAAACGAAATAAGGGAACACCAGGAAAGATCAGGTATTATGAGCAATGGCATGCTACTTCTTTTAGCGTCATCTAGCTCGTACCACTGGAAGATGGAAAGATCCCCCCAGAAAAAACACAGTGAATGAGCTACAGGATGAGCTGATGACAGTCCGATTGAGAGAAGCAGAAATTCAGGCTGAATTGAAAGAGACCAAACAAAGAATGATGGAGATGGAAACACAGGTATGTTATTGAACACTAGCATGTGTGAATTGAGCTGAACGTGGGCAAATTGGTGTCAAATGGTAGGTACCCAGTGATGATCTTTTACCATCTACAGGCATGACTTTAGTTCCAAAATGTGCTTTTTTAATGCTGTTAGACTAGGAGGGAGAATCTAGTGCACACAGTCCAACTTACTTTAATGTCTCTTCTTTAGTCTTTTCCAGGACTAAGCTTTCTGCATTTCTCATTTGGACTAATTGGTAGACTCTGTGAATGTGTGTGAATCTTAATTCATTAAATTGTAACTGGTGTAACAACAAAAATACTTTTAAGGTATCTTAAATTTCACAAACCTAATTGATGATTCTGATAATAGTAATTCTAATTCTTTAAATGGCACTGTTTTCTTTCTTCTGGTGAAATTGCCTATACTAGATTATCCACTGAGGTCATGAATCTGGTTACTAAACTGTGGACTCTGAGCAAAACAGCTGCATGTTGTCAGGTTTTTTAGCAGAACCTTTACCTTTCATGTGCTAGAAAAGAAAAGCATGATTCACCATTGCTGAGATTTGTGCAGAAAAGACAAAAATAACTTGTCTGCCAAGATCTTTTTTGTGTAACTAGGGAATAAGTTGTTATTAGGCAAACAAATCTGAAATGAAAGTGCATTAAAGTTGGTGAGTCCTTATTATATTAGCTAACTCAACTGAATCAATCAGCACAATGTGCTGTTGATTGAGAAGGATTTGTAGCAGGCTTTTGAGAAATCTTCCCATGAAATACCTGCTAAATGTAACTGTTACTTGAAGGAGACCTGTGCATCCAAAAGGCTAAACAAACAAACAAAAAACTTTACTTGCCAAGCTTCAGCAATCCCAGAAACCAGGAGAGCACATAAGGATGTGCTACTGAAGAGAGATGAGCTCACTGCAAGGCACATGGTGGCTTATTTCTGACAGAGGTACCACTTTTTCTATACCAACTGAATAAAAGTTTCCTCTTGTCTTAACTTTTCAGATTTTCTTTGAAGTGTTAATACTGTTTCACTACAGTTAACGTGTGCTTTTGTTTTGGTTCCTCCCCCCCATCGGTGTATTTATTTTAGTCAGTAGGGGGCATTGGTATCCTGCTGTCTGGATTACACGTATTACACAAGACCTTTAGGTACTTCTCACTTCAGTGTTATGCATCGAATCTTCGTGTATGCTTATGCTGTTTAGCTGTCATTTGACAGCAGTGCAGTGGTTCTCGTGTTGTGTACTGGTCTATGCACAGCTTCATATAAAAATGGTGTGACTTGTGCTAATGCACTGGTCTTAATTAAGGTGCCATGTTACTTTCAGGGATTTACTGGACAGCAAAATGTGCACATAGTATTTCTGGCATACCTGATGTTTCCTGGATGCATCAGCTTGTTGCTGTAATTGGGATACAAGTTCACAAAATCTTTGACTTACCTAAGCAAGAGATGGGGAAAAACAGATGTACAGGAGCTTTGCAATAATGTTCTTGCAATGAGTCATCTGTTGTTTAAGAACAATTTGAATATCCTGGTTATAAACCAAATGTCATGCAAACGTTTCTGATTACACTTAGAGAATTCTGAATGCTTTTTCATCAAAAGTTTTTTATAGTAAATGATGTATAAGTCTTTCTTGTCAGACTTCAGGGATTTAAATTAATATCAAAGATCTTTCTTTAACATGCGTTTTCTTTCCTTTTTTTGTCATAAATTTCAGAATCAGATCAATAGTAACCATTTACGAAGGACAGAGCAAGAGGTTACCAACCTACAGGGGAAGGTACAGTATCTTTCTGCACAGAATAAAGGACTTCTTGCTCAGTTGAATGAAGCAAAACGTAGACAAGCAGAGATTGAATGCAAGGTAAACATCATCATGAATAGACTATTTATGTGCTAATGTATTTATACTTTCTAGTCTTGTCCGCTATTGTTGGATAGAATTGTGTCGTAATTGAGAAGTAGAAATCACTAAACCAAAACTTTCTTTTACTGATTTGACAATATCATCTTGAATTTACCATCTCACAAAATCACTTGAGGTTTTGACAGAGCTGCTTCTTTGTGGTCCCACAAAGATAAACTTTTACTTTAAAGTGTGGTTCTACTCAGAAAAGTGTCTGTATTAATATATAAAAAGACACTCTTACACAACAGATTCTGATCACTGTGTACTCTGATTGTCTTTAGGGACAGAAGAGGTTCATTACTTCAACACTGACTATTACTGCAGAATTAGTTTAGGTTCAAAAAAAAAAGGGGGTAAAAGTACTATTTAAATAAAGAGGTGTACAGAAGGGAGTGTTACAGTATTCATTGCCTAATAGTAACCAGACTTTAAGGGGATAGCCCAAAAACACTGGGCAAAAGAGTAGTTTTTATTACTGTCAATGCATAAGAGAGCCTAATCTAATGTCTGAATCTCAGATTTAATTAGTTAATTTTGTAACTAAATCCATAACCAATTACTAATAACTTATGTCTTCATAACTTGTGCACACATAATATGGACAAGAAATAAAGGATAAGTCTCTCAAGCTTTTTTTCTCTTAACTTGGATGAAATTTTTCCTGAAATTGCTACTTATATTTACTTCAAAAAAGGGGCAATGTTAGTTGACAAATCACTATAGTTAAGGCATGAAAACAACTTTTTACTTAAATCTTATTTCCAAAAGATGTATAAATAGTCTTTTATAAAATCAGCTAGAGCTGAACAGTCAGTAATTTCTAAATAGGATACTTAGTAGTATGTTATAAATAGTACTGAGATGAATAATCAGACTACCATTAAACCCAGCTGAAATCAGGACAGGCTGTGAATTTGCCACTTGAGAGCAGATGCTGTTACATAATTTGTTTTTCATGATCACATCTTAGTTACATTAAGTGTAACCAAACCTTTTTTATGTGCGCTACTTGCTTCTATTCTCATTCACACAGAACACTGTTATGGGTTGAGTGTTTGTTTTTCAATTTTATCCAATATACGTGCATTTTGCTTGTAACACCATACGTACCCCAAAGACTGCATTAGCTGCAATTCCATCAAAGGTTTCTGTGGACAACATGAATCAAGAGTGTAGTTTGAGTGATTTATTATTGTCACTTAGCCTGGAGACGAAATGACATCGTTATTAATATGCATAGTTTTGCTATAATATCACACTTCTCAGTTTTTACAGATTTTAATTTCTTCTTGTAATTTCTTTTCTCCGAGGTAATGCCTAAATCTAGGCAATTTAGTTTTGTAGGAAGCTCTGATCTTGTGTTCATTTCTCAAAGCCATAGTGTGTAATTTGTAATTGGCAATTTCTTCATAGTTTTGCCTTAGTTATAGTTCTTTCAGCAAAATGAAGCTGAATTTTGTTGTTGTTCAGTTCCATTTTAGAGAAATTTAAGAACAGTAAATAACTGACATACTCCAGGTATTTCATTGTTTTTTTAGGTTTTCATTTTTCTTGCTCTCTTGCCAGTTCCATTTGTTTCCAATGGAACCTGAATCTAAAGTGCAGTGAAGATGTAACTTCTACTGACTCATCAAACTCCTTCACAAGCTTTTAGGAAACAAGCCACTGAATCTTAACTAGAAGATATTGCTTCTACTGACTGTTTTTTGTTTACCATAATCACTGGTTTCCTAAGTGCTATTTTTAAAATGCTGAGATTATTCTTACTGATCTTTTTTAATATTCATGATCTTGGTGACATGTCTTTTCATATAACCCATAACTTTTTTGTTTGATTGGTTTTTTGATACTGAAGGTCCTCATTAATCCTTAAGAGATTGAGACTATGTAGTCAATATTCCAAAGTTTTTATGTTGACTATAAAAAGAGTAATATGTCTTTAACCTGACTAATGAGTTAATATACATGACTGTTCTCACTATGATAATTTGCTTGGAAAGTTATGTTCTAACATGGGTTAGAGAGAAATTTGATAGTAATAGAGCACCAGTCATATTTTTTAGAGCTTCTCTGAAAGTAGTAGAGGTCAATACCCAGTAAAGTAGCAGTACTGACATACAGTAACATTAGATCCTGAAACTTGTTTTGCAGTCACTGATAGGAAAAAGATTAGAGTTTACATTGTAACATGTTTTCAAGTTGATGTTTATGATGGAAAATGAAATATTACCAATTTGATGCATATACATTACCTGGTGTTCTACTGTTTAACTGTGAGCTAGACTGTGACTTCTTGGGATGAGGCTTAGTATAATACCATATAGACTCCTGACTGTTTAAATACACAAGGGGTTTTTTTGCTAACTGTATTGAAAGATGCTCACATTTAACTTGTTGGAAACTACCTTCCTTCAATGTAGTTTCCCCTTATATTCCCTTTTCCCTCTACCTCTGACACTTGTTGTAAACTTTGAGTGACTTTATTCTCTAATAATCTATACAAACAATTCAGCAGTTTTACAGATTTAATAAGAAAGCCATGTAATAAAAAAATTAAGCCATGTTAAGCAATATACACAAGTTTAAGTGTTCTCCCACTCCTTAAGTGGGACATAACTTGGTATTGAACTTCCTATTGCTGTTTCAAACTCACAAAAAACTTTTCAATTTCAAACTCTAACTATATGATAATATACAGTTAAGTGAAAAATGAGAGGATATGAAAAGCCATTGTCCTTTGGCATTTTATTTGTAAGGATTGTCATTGTGTTTCCTGTCCCTTGCTCTCCACATTCAAACTACTGGAAGCATGATTGTTAGCTTAATCTAAGATTAATGCCAAATGCTTTCACTTTTTCTTGTTCTAGAAGAGACTATTTTAAGTTCCTGTCTCCCTACCTCTATACCCCAATAAATGAAGGAAATTCCTGCTTGGGATTGTTTAAGGTTATTTCACTGTGTGAGGAAAATGAGATTTTAATTTTAAAGTGAATTTAAAGAAAAAAAAAAAGCTGAAGTTTAAAGTAGAAAGAGAAACGTTGTTATGCTTGTCAAGCCAAAACCTTGCAACATTACTGGCTTTGTTTACACTAACTAGGTTTATAAGAAACCAGCATATAGTATGACTACTATGTAAGGCATATGTAACAAGTGTGAAGGGCTAGTCTCCAGCAGTAACAGTGGACTTGTCATACCTACAGTCCTTCTAGAAGTAGGTTCAGTATCTGTAACTACTCAATAGTGTTGCTGCCAACTTAGATTTGGCTTGCAGTACAGATAACAGCAGGTAGGTTGAATTGAAAAGACAGTGCTGCAGTGTAAATAGCTGAAATAAAGCTATTTAATATGTTACTGATACAACAACTCTGTATTCAAAACTGATGAAGAAAGTTTCAATAATCTTTCAGGTAATGTCATGGAGCAATACAGGCACTAAATATTTTTAAAAGTTCGACCTTGCATCTTCTAAAACCTAGCAAGTTTGTTATTCCAGATTCCATTAGAAACTGATATTTGCTTTTTCTTCCTATTGTTTCAAGTCATCTAAAAGCATGCTCTAGTTTTATTTCTGTCACCACAACTTGGCTAGGTAGCAATATTTCTACTTGAAGAGGTGTATAAAAAAAAAAAGACTTATTTGGATTTTCAACTCCCCAGTTGTTTTTTCCATGCAGAAAGAACTGGTACATTATTTCTGGAGCTTGTATTTTTCTTAAATAATAGCTTAAAATGCATAAGCAGAAATTAAAATCTTTGTAGCAAGTTGCATCTCATATGACCTATAAGGCAACTGTTTTCTGTCACTGGTGTGTACTGTTATGTTTTTCCCTCTTTATCTGACTACTGCTTCTACAGCAAGGACTTTGTTTCAAGTAATTTGAAATTCAGCACTGATCTTTCTAATCAGTTTTGCTAAAGAACTTGCATCATAAGATTTGTGCCCCCACCCCAGTCTTGTCTTTCCTACCATATCAACTTTTGTGGTCATTATTGAGAACATGCTCTGTTTTGGAGATAAAGCATCAGTGCTGTCTAGAGCAACACTATTGACTCATCTCGGATACCAAAGTCGAACCAAGCCAGTCTGTCCTTTAGCTTTCAGTTAAATACATGCAATCCTGTGGACTTGTGGGTTTGGCTTCATTCGAGCAATCGTGCAGCAGAATTTAGCAATAATGGCTAAACTTTGGCTAGCACATGATGGATTCCTCTGAAATGGACTCCACTGATTACAAATGCTGTTAATTGGATACTGTAGAGGGTGTACCTTCATTACAGGGATTTTTTTCAAACAAAGAGCATGTTTTCAAGTAGCTACTATAGGTAAGCTTTGGCATGTTCAATTCGGTCTCAACCAAACTGTTTGATGAAAGGTGGTTAAGTACTGTCAGTTTGAAGCACACATTAAAACAACTGAAATACTGGAACTGACTTACAGTAACTACAGTTTGGAGAGTTACACCAGTCTGCCATAAAAGTAGGTGTACCTGAGCCTAGTCTGTCTCTTCCCCAGAATTATTTGCACTCCAGCTGAAAGTATTGCTCGCTCAGTATCTGTCACTGTTTTCTCTCTGTGGTTGTACCAAGCTGGTGACAATATAATATTAATTGTTTTGTGCTCTGAAGTCTTAAGGACTTGCCTCATAAAACAGAAATAAGGAAATTTCCTTCTATAGACTCAAATTGTCTATCACTTAGGCAAACTTACAGGTTAAACTTACACTGGGAGTCTGATTGTAGGTGATGGGCATTAGAATTTTATTCTAAACTGTATTGCAAATCTTTGTTTTATACTGTGACTAAGATAGCTGGACTTAAATGAGGTTGAGAATATCTGTGCTTTTGGGTTGGTTTTTTTTGAGATTTATTTTTTTAGTCAAAAGGAATGATGAAATAAGTAACTCTTGTGTAGCTTTGCTGTTTCTTTATATATAAAGTGAAAAGTGGAAGCATGAGCTGTGTTTTTTGTTGCTACTTTTTCTTAATTTACAATATAACATTTCTGGAACACAAGACAGCTCTTTTCTGGACCTGGAAATTGATAACAGCATCTTTTCAAAACTACACAGATATTTTTTTAGATTATTATAGTTTAGAATTTATATTAGATGATTACACAATTCTATGGGTTAAAATTAAATTTGGGTTCTTTAGAATATGCCTTATCAATAGGTATGATATTTTGCACAGCAGTGTATTAAGTTTTCTTGACTTACATGATTTTGGGTAAAATCAGTGCACATAATCAACTGAAACTGACATTATTTGTTAGCTTCAATCTGTTACTTCTTTCAGAGTAAAGAAGAAGTGATGGCAGTACGGCTCCGTGAGGCAGACCGCATTGCAGCTGTGGCTGAACTACAACAGCATATTGCTGAATTAGAAATTCAGGTAACAAGTGATGTCATTAAATGTGTAACTTGATACTGATTACTTTTTGACTTTGTGGGTTTTTTTTTTTTTCCTCCGCTTTCATTCCTTATTAACCTACTGTGAATACAAGGCACTGCTTTGCAAAGTGGGGCAATGCTATATTGCTGAATGTGCTTCCTTTATAAGCAAAGGCCTTAAATATATCTTATGGGCATATTTCTGAGCTGTTAATAATTGCTTCTGTACAAGCACCATGCTACAGGCAACACTTTTAAACTCTGACTTCTGTATTTGTTTTTTGTCTTGTAATTGGTAATTTTTACCAATTAATAGATGAGATTGAAAACATCCTCTGTCCAAAAAAATGCGCACAATTTGATTCCAGCAACCATTCTTTTCTGTGCTTACTCTTCTGCTATGACCAGTATTGGAGAATTTGTTGTAAAACTCTTACTCCCTTTACGTAAACCTTGAAACCAGAAATGTTATTTACTGCTACCATGTTACTGTAGGATCTGAAGATGCATCCTTTGGCCTCTGTGTTGTTCCTTATACTTTCAGTTCCTTTTGGAACCTTCACTGTCCTGTGAACTCACTGCTTCGTTGATGAGAGAACCATAAATGACTGTTCTTTATATTTTCTTGGCTTTGAGAAATCATGATGTCTCTACTGTAGTCTGTCCTTCCTATACTCATATACTGTTGTCCTGTCTGAATTTTGCTGCGTCTATCTGCAAAGGGTTTCTTGGTTATTGGTTATTATTCCTAAGTTACAAGCTAGTTACTCTCTAGTTTTCCTTTTTTTTTTTTATTGGTATTGTTACTGTCTGTCTTCCCTCTGAAATCTTTCCTTCAAGGTGATGATATTACTGTATTGTGTCAAAGCCTTCTTTTTCCTATGATTTCTCAACTACTTGCATCTCTTTCATCTCTTCGTATATAGCATGTTCAAATAAATTTAATGGAGCTTGCATAAAGAATTTTCACTCTGAATATTTTTCCTCTAGTGCAGCAGGCACTAAATTTATTAAAAGATAAAGCAATCATTTCTTTTAATCACATAATGCTTAGATAATGCTGTGGTCAGTACATTAGAAATACTTAGATAAGTACAGTAAGCGTTGCATATGAATCATTTATCATCTAGTAAGATAACAAGAGAATAGCTGAGTTTAGGTCAATCTTTTACTCATGTGTTAGCATTTTACTTTAAAAAAAAAAGTTTAAAGGTTACTTAAAACAATGTGACTTTGTAGGTGAGGAGCCAGTACTAATTTTGCATTATTTTCACTTTAGCACAGACTTTAAATGCCATCCTGCTTCCATTGGCTGACTGATACAGGTGTCCCAAAAAGTACTCTAGTCTTGATTTTATGAAATGAAGAAATGGTGAATCCCATAATGATCAATTGTTTTTTCTGATAGCTGTTGCCCAATTAGAATTGTGTTCATTTTTCAATGTAAATACATCTGACTTGGTTTTCTGTTGTTTGACTGATCAAATCATCAGTGCTCAATCATTTTATAGTGCTCTCCCATTTCCTTTCCATATTTCTGCTTAAGCTATGGGTGCCAGAATTGCATGCAGATTTTTATAATATCTTGTCATGAGACAGGTAAAGAAGTTAAGTGCAGGAACATAATCTATTTCATGACTCTGGCTCATACATCCAAAGATTATACTGTCCCTGTTTTGTCGTGATATTGCATTGTGTCATGTTTGGTTGTTTATCCACATCATCTCTCCTTCCTTTTCACAATTACTACTTTGCATGATGCAATCTTTAGTTACGTTTTTCCCATATTCTAGGTGGCCTTGTTTTTTGTTTCCTACTAAAGTGCATTTCAAGTTCCAATCTTTTTGGTGTTCTTAGATGATCCCCTGTTAATGATTTCTTGATCCGTAATATCCGAGTAAGGTTCTTGATTTTCTGCACAAATGAGAATGGCTGTGCTTTCTTTGTATACAGTCTGGAGTATGAAGTCATTCTGTAGCTGTGGTTCATGCTTCTAATTTAATGAGTTTGCCCTGTTAGGCTTTTGGTGAACTATTGATCTCAAACTTACACTAGCCTGAAATACAGCTTCTTCAGTTGTGAAATACAGGTTTTGAGTGTTAACTGTATAAAGATATTTAAAACAAAAGTGATTTAGTAGAAAGAAGTTCCTCTAATGTCAATTTACTTATTTTTGACACTCTAGATGTGACTTGAAATGCTTTTACTGGGCTGTGACATTTTTTTTTTTTGTAAGATTCTGTAAGCAAATAGATATTTTTGACCAGTGTGTTTTGCCAGCAAATATGAAACTTACGATCAAAACTTCCTTTTTGGGTACTCATGCTCAAAGGCCGCCGAAACACCTGCACCAAAAAAAAGTAATAGTGGAGTTGGAAGGCCTTTACTCCCAAAGCTTGTAACCTATAAAGCATGCAGTTAATAATAGAGCTTAAACAAAAGCTGCTTTTTAAGGAAATTGAAAATCTAGATAACTTCTTCCTCATTGAAGAAAGAGCTGCCTCCCATTCTCTTCCATTCAGCTTGTCACTGGAATTGCTGTGACCTGATGTGGGGAGCAGAGGGCCTTTTAATCTGGACTTGCCTTAATGACTTGAAATGCAATATTTAATACCATAAATACATTTAGCCAGTCTTGGAGTGTAGGTGTTAGTCTCAAAGTAATTGCACTTTTAACATGGAGCATCACAAATAGGTCTGCTTGTCATATTGTTTCAAAGCTGATAAAGATGAAGGGAGGAAGTTAACTTACCACATGGCCTTCCTTTTTTTGAAGGGGGATGGTGCTTTTCTAAGAAGCTCTAGGGATTCAGTGCCAGGTCCACGTGGTCCATAGCAATGCTTAACCTAAACTGTGCAGTTTTCTTTTTAATGTTCATGTAGGTGTAGGTGCAAGACACTGGTGTTAAATTTGTAACATGGAGTATCACTACTCCCACATAAGAACTGATCTGACGTTACACACACAAATGCTAGATTTAAATCACAGTTTCTGGGTCACTCTTAGTTTTGGTTACTAATAATGACAGAGAGGGAGAAGGAGATAGAACTCTATCATTTACTAGTAGATGTAATTTTGTAGCAAGGCGTCAGTTTATTATGATGTTAGGAACTTATTTTTTTATATATTCTGAATGTCATCTTATTTTGGTTAGGCATTCAGTTCCTGATGCTAAGGTTTTAAACTTTTGTGTAAACACACTGAAGTGCAAAGAATAGTCCAATACATGATGGATATTCTTAAACGAGACAAATGTATGAGCTGTTCCTTAGCAAAAATAACAAAAAATTGAAGTGTAACTGAAGTTTAACTTAACGTTGCATATACCTAAGCCCCAGAAGTGGCAAAGAAAAACCCTGAAGTGATGTATAAACAAAGGTTTACTTTGTTAGCCTTTGTTTTCTCCTCTATCCTCTCCTTATTTTTCTCTCACTTGCTAGTTCTGCTTATAAAACACTTGTGAAGGAAGCATGACTTGGAAGTATTTAGCAGGCTTCTGGGCTTTGAGCAGGACATTTGAGCAAATTATTAACATATGAAGGATGGATTTTGGATGGCTGGGCTGCTATTTGTTGTACCTCGACACTGGGGAGAAGCTGTTCTCTTCAATATGGTACATTCTGATTTCTCACAAAGGTTAGAGGTTCACATCCTATAACTAAATGACTTGTTTTGGCCAAGCTACATGCACTTTCTGACCCCTTCTGTCCCATCCTTTTGTAAGATACAGAGAGCCAGGACTAAGGAATGGATAGTGTCTCCCTTTATGTCTATAGCAAATCAGCAAAACCTCAGGTTTGTTTCCTCAGGGAATTAGTCTTTCTTGTTTTCAGCTGAACTGGTCTGATAGCTTCAAACTGCAACAAGCAAATGCTTTTAACTTCTTAATATAAGCCTTTAAAACTCTATTGCTTTTAGCTTGTGTGTGCTTTCCTAAAGCTGCCAAGAAAAGTCTACCAAGTTTCACTACACTTCTGGCCTAACAGCAAGTGTTTCTTCTGATGGCATATGGGCAGCCCTATTGGTCCCAGTGTTGTTCTGTTTTGTGGTTTGTGGGTTGTTTTTCTTTCTTTTTTTTAAAAAAACCTTTCCCTGCAATAGTTGAAGGAGAAACTAAATGAGAGAAAAAGAGGCTTTGGAGAAATTCAGGCAGGGTTAAATCAGTTAAAGCTAGAGTCAATCAGCTGGCTAGAGTAAGGAGCACTAGGCCAGTGAAAGTGTAGACAGACTGAGGAAGCAGAGCTGTGTCAGCTGCAGTCTCTACTCTGCAGCTTAATCCCTCTTCCTCTGTTTCTATTCAGGCTGGTGACTTGTAGCATCCTCTTAAAATTATCCATGGCTCGTTTGGGTTGGGGAGGTACAGAGCACACTTGTAATACAGAAAACTGTTTTTAGGTCTGAGTAATCTGAAAGCAAAAACTATCTATAAGAATTCATTCTTCTCTTCGTTAGGTTGATCTGGACAGGGGTAACATCACTTCCTCCTGATGTGTTTCCTGGCAGATTCAGAGAATTTTGTCACATTTACCCTATCTCTAACCATGTCAAAGCTGCTTTGAGAACAACTGTAAAGGAAATCCATGATTGTGCTAGTTCTCTCCCCCACAGTTTAAACTTTTAGCACTATTTCGTTAGAATGAAGCCTTTCTATGACCTCTGTTTAATAACTTTTCCAAGTACTGACTGTTGAGTAAAGAAATTGTTTCCATCTTTTCAAATTACAGGAAACTTTTTTTTACTCTTATCAATAGTGGTGTGTGATGTTAGTGATGTGTTTTTTGAAAGTCTAGAATGAGTCACTGTAAAGTCACTGAAAGGACACTAGTTACCACATTTACCCTTCTGAATAAACTTCATTTACATTTTTAATGCAGTGTCTTCTGCCACAGAGTAAGAATTTAAAAGCCTCCCCTGAAAAGAGGCTGAGACGGATTGTTACCAAGTAAATATTTCTAAGTCAGAAGAGATCAAACTAAGGGTGTTAGGGAAATGCCCTACCCTCTAGACATTTTTAGTAAAGATGATACACTGTTATCTGAGGAACAGCAACTGTCTAGTGTGCCTGGATTTTGGCTGCCTATAAAGCCATTGGTTTTGTTTTTCTGTGTTTCTGTGTTTTTAAGTTTGCAGTTATTAAAGTGAAGACAACCCTAGATGCTTTCTTATTATTTAAAATGGCCTATTCTCTTGTTGACGTGTATTGCTTTTCCTACTCTGATGTGACTGTCAAGAGTATTTTAGAAAACTTTGCTTGTGCTCCTCTTGGGATGAAACACCTGCAACTGAAATTTGACTACATGGATCTTCTGTATCTTATACTTAGGCCTTTCCTGGTTGAGCAGCAAAAGCAGGCTTAAGGCCTCCAGTGTGTTCCAGGTGGCTTCCAGTGATTGATTTATTTATTATTTAAACTTTGTTTTATCATGACTACTATACTTGATTTTGGGGGGGTACTATACAATAATGGTTTCAGGTATTTAAGATCAGCATTCTTTGAAGCAGTCTGTCCCTGCATTCTTGTGTTGCCAGCTGTGCATCCTGGTCCTATGCTGATTGAGTTTGGAAGGTCTCCACATGCTCAGTAGGCATCAGGTATGTTTCTTGAGACTGGCTGCTGCTTCTCTTGAAGGTACAGAAAAGCTGTTTTTCTCTTAGAAAGCCAGACAAAGGAGGATTTAAGTACAAGAACTACAACCATGAATCTCAACTGATATTTTTTGGTGGGCAGAATTTTCCTCATTCTAAGACACAAATCTTTGGGGAACAGATTTTTCTTCTCAGGAGCTCTCAGCGTCGCTCTTGGTATGCGCACAAGTACAGTAACTCTAGTACTTCAGAGCAGGATGAGAGAGGTGAGAGCTTCCAAAACTGAAGGGGCCTAAGTGAGTTCTGTTTTAGCAGCTCTTCTTTGATCTGTAGGGCTCACTTCCTGCTCCACTGCCTGTGCTGGTCCCTCTCTATACACAACCTCTGAGGCAGGAGGTTGGATTGCGTATTGGCTGCTTACACTGTTACAAGTACCTTTTCCTTGAGCAGAGGTGATATCTGGCCAGTAGGGTGTTTGTTTCTCTGATACAGGGTTTTCTAACCCTGTTAGTGCTGGTGGAGCTGGTCTGTTGGAAGAGAAGATAAGATTGGGGGGAATTATTAATCTTCAAAAGCAGCAAAATCAAGATGATGGATCTTTAATTACAATGTGACACCAACTGGCATTACTTTTTCTAAAAACCCTTCTGGGAAGAGAAGGTAGGCACAGCAGTGGTGCCAGTATGCAGAAGCAGTACCCCAGGGAAATGGATATAGAGATTCATTCACGTATAACTGTGGGTTTTTTTAAACAGAATTCCTAGATTCCAGAATTGGCTAGCTTTCATTATTTTGCTATTCTGATAATACTCACACTTTGCTTATTGATATGTTATCTGGCTTTTTCACTGTATATACATTTTAAACTTAAAATGGCTGCTATTTGCCTAGAGACCAGCTATTTTTCTTTGTGTCGTGACCTCCCCAAATACCACAGATTTTCTGTAATAGTGCTTGCCCTCAAAAAAAACCCCAACAACCCACATCCTATGTGTATAATCTTAGATTTTTAAAAAATCCCATGAAGAGTGAGATTACTAATTGCTTGTGCTATTTCCATTTAAAAGGTGTGATGTTCATACCTTAAAGACTTTTAAATTGTAAGTAGAATCTTAACATTCAGTTTTGAACCAGTACAGGTGATCTGAGTGTTTTCTTCAGAAGTACAAAACTACTCAAGCACAGTAGTACAAAACTATTCAAGCACAGTATAAAACCAATGTAGAGTGAAATGCCCAGTTCCTACTGAAGTAAATGCTACAATAGGAAGCATTCAATTAAATTAACTCAAGCTACATGAAAGCAATTTAATTTTTCTTATGTCAGTGGGGCTGTCTAGTAACTTATGGTGCAGCCTCACCTTGAATACTTGTGCAGTTCTGGGCCCCACAACTTAAGGATGTGAAGGTCCTTGAATGCATCCAGAGGAGGGCAACAAAGCTGGTGAAAGGGCTGGAAGGGAAGTCCTATGAGGAGTAGTTAAGGACTTCGGGCTTGTCTGGTTTGGAGAAAAGGAGGCTGAGGGGCGACCTCATCCCTCTCTACAGCTTCCTGAGGAGGGGAAGTGGAGAGGGAGGTGCTAATCTCTTCTCCCAGGCATCCAGTGATAGGATGCATGGGAATGGTTCAAAGCTGTGCCAGGGGAGGTTTAGACTGGGCATTAGGAAGCATTTCTTTACTGAGAGGGTGGTCAAACACTGGAACAGGCTTCCTGGAGAGGTGGTCAATGTCCCATGCCTGTCAGTGTTTAAGAGGCATTTGGACCATGCCCTGAATAACATGCTTTAACTTGGTCAGCCCCGAATTGGTCAGGCAGTTGGACTAGATGATCGTTGTAGGTCCCTTCCAACTGAAATAGTCTATTCTATTCTGAGGAAGCTGGACCAGTTTGCAGCCAGAGCACATGAAAATGTAATTTAATGGAAGCAGAAACCCTTAGATTTTAGGTATTTTAAAAAATTGAAAGTTAAAGCCAGATTCAGAATACAGAAGGGCCTTGAGCAGGGCAGTCAGCTCCCTTTTTTCCTTGGTGGTTTTACAGAAGACAGGTTTTATGTCCTTTGTCCTTGAGCACCCCTACCATTTAAGAGATGTGAGATTAAATTTGTTTTAGCTGTGAAAGACTTGCTAGATCAATCCATCCTAAAAGCATGTATTTTCCAGCACATTTGCATGGCTCAACACTTGAAGCAAGAAGCTAGCAATAATAATAGGATTGACAAGAAAGAAGGATATCAAGAATGTCCTGAATGTGGGCTCTGACCTCCCTGGCTACCAGGGTTGGACCACAGGGAGTGCAGGCTTCTGTCCTTTGGGCAAGTAGCCCTCCGTTCCCCAACTCAAGTTGTCCTTTGATCTCAGCAGTTGAGCTTCCCTGTGCCGTAGCTCGTTCTTAGGCTGAGGTGACTGAGGCCAGACAAGACTTAATCCATACAAGACTGATTTCTTCCTTCCTGAGCCTAGAAACCTTTTCAACATATACTGTTGGACCCTTAGGAGGAGAAATGAATGAATTTGTTCTTTAGAGGGTTATGATACCTGGAAGCAAAATGAAGGATGGCAGCAGTAGAACAGGAAGAATGGAAAACATGCATCTCGAAGCAAACGAATGACAGAGGGCTAGTATTTATTCCTGGAAGATTATTATCTTCAGTTGCCCTCCAATACATCAACTAACTAAATAAATGCAACAGCCATATCCTGCAGATAGTGGGCTGAAGATGACATCTGCAAGAATCCATCAGTGTTATTGTTTAAGGTCCTTACCTTTGTTTCAGTTCCATTCAGTACCTGTTCTATCTTCACTTTTCAAGTTTCTGTCCCACTTTCATGTCACTTGCAACCTAGCTAATTCCCTGTCCCTCTATTTCTTGGCCAAGTTTAATTCAGATTCTGAACTAAGAACTAATGGTAACTCTGATATTAATCTCAGTTGCCTCATGACTAGATCAGTCTCAAGAGTTAGAAATTGTATCTATATACTGTGGTATTACATTTGAAACTGAAAAATCCAAGCTGAAGCTGCTCAAGCTACTAAATGAATTAAGCTACTAAATGAAACATGAACATAAAATCCTTTGTGCAGTTTCCATGCATGTTGATAAATGTTTGGAGCATGAGTGTGCTTGCTGGCTCTGGGGCTTTCACCGATCACAGTGGTGTATAGCTGTGCTTTGGCACTAATCTAATGTCATCTAGAATTATGGTGTACAAGTGGGAATCTAACCTGCGTGGGGGCAGAATATAGGGTTTGTTTTGCAGTGGTGGAGGTTTTTACTGTCTCAAGATGCACACACACTGACAATACTCCTTAAAAGAGACTCTAGGATGATATTAAGATCACTTGATAAAAACAGTAAGAAATAGGTTTTTATGATAATCAGGAAGTAATAGATAATGTGTTGTATAACCTAGGGTAGGTTGAAAAGCAAATCTAGAACGACAGAATTTTTGGGAGAAAGTATTCTGTCTTTGTGACAGGTACCACCAGATAGTAGGGAAAGCTGTTAATATTGCTTTCTGTAATGTTAGAAGGAACTGCCATGTTGAAGTTTTTCCTGCCAACAATTTTGCTTTTTGACTTCTGTCAAACTGCGCTACTACCAAATTTAAGTTGCTCACATTAAAATTTGCCTTTGATTAACAAATGCTCATCAGAAGGTGGAAATTGCTAGAAAGTAATCTGAACTTAATGCAAATGTGACTGGAAAGTGAAACAATTTTGCAGATCATAGTAATATTTTGTACTTGTATGAAAATAAATGTATGTATTGGTGAGAAATATCAATCTCTTCTCACAGTTTTAAAGAATGTTGGGTAACTTAAAGATCATAATCTCACAGTTAAAACTACTTTCTATAAAATAAATGTTTTGGTTCATTTGAAATATGTAAACTTTCAGCTGTCTACTTATTATTTATTCTCTAAATCAGATTATTTTGGTAAGAATTAAAAAATATTCTCATGCTATAGTGTCTGACCCCTGCATGTTTTCCAGTGGTTTGCTACTGCACCTGCATAAGTATCTTTTAAATAACTAAAGTAATGGCATGATCAACTTAGCTTATTTAAAAAAAAAAAAGTAGAATATATCTTTGCTGTTGCTCAGAGATGAACAGCAGCTATGGAGAAGAATTTGATATCTTAAAATTTCTCCTGTGTCATCGTTCCAATTTACCCACTGTAGACAGACTTTGTAGCTTATAGAACATGGGCTTATTTAGTTAGCTAGAAATATCTGATTTCTATTGCAGCTAGTTAAAAGGATCAGCTTCTGACCTCTAGTGTTTTGAGTGTTGCAAGAGGAAGTTACAGCATAACTTCTATTTGAAATGTATGTTTGTAGAAAATGATATTGCAGGGTTCCTTTTTTGTGCTAAATGCATTTTTGTGAGTTGTCATCTTTACAAAATCTGTAAATTCTGAAAGGAAAACTGAAACTTATTTGCCCTTGACTAATAATGAGGATCTTGCAAGCCAGGCTTATGCCCTATGTTCAACTCCAGGTGACTGGAGCTAGAGTCAGTTCTTCCATGAGCAAATTTACATGTCAAATTATTCTGTGATATCTGCATTAACTTTACAGTTAATAAAAAGTAACAATAAAAACACATAAATATAATGAAAGTGTATACTCCCAATATGGTATACTCTATATGGTATACACTAACAGCTTTCAGCTATTTGTGCAGTGCCAAACTTAAGCTAGTAAATGTTATTGCTTCTGCTGTTAGTTTATACCGACTTAACTTGGGAATGCCTGTTTCATGTCCTCTTGTGCATCCAGTTTGAATGTAAGCTCAGCTATTTATTACATTTTCATTTTAAAAGGGCTATGGCACCTATCTTTTATTTATGGTAAAACCTGGCTTTACTCCTGCTTTTTGATACTATAGTGTATGGCTACAATGTAATTTGGAGTCCATAGAACAAGAAGCTTAAATGGAGAAGTCAGGGTTTCAAACAGAGGGAAAGGACTTAGACAAGCATTTCTCCTATATATTCCTGCTACCACAAGAGACCACGTCATTCTCATTGTCTGGAATCTTAGTTTCTGACAGCAATGAAGCTTTTTCTATATACAGATGTAAACAGCATTATTTTTGGTCTGCAGGTTATGTTGCTTCTGTTTTGGTTTCTTCAATACCAATAGTCATCCTTGTAAAGAGAGATGATGGGTTTGTGGGTTTTTTTTTAACCTATTTAGGACAGGAACATTGTTAATATTAATCAATTTTTTGTGAATTTGAGCCATAGGTTGCCTTGGAAACTAGGTTCAATATGGAATTATGCATTAAAGGATCTTGTGCCTCCATGTTGCAGATTCTGTGAATTAATAGTGAATATGATAAAGTTATTTTTAGAGTAATGCATACCTTGCTGCAAGAAAAACAAAGTCTGAAATTAGAGAAATTGCTTTGAGACTGACAGTGCTCAAGGTTGTTCTCTTCATGCAGCAAAAGGGTTTGGAAGGTGGTATATTGTCCCTCCCCCTAATGTCCTGGTACATATTCTGTCCTGGTGTTGATATTTCAGAGGGATGTTTTAAAATAACTTCTCCGTTAAAGTTTTTTGTCTTGTATTTTGAAGAACAGTTGACACCTTTCATTCTAAAAGGTATTTAAATTCTGTTTGCAAATTACTTTGAACTTGCCTGTTGTTGAAATTAACTGTTTGCTTTCTTCAAGTATAATTAAAACTTCAGCAAAATGAGCTACAGTTAGAAAAAACAGATATTCCCGTTATATTTGTATTTCTGTAATATATTGGTTGTATGTGACTTACAGTCAAGGTAAAGATTTATATGAAATCAAGGTGCTTCTGTCTGCTAAAGCTGGTGGCTGCTTCAGTAATTACTCAGCTGGAAAAAAAAAACTAAACCCGCTGCTTTTGCCTTACTCTAGTACCAAACTGAAGACATAGGCTGCCTTCTCCATCAAGGGTGGTTATTTATCTCAGATCTGCCAAGTTTGGTTCAGTCACATTAGGATTTTAGAGACAAGCTGAAAGTTAGTGTTGCAGGCATTCAAGTACAGATGACACCTTCTTAAGCATCTTGAAACTGAGGAGCTGCATTTGGTTGACAAATAAGGGAACTCTCACATTCCTCTTCATCTCTGGCTTTTTCTACTTGCCAGTTTTTCTCTGTACCTCTCAGTATTGGTGCAAGGGGACATAGTTCTCTTCACTTATGCTCTCTGGAACTCCTATATGATAAATACCACAATATTTTATGTTACGGCTTTTTTTTTTAGGGGAGAAAAAAAGCTTGTAATAAGTAGTGTTTCCCAGTGCATGTCCTACAATGCAAGGAAAGAACATGTGTTGTTTACTTGTCACTTGGAGACAAAGGGAAATCCCTTGTTACTAAATGAAAACTTTACGTTAGTGAAGATAATGTACACTAAGATACATTCCATATATTGATAGTATTTTGTAGGGATGCTTTACTAAATTGCATATGCAACCTCATGTACATTGGATATGAATTTGACCTGTGAAGCTTTGTTAATTCTTCATGCTCCTCCATAGAATCCTGCCTGTACTATGGTTGGTATTGAGGCAGTCAACTTGGTCTGAGCTACTGACACCCCTAGGTACCTGCTCTAACTCCAACCAGATAAAAAGTGTTCAAATAGCTTCTGCTCATGAAAAAAATATGCAGACAGTTAAAATAAGATTTTTAATATAGCATATCTGTGAATAATTTGAATTAGAATCTTTTTTTTTTTACCAAAACAGAAAGAAGAAGGAAAAATTCAAGGGCAGCTTAATAAATCTGATTCTAACCAGTACATCAGAGAACTGAAAGATCAGATAGCTGAGCTGCATCATGAGGTAAGTGATAAAATACTACTGCCTCTGATCACTTGCACCTTTTGTCCCATCTTTCATTTGTAGCAGGTTTTGCTTATCTAATAGTTATTACAGCTTCAGTACCTGATTTTGCCAGTACCTGATTTTTAAATGAATGCAATAAAACTAACTCTTATACATGAATCTTGCCCTTATCCTGGGATGTAAGAGAACAAAAAATTGCTTAGTTACATGATTTGACATTATATGAGATCAGCGTTTATGTTCCATCTTGGTTTTTCCCTTAATTTCATGAGTTGATCATATTTCACTGTGTTGCATTTACTGTATTTGGAGCTGTGTGCATGAAAATAAGCCCCTTTATGTCTTTATTTGCTACAACTTTTAAGGCTAATTTAGTTAGAAACTAAACTGCATTTGTGCAAGTAAGAGTCCACATGTAGATTTTTTTTTTTTGTTCTTGCTGTTGTGAGGATGGATTTTATGTGGTAGTATACTGAGATTGCTTAAAAAGAAAAAGGATGCTTGCTTAATATCAGTTAACAGATTTTTGTTTTAAACTGCCAAAAACTTCAACCTATGAAATTTCTGTCTTCAAACTTCCTTGCTCTAATAGTTGTAGTAACTTTCTGTTAGTTAAAAAGATCAGAAGGTCCTGAAACCGAAATGGCTTATGTAACTACTGTGCTTACTGGCTCATTTCAGTTTATCCTGCATTGTGAAGAAATGTCTTTACCTAATACTACACTGTGTGCAAAATGCCCAGTCACCTTTGCATTGTAGTCTGCTTCTGTTTCCATACGCCTTCTAATACACAGGTCTGATATTGTTGCTTAAAACCATAGTATCATAGAGCAATACAACCTAACTATTTATTTGTTGCCTTTTTGCTTTTGTTAAACAAACACATCCTTTCTTTATTTAAGTGTAGGTAGTGTTTTCATAACACTTAGTGGAGTCAACCTTTTAGAACCAATCCCTTGAGAGTTATAACACAGTGGAGGATCTTGGAATGCTGTCTATGCTGTAGATTGAGGACAGTCTCTGGGGCCATCAGTCCAGCACCTTTACCAGTCATTAAGCTCACTTAAAAACAAATTTAAAAATCAATAACCTGGTGCTTTCCATTAAAGGACTGTAACTAGCTTGCTTTGTTCCTTATGAGAAAGTAAGTTGCTTGTAGAATTACCAGAAAGCCAGATATTTTGCATTATGGATAAATAAGGCACTGTACTGACTTTTTCCTCTGGAGATTTAAAAGGTAAGAAGCCACTGCTATGGAGGAAAAGTAGAATTACTGTTGGAAAGCTGTTGCATAATTTTCTCTATACAAGCATTTGTCATACGCATGGCTGAGCAACTCAATTGTCCTGAAGGCATACAATTGTGTATGTATTTAACGTGTATAAGTTTATGTGGACAGGTTGGAATGAAGATGAGGTTTGTTAGCTCACAGAACAATGATAATTCTGAGTAATAGTAGTGATTCCTAAACAGTTAAGTCTAGACAAATCCTTATTAGCATTTCATTTTGATTGAAAGAAAATTATCAGCTAGGGAAAACATCAGCTACTTACTCAAACTCTATAAAATAGTAGAGTTTGAGTAATTCCATGTACAAGAGCACTCCTCTTCCAGATATGTGCTTTGTTGTGGCTTAATCTTTAATTTACAAACTAGGTAAACACTATAGGAACAAAGTATCTCATTTTAGGATAGATAGAAACAGTAGGAAGAAACTCTCTATGTAGTTGACAAGTTTACCTTGGCAGCATTTCTGAATGCTTCCTTACACAGAGTTTCGTAAAGCCCAGAAGCCCTTGTTCACTAATGACTTTTTTTCCTCCCTTACTGTTACATATCTATTTGTCTAGTTTTTAAATAAAAACTTTGGAGGGAAAGTAATACTTCATGCACAATCCTTTATTTTGAGCATAACCCACTGGGCTGATTTTGAGATAAATGTAAGGTTAAATCTGAAATGTATGTAGGTAAGTTGGTGCTAATAAATAGTAATTAAGTCTTGGATTAACATAGCTGCTAAGTAAAGAACTTTGCTTGCAGTGTTTCCTGAAACAGCAAAATCTGAATAAAATGGCAATAGGAAGAGGCAAAAATATTTGTCCTCAACTACTAAATGTTAGGATTAGTATAATTTAGTCAATGCCAATTAAATCAACTTTTTTTACATCTGCACTGAAGTGTCTTCATGTGTAGATCCATTAATGACCATGCTCTTTGCTTTTTGGCTTCTTTTTGAAGCCAAAGCTGCTTTTTGATTCTACTTCTGCAAAAGCCAAAAGAAACGTTACAAATTTGCAAATTCATCTTCCTGAAGATAGGGTGATGGTGTATGTGACATACTGACCGCAACCTCCCAACTGGTTAACATGTAAAAGGCACTGGTAAAGGAGCAGAGTTCTTGGTGACTGCATGGTTACCATCTAATATGTTGTAATTGTGGAACTTTAAACTGGACATAAACTAATCCAGAAGTTATAGTTTAAGGTAGGGGTGGGATGGGTGTGTGTGAAACAAGATTAAATGTCTTGGCATGGCCATCAATGTTGATTGTGCTTATTGAACATTTTTTTTTTCTCTCCAGTACTGCATTTTTACAGAAGTTTACATAAGAAGAATTACAGTTTCTCCATCTGAAGGATGGAACAAAATAATTAACAGATCCTATATTGAATATAAGTAACTGCGAATTAAGTCCGTATTCTGGCCTTCTGATAAACACTATTTCATGTCTTTGGCCAGCAATCTGAATGCATGTGTTCCTGCATCAGTGGAACCTGGAGGAGCTAGATACTTTAATTCTGTCCTGTGATATGAGCTATCATATGGCGATGGTACCAAGATGTGGCAACAGCATGATCCATCCTGATCAGAGTTCCAGTGAAAGGTCTACTGTTCCATCAGTGTTTGCAAGCCAGGCTAGTAGCCAGGGACAGGGCAAACCTAGGAACACCAATAAGGAACACCAGAGAATGGCAAAGAGAGGGTCACTATTAGTGCCTAGGGTCTAAAGCTGAACCCTCTCCGCTAAAAGGTGATGGGGCCGGGGGAGCAGTGCTACAGCACAGGTGCAACAGACTGCTGCTGTAACACCTCTTGACTTTGTAGTGGAGAAAAGTTTGACCCTCAGATTTCAGATATTTCTCTCACCTGTTCCAGTGTGGTAACCTAAATGAGCTACATATCAGAACTCTGCATATAATTTCAGATGATTATTTTTTAAAAGTTTTGTTTATACTTTTAAAAACTTGCAACCAATTGCCCTTTGTTGTAGTCTGAGTCCATTGATTAATTTTGGTCTTCCTTTTCTGAGCTCAAAATTTTGCATGCATCTTAAATATGGTGCAACTTGCAGCCTAAAGGATAAATTTCTTCTGCTTTTATTACTCATCTGGGAATAGTAATGCCAGCCTTCAAATAGTAAGTCAGTCTTCAAAGCATATTATAAGAAGACTTATTCGTAGTAAATTCAAGTTGTTGTGTTCCTGTTACTGAGTAAAATTGCACATACTGGAAATTGGTAGTATGGCATCCAAAACTGAACCAATTAGGCACATTACTATTAAATGTACAAGGTAAATTACATAGAAAAAGATGATGCCTTTTTTCCTACCTTTTCAAATAAGGTAAAATAACTATAAATGGAATTACTGTATTGGATTTTTGGTTTGTTCTAACAAGATACCTGCCTGATTCCTCTTATACCTAACCAGTGTATTTCTGTAGCATGGTAAGCTGAATTGTATATTGACTACTTCACAGTAGGTCTTAAACTTGTATTTGATGAACACTCAGGAGAGCAAACAGACAAAAGCTGGAGCTTTGAGAACATTGTAACAAGACTTATGTTGTAGACTTCTGCTCTATGCACACCACTTTAGATCTACTCACATGCAGCTCGCTCTTTGCACTAACCCGAGTAACCAAATATGGGTTAGAATCAAAATATTTAACATAATTTACATTACTATGTAAAATGCTGAATTCGTACTTAAGTTCCTCAGTGCAGCCATAACTTCACTCAGTGTTCACATACATGTAAATCAATTATTATTAACTTGCAATTTTAACGTTAGTAAATAAATGTCAGTCATTTTTATGTTCATTCCTTATGAAGTTACTGAGAGCTATCCTTTAATCTTTTACACAACCTATCAACATTTGAAGAACAGCTGGTATATAGTGAAAGGACACTCAGACTGCAGTATTTCTAGTTAGCCAATAGCTAATCCTGTGAAAAGTTGTGTATATGTAGTGTCAGATTAGTGCTGCACTTCCTTTCCTCCTTATTGGCTGAGTTGCTTTATTGGGCATAAAGTTGTTAGATGCTTATACCTTATGGCTTTATTGTTGAAGGCTGAAACTAGTGTGAAAACGTGAAATTTTGAGGATTGTCACAGATTCAAACAGGAAGTCATGACGTAAACTTCTTTCAGAGCTTTTAATATGCATTAGACTTAGACACTCTGCTTGCCTTTTCAGAAATTCATGTCCCATTGCCATTTGTTCTTTTCATTAATTGAAATCTTTCCACCTAGCATTTTCTTTCTTCCTCCATTTTCTTTCCATTCTTAAAGCTACCTCTCTAGCACTCTTGACTTCTTCTAGCTTAGTAAGATTTTAACCTAAAATGCTTTTCCATTGTGCAGCCTTGACAGGCTGCAGCTTCTATGAAGCAGCTTTGCTACTCTTGTCAGTAAGTACACAAGCTTGGGTGCCCTGTCTTTGGCACAAGAGAAGTAAGGTCTGGTGAGCACTGTACTCTGTCACTTGACTTTACAGTTAATGTGCTTTAACTGATGTAACATATGTGGCATGGGTATACAAGCACTTCAAGATTTGTACTGTGGCTTACATACTCTCAGACTGCACAAGGAGTGCTAGTACTTCATAGAGGTTTCCTTTGATTAGACACTGAAATGTTAAGTGAAAGCAACTTTTGTGAAACATTTTTACTATTCAAGACAGTATCCCACTTCAGTAGGTAGTACTGAAGTAAAGCAGTTACTGTATGTGGAAAAGAATACTTAGAAAGTTTGGACTGTTACGAGTTTCCATTAAGTTGAAGGTTTAAGAAAAACTGACTAAGATAAATCTTGAACTAGTTGTTCCTCGTTTCAATGTAAATCGCATACTGGGGACAAAAGGAGGAGGTTCTTTGTAGTTTGCCACTCTTTACTTTTAATTAAAACTGAATGGAATTAAATGATTTATAAACTGCTGAAGTTCTGCATTTCATGCACTACCCCTCTGTACATGCAGTCACTTTATATATATTACACAGCAGCTGTCTCTGCTTCCTGTTGGATGTTGCAAGGCTCATATGTGTTACCTAGATTACAGGAGTGGTACAAAAGATTAGAATTGACATGCTTACCCACAAACTACACTGGCAGACCACAAGACACCTTTGGAGACAAAAGCAAGTGGTTTCCAGTCTTACAGACTTTGTGATTTAGGACTGAAGTGCTTAAGTTTAAATTGTATTTCAAGTGAAACTTTGTAAAGTTTGTCTTTGTCATACTGCTAGCTGATTTTTGTGTTTCTTGGAATGCTTTAATGAGTTTGCTGTTGAATTTCAGTTTCTTATTTATATTACTATAGTATTTCAAATGTAGGTTTGTTTTAATCTTATGACAGTTTTCATATTAAAAGCTAAATTCTGCTTAATATATATTCAAGTCCACAAAAGCAAGTAGCCTCTACAACTTGGGATTGTGGAGCATTATTCCATAAGGCTATGATTCTACTGTGTATTGGCCATCTGCATTAGGGGACAGCTTTATGAAGGGGAGCAGCAACACACAGAAACTTAGTGCTTCCTTCACTTAGCATGCATTTTTTCTTTAGAAAGCAGGAATATGGATGTTGAAGATAGCTCTTTAAAATCCATTTTAACAATGTTTTCCTATACTTGAGCGATCCAGTAGTTGTTAGCTCAGAAGCAGTTGAAGAATACTCAGCTTAGTGATGCTTTTTCTTATCTTTGTAACAAATTATTTGGAATTTTTTACATACAAAATACTCTTTATAATTCTGGCACCTTTTGCTCTTGATTGATATTCTTAGGTTAAAAAAAAAGGTTTCCAGATAAAAGGTTTCGGACCTCTGTAGAGTCAAGGAGACTTGTGGAAGGGAGAAGGTGGCTTCTGGGAATTTATCTGCAATTGTTGTCTTAGATTTGAGTAGAACTTTCAAAAGATACTGGGATGTTTCTGTCTTATATCTCTTGCCATTCCCAGGGGATACAAAAACTGACTGAATTAGGGCTTGACTGAACTAATGCTAAAAGCATAATAAACACAAAGTTACCAGGGAACATAACTGAAGCAAAATAGCAAGTCTTGAAATAAACTGACTTGTTTCTTTGTGCCCTTGCTTTTGCTTCTGATACTGTTCTAGCTGTTGTCTAGTCACCTTCAGCAGCCAGTGAAATTTGTGACCCTAAGGAGGAGGATCAGCTAATTCCTACTCACCTACTTTTGGTGTCTAGATAACATTAGTAAATTGAAATGGTTGGGTTTTTTTCATCCAAGGAATTTTGAAGGAGGCAGGGGTGAAATATTCAAACTGTATGTGGGATGAAGAAGATGGGTAGGGAGTGTTTGTTTGCTTCTCTTCCAGTGCAAGAATTAGGATCTTCAAATGAAACTGGAGGTGTGTTGAAAAAAAACACTAGAGGATATGATTTTTGCAAATTTAAAATATTAAATTCCTTTAGATCCAAAATCGTTCCACATACTAAAATCCATGTTAATACAGATTGGAAAAAATAACTGCCTAAGTTCATGGTGGGGAAAAAAAATAATTCCTGGAGATGCACAGATGTCACATGTATAATTGAAAAATAGGCTGCTTGCTGGAGTTTCAGAAAAACATTCTGGGAAAGTGCCACTGCATATTTGCCTATTGTTACATTCTTTTCCAGGCATCTGCTATTGACCAATATCAGAGACAGAATCAGAGCTAGTTTTCTCCTAGCTGTTCCTCTGTAATGAGAGATACTCTTAACAAATAATTACTTGAAATATTTGAGAGGAAGCAAGGATGAGATTGTTTGCTAATGTGCAAATCTTATGCATGTGTTTTTGGTATTTGAATTAAAAACAAAATCTAGATGTTAGTGTGGCACACTGTTCCAACAGTTAGAAAACCCTCTGCAAACTGCCCGTGTTAACAATATTTCAGCATGGCTGCTGGAAAAGAACAGATGACAGATAACTGGAGCATTATTATTCCACTGAAATAATTTTTTTATGTTTTTAAAAGGCTATAATAGTAACTTTAAGTGAAATTCTGGCGATTAAATTCTTGCATATTGACAATGCAGAAAAGGGGGGATTTTTTAAAGTATTTCCCATTTTCAGTATCTGAAAACTTGATGGCTATTCAAAGTAGTGACCACTAGTTTACTACTCTTCTATTCCCTCATACATATAGTTTATCTAGGAATTGATCTGATATTATGTTTTAAGAACCTAATGCAGTCAGTAAGATTGTGATATAGGTGTTATCTCATGGTCTGATCTTGCTCCTGGTGAGCTAACATTTTAAGATTGGCTTAATGAAAAGAGATATAAAAGTTGGAGATTAAATACTATGCTTTTAAAAGATTTTGCTTGTGTAAATAAAATTCAAGACACTTCAAGTAATTACTTTGAGGATAAATAATGCATAAGTTATGACCAAAGGAGTAATTGGTAATATGGCTGAATTAAGGATACGTTTTGCAATGTGGGTTAGCTTTCTAGGCTTTCACTGCTGAAGCTAAAATGGAAAAGGGAAAGTAAACAGTAGCCATCAGTGTGAAGGATTTAAAAAAAAAAAAACCAACACCTATATAGGCCACATAATACAACACCTAAATAAAATTCAATGCACTATAGTACACAAGAGGAAAGTTTAAAGCACATTAAGGGTTCCTTTCATCTTAAATACCATAAACTTGTATGGTAGGTAAGCTGTGTTTAAAAGCTGCCAAATTATTTCCTCCTTGTTTCTTCATTATTAGCTAATAATCTTAAATCAGTATGGTACAGCGAGTGGTTCTGGTCCCCAGCAGAGTTTAGTCCAGGTTGTCCCCTCCGGAGATGAGGGGATATTTTTACAAGCAGCTAAATGATGACTCTGGTATTGGCCATAGAGGAGCACAAAATGACAATGCTGCTTGTGGCCCACTTGAGTAGCACAAGATGGGTTGACCGCTTCTAGCAGCATTCCTAGCTCCTGTTTCTCTCACAAGAATAGCATCTGGGCTTGATGGTGGGATACCAGCAGGAAGCATTATCCCTTTCCTCTGTTAACTTTGTTACTAGGCTTTGAGTCAAATTCATGGCCTACCAAATCAAATGTGCTTCAGATAAGAGAACAACTAGACTATGTTCAGAAGCAGGGTAAGTAACTGTGAGCTTCATCCTGCTGTACTTGGACTGCTGGTGTCCAGCTACTTGGTCTGGATGTGCCTATGCTGTGTTGCAGTCATGACTGCAGGGTGGGCACATCTTTAAGTAACTTTTAAAGGTATGAGTGAGTTGTACATAGCTTTGCATGATGGAGATAGGAAGTTTAACTCGGGAAAATTAATTCTAGTTAAAGTTCAACCTGCTAGAATTTTTTTTAAAGTTCTCTGAAGACATATTTTTAGGGTGATGGCTAGCAGTGAATCCGATCATATGGGCAAATGAGAATGAGAGAAGATCAGATTTATCAGCATTTAGATATCTTGGAAACAGAAATAGGTAACATTTTTTTCATCAGAACTAAGGAGAGAACAGCAAGTCTGAAAAGGCCTAGGACTCGTCCTGCAAAATTTATAATTGGATATAATGCTCTACCACTCAGTCTCTTGCCAACTTATTTCTTCCCCCCTTTCTTCTGGAAGAAGTGTACTATTCCATGTAGTACAGGCAGATGTATATTTTTTTTTTTTCTCTTGGCAATTGTAATTTTACTTGCTTGCTTTCATAAAACCAGCTAATCTTTGTGGGATTTACCTCAGTCACATTTTACATTGTTCTCACTTCATAGTTCTCACTAAAATTGTAATGTTTGTTAAAAGTACTGTATTAACTCTTGCAAAGCACTTGTTTCTCAATACTGACTAGAATCACATTAACACCTTCTAATAGTTTGCTTTACTAGACAAATGCTTTCAAAATATGTGGCTCTCTATAAATGTTTTCTTACTTGATAAGAAATGTTGTCCCTGAAAGGAAATATGTTAGCCCTCAGATTTACAAAGTAAGCATTTCAACTTGTGGTGGAAGTTTATAGCACTATAAATCATGCACTTTTCTTTTACCATATCTTGCAAGCACAGTTGGACAAGAGACCATCAGATTTTTCCCTCCCCACAAGTAAAGTTCTTGCAAGGCTGCTGGACAGCTAAAAATGTAGTTGCTTTACTAGTACGTGTCAAAGTTACAGAGCCTCCGTGCTGGCAGAGTCTGATTTAAGTGGTTGTGGTCAGTCTGAGGAACCTGTGATGTGATAAGATAGTGTTTGTGAGGTCATGTGGTTTGCAAACACCCAATCTAATGCAGCAGCTCTGTCTACACAGGATAGTTAAATATATACTGTATGCTTTAGAAAAGTGAATTGCTTTATTCCTTTAATTCAGCTTGTCCTTGAGAGTCAGAGATGTTATACTGGCTTGATAATACCAAGATTTTTACAGAAGCATGAGACTAACAGATTGGGAGTCTTAATTCTCCAATAACTTTCTCCAATTTAGTTACCTTGCCCTTAATAAAACAACTAGCTTTAGAAACTGTCTGGCTTAACTATGCAATCAACAGGCACAAGCGTTATTGCACAATGGAATCCCTGTGTATTTTATGAACATCAGTTGTTTAATTCAATTAATTTTGAATGGGTGTTCATACTGTAATTAACACAGACATGTTACACTTGCCCCAAAAGGTAGGATTGATTCCATAGTGATGGTACTCCATTCCACGAATCTTTGGCCACAAACTCTATCTACATCTTTGCATCAGGTAAGGTTGATTCCTCTCCCTTCCCCCCAGTAACAACAGCATCAACAAAATATCTTCGGTATCTCATGAGAGTGAAGGAAACCTCTAAATGTGAACAGTGTAACCAGGACAGTGATGTAGCCTGTCCTCAAATGGAATAGGTATGACTTTGGTCACTTCGATGAGGGCAACAGTTTTAGCTATGAATCTTAACTGTTTCACTGCCACTACTGACAGACTAGATTCAGTGATAAAATAAATGAAGATTGGCGATTGTTCTCTTTACAAACATTTCCGTTTTTTTTTCCTGACTGTATCCTACGGTGTCAAAGCTCCAGATCTGTCTTGCTGAGCAATATACTAGTTCTTGATTGCAGCATTAGAGATGAACGTAGCTAGCTATACTTAACTATACTAAGCCCCTGTTTATAGAGTTTGTCTGGATTGCCAAAGCAAGTAAACTGATTATAGATAAAGTTATTTAATTATCATGGCACTAATGCTCTTCTCTTGAGTGTTGAAGCTGCATGACCTGTCTGCTGTACTAATTAGGGCTATGTCAGGGTCTATCCTATGTTTCTGCCTATAAATCAAGTTTTGGGGATTGAAAAGTGGAGGGATTGAGGTTCTACTGTTTTGAATTTATCTGAGTAGTTGTTCCTTGCAAAAAATTTTGCATTGGCAACCATACACAGCAGCCATCTATGCAAGAAACAAGCTCAGGGGAGGAATGCTATGTAAATTGTCTTTGTAAATTTATCTGAATGTAAGTGGGGCAAACAATGGAAATGTGGTGGAAGCACCTCCTAAAATTCTTTCCTCACTCTCAGAATGGCAGCCATTACAGATGGAAGTAATTTCTGTAATCAGAAGCAAAAATAAATGTTACTTAGTCCATTTAAAAATGCTGAGTTTAACTCCTGCTTTAAAAGGACAGAGTAAAAGTGTAAAATGATAATTTCCTGTAACTGTTGCCCATAATGGGTACATTTTCAGTCTCTGAATCAGCCAGTACATTCTAGTTATTGCTTGAGGTTTCAGTAACTTTTGTATTTATAGATCTGTGCTCTAGGGAGAAGGAGCATTGAGATTTAGGTAGTTCCTTGGATATAATAATTGCAGTATGTTTAGTGTGATCATGCTGCTGTTTTAAAATATTTTTGTTGCCATGTCCTCACTCCAAATAAACACTTTCATTAGAACTTCTTGTAGGAAGAGTTTCTGGGAACTTTCCTTCCACCTACCAACTAGCTATTTATAGAAAATTCCCAGGGCTAAGTCAGCTTAGAACTTTTTTTGGAATTGCATACAATCTCACTACAACAAACTTGTCAGATCTTAGAATAATTCCCTCAATAGATAAAATCTGACTTACAGTTACCAAAGACTGATTTCTTTTGGTAGTTTAAAAGTTGGGTACTTCCTTAGCGCTGTTGCTATTTCAACTGCATATTTGATACAGAACTTCAAAGTTTAATTTGATTACACGGCACTAGATCAAAACCAGATTCTTTAACCGTATAGTGCAGTGATCAAAAAGTCATGACCTCCCATTGATCGCTTTATTGGTTTCCTGTTCTGATTCACTGGTAACCTTCTGGTCTGAACACTTGTTGCTAGTTTTAATCTTTGTCACGTTTACAATACAGCAGACTCGTCTATGGTAAAACTGATATACAACACACACTTAACATCATATTTCCTTTTGGCTCAAGTGCTTTTTAACTGATAATGCTGAAAAAACACTTTTTATAAAAACTTAAGTCAGGAAATGTAAGAGTACATTCAGAGCAATATGAAATAAATAGCAGGACAACTGGAGATGAGCTTTCTTTTAATGCATTAAAAATATTTCATAGATTTTATTTAAACTTCCTGACATCTATAGGGCTTTTGTAAAGCATTTTGTATTACTGTGAGACTGAATATGACTTACAGAAGCTGGCAACTTAAAACAGAGGCCAAATATTTAAGTGCTGTTAAAAAACCCAGAAGCCTGAAATGACTCAGTCTTGGAAATTTCTTGCTGCTCTTCTGCTTCTCACTTATGACACACTACAGTGGTCTGAACTCTGTCTAGTGATATGGTCAGCAAAGTTAATTTGAGATAAATGTTTCAGGTTGTATACCAGTGTGTTACTCTGGGTCATCCTTTTAAAAGTATGAGTTTCAAAAACAAAGGTAATTCTTTCCTTAAACAGGAGAATTTAGTAGTTAATCACATACGTGAGCTTGGATTCCAAAGAGTTAATGATGAGTGGGGCAGATTCATCTAATGTTGTTGTACGTCATGACTGGTGCTTTTAATCCCACTATAGATGACAAAAAGAAACCCCAACCCTCAGCCTAGAGACTCTGTGGGTTTTTTATCTTTTAAGAATAGCAGCCATATTGGTACAACCAAAAAAAGCAGCCTAGCTCTGTTCGGGTATATAATATTGTCATTCACTGCTGTTCTGGTTTGGGCCCGCAATAGGCTTATCAAGCCTGGAGTTTAATCCTTGCTCTGACTTCTGATCAGCTTCTGTTGTTGCCGGTTGCAAGGTGTTTTGCTGCAATTGCTGTAACAAGTGGACAGATCATACTGCAACTATATTAGATTGAATTAAATTTATGAACTCCATAAACAGTTGTACTGTTTTGAGATAGTGCAGATCAAGAAGTTCAGACACAGATGAGACAACTGGATATGGACAGATGCAGTCTTCCTTCTGTTAAGTTATGCTGCAAATCAGCCTGCTTTGAACCCTTCTGCCATACTGAAAGTAAGAGAAAATTAATTTTCTCTATCTGCTGCTTTCTGCTTGTCCTAAGAACCCTAACAAATCAAATGAACTTTTCTGCAAGATTCATTTTATTACACTTCAAAATAAGGAGCCAAATACTCGGCAAGTCCTCTTAGAGGTTTTTGTCAACTGATTTTTATCTTCGTATGAGCATTATAAAATTGTTTGGGGGGCAGATGAGGTAATGCTAGCAGGAAGCAAATACAGCTCTGAACTCATCCATACAAAGCAGAGTTAATTTTCTTTAGGAAAATATTTTATAGTTTATATTCTTTAGAAATACTACTTTATAGAAACCACTAAACTTACACTCTTCTAGAATCATTAACTCTTATCAGGGTTCATTGTTGATTGTGCAGGTTTCCCGTTTCAGTCATGCTAAACTCAGTCCCAAATAAATGGCCAAATGTGCTAAGGTAGATCCCAGACAGTCTTGAGTATGCTGGAGTGTAGCTTGGTTCTTCCTACAGGGACTGGCTAACAACTTAATTTCAAAGACCATTGCTAGACTCCCTAAAAATCAGCATTTTGTTCATCTGACTGAAACTTCTGCTGGGTGAAAATTTTTAGATGAGGAAATGAATTTCCACATTTAAAGGATATCAAAGACAAAACTATGTCTTAAAAAAAATAAGCCTCCATAATAAATGAAATGTTTAATAGTGATTTATTAACTACTAAGCAAAGGAAGCAATTTTGCAGACAGATCTTGAAATGCTCTCACTGCATGTTATTTGTAAGGATGATCAAGACGTTTCCTGCTTTCTTAAGTCACAGTACCTAATGCACTGGATTTTTTTTTTAAACAGCAATTTCAGTTTGATTTTTGCTTAACTAGTCTAATTTGTTAAATTAGACTCTGATTAGAATCTTGAGCACTGCCTTACAAACATCACTTTTGGGGGTGGGGAGAAGGCAAAAGCAAAGACAAATTATAAAGCTATGTAATGATTATTCCAATCTGCTAAACCCCAAAATTATGTCAAACCCCCACCCTGAACACTTCAGGCTGACTTTAATATTTGTAGTTTAGGTGAACTACAAGGGGGAAAAGTATTTTTGTCCATGTTAGTGTTGTAGTACAACTTCCATGAAATAATTTTCCAGAGTTTTTTAATGCATTTTTAAATGTATTCACTTTCCTCCTTATGTCCATGACTCTTCAACCCATTAGAATGTGTTGAACGACTTGATTTCAACAAAATCTAACTAATTTGCTGGGATTTTTTTGAATTTTGACACAAAATTAAATCTCGGGGAAAGGACAGTAAAGAGAACAGCATAGTAACACTTCCTATTTGAGAATATAATTGTCTATTGTATCCATTTCGAAATTAGTTAGATCTTAGGCTGAAGCAGAACATCTTTAGGAAATTTGGGAAGACTCAAAGTTGTTCTGGAAGACTTTTCATCTTAATATTTCAAATAAAAAATAAAAAAAGATAACTGTATGAAAGCAATAAATGAAGGTGTAACCTATTTTCTGAATTTCTCTACTAAGGACATCTCCTATTGTTGCAGATCTCTTCCATGTCTGCCTCACGGTGAAAGGAAAAGATGGTTCATTGTGATTTCTGCCCCACTCTCCCCCTCCCCCCCCCTTTTTTTTTTACATATTTCTTGCATATCTTTTGAGGTCTACAAAATATATTCTAATTCAGTTTTTAAATCTCTAGAGGTAGATATGGCATTGGAGAATCCAAAATGGCTTTGGTAAGAGATGTGGGGGTGGCTGTGTCTGCAGCTTTTCATATGGATTTCAGGGAAGAGAAGCCCATAGAGTCCCTCTCAGCTGTTATCTTTCAAACACTGAGTCCATGGTATTAGGGCCTCTTCCTCAGGAGGGACAACAGTGATTGGGTAACAGGAGCAAGCAGAGTAAATTGGAGTTCCTGGATTCAGCATCTGTTTGGTCTGGTTGGTTTGGGCTTCTTGAATCATCAGTAATTTCCAAGAATGACCCTTGTCTGACATTGCTCATGGCTGTCATTTACAAGTTAATAATCCTAATTATGGCTGCACTTATAGCTATGGCTTTAGAAAAAACCCTTAATGTTAACTGAAGTGAAACAGGAAATTCACTGACACTGAAATAAAAGCCACAACTTTGAGCTTTGTCCTAATACAGTTACAATGATAACACATCTCTAATTTAACATACCATTTTCAAATTTATTTTTTAATTTGTTAGAATGTGTCACTGTTTCTAAACAAAGAATGTTGTATTATATGTAATATGTGTTTTTGACTTATTTTACACATAATCTTATTGTACACATAATCTTGAGCTATACAAGTTGTCAGGAAGCTCTCAAAAGACTATCCTCTGTCTTTTGCATATGATCCATATGTTTGGGTAAAAACTCTCATGCTTGAGGAAAATTAAGAAAGTCTTTAAAGTTGGTTTGTTTTTGCATAAACTCTTTCTTTATTGCAGGATATATTAAACCATACTTATCTTTTTTAAATCTCAGACTCTTCAAAGATCAATAAGCAATGGCTTTTATTAAAATGCTCTGATACAGTTCTGTCACAATGCATGTCTAGCAGTCATTTTCATATAAGGAAGCTGATTCTGTTGGGGAGCTTTAGAATCCCCATTTGCATTGTAGCTGTACAGCCATTAAACTTGCTAAGAATTGTTTTAGATTATGGATTGCTAATATTAGTGTCTGCAAGTATTCGTTTAGCTCATGATGTCTCCATTTGTGCAGTGTTCATGTTGCGATGGTTTCAGTATGAATGTGGCTCACTGTGGAAGTACAACTGTATATTTAAAAATGGGCCTCAGAGAGCTTAAGATATCTAAGGAGTTGCTTGTGTTCATGGAAGTGAAAAAGTAGCATGAAAAGGCCTGCAACCTTAATGTTTTTCATTCCTTTTGTGTGCATGTGCAGAAATGCTTCTGCATTGTAGTACCTACTGGACATAATATTTGTCTGGACTGATATTTGTCTCCCAAATGACAACATATTTTCCATTAATTCAGTCTGAGATGCTGGAACTACTTAATTTTCTGAGATAAGCATTTTTCCAAAAGAAGTTATTTGGAGCTTTTTTTAAAAAAAGTGATAGTGTACTAGTGTATGCCTTAAACTGGAGTGATCTCGTCACAATGAGAGGGGGTCAGCAGTAAGTAGCAGTCAACTGTTAAGTATGATAAGGGATCCCATGAGATGCTGTGGACCATTAGGAAGTTTTAAGAACTCCAATTAAATTGCTTTTATTCATGTTAAATGTGGCTATAATTTAATAGATCATAACTGATATTTTTAATTGGCTTGTAATTAGATTTTGACTTTTAAATCTCTCTTTTCATGTTGCCAAGTTGACAACGTTTTTCTGAATTATAGGACAGATATTTGAAAATGCTTGTGACTTGTTTCTCTTCAGCTAAACATGGTTAGATCATACTTTCAGCAACATTCTAGTTTTCTTTTGAATCATGTTTGGTTTTTAAGCAGGAAATCTTACTAAGGCTTCCTGCTGTTACTAAGGTGGAGACAAATAGAGGGAACTCTGATTTTTAGATTCCTCTTGCTATAAGAAAAAGCACTGAGAATTCAGTATCTTTTATTCTTTAAATAAAAATTTAACATACTGCCTTCTGCCAAAACCAATTTCATTCACCCAAGGTCATATTTTTATCATATTTTGATCTCACTTGTGTGTTGCTTGCTTATCCTACTGTGAGTAGATTGAATATTTATTGGCAAGCTTTGTTAAAACTCTTCTCTACTATTTCAGAATTGGGTAAATGTCAAGAATTAGTTACTGAAGCCTTTAAGGGAGCAGAAAGGAACATCTTAGTTTGACTTCTTTCCACCACTGAATTCCTAGATTTAAAAAAAACTCACAGGTTACAAAATAAAAATATCTCCCAGAGCTTAAGTAGAACTCTTTCACAAAGTCCCACTTGAAAATTTGATGTATGTTCTCTATTTAAAAAACAAAGGGACTTAGAAATACAACTTGCTTGCAACTGACTAACAGCCTTCAAACTATTCTGTGCTTCTATGATTTAACATGGAAGAACTTTTGAATTGTACTAAAACTTCTAAATTTCTCTTTACTGTCTCTCCTTCATGCCTGGCTTGATGAGGCAGTCAGCATCAGGTAAGAAAGTTTATTCTGAGGTTCAAGGATCTGATTGTTAGCCTCTTTTCAGCTCTTCTGAATTTGTGAAAGTACACTGTTACCTGTTAAGTGTATGTACAATTAAAGTATTTTCATATGTTGACCAGTAGGACATACAGTTTGTCTTTAAAATGCGGAATTATTTAGGCACAAGAAGGTATGTAAATGCAAACATTTTTTATTATTAAGATTCTGTTCTTGATTCAGCTGGCTTTTGAAGGGATAATGATGACATACATCTTGGTCACATAATGTTATGAACCCTTTGAAATGTTCTGAAGACCACATGAATGTGCTGTAGTGAAAACTGGGTTGAAGCTGCAGTCATGTAGACAATACGACCTGGATTTGAGAATTAAAAGCAAAACATGTGGGTTTACCAGACCTGTGTTTTTTTTACAGATGTGATCAGATTTGAGGTTCTTGCAAAACTGAAGCAGTAAGAAACAGCCAAGGTTCATTTGAATGTCACTTGTCGGGGTGACAGAGGTCTAGTTCCCTTCACATGAAGGAGGGCCAGACCCAAAACTGAAAGGCTTTAACCAATATTGGCTCTTTGTACAAAAGGGAACGGAAGTGACAGACCCTGGGGTGTAAGTCCATACTGTGCTGAACGCAGCTGCAAGAAAAAGGGCTGTTCTTTTTCCTTCAGGTAGAATGATAAGGATAGAGTAGACTTAGGGCTTGGGGGTGGGGAGGGAGGGGTGGTGTTTGGGTTGGGTCCTTAGACGGATTTCCAATTATCTTGATATGCTTGGCTACATGAATGACAAGATCTTGGCATAATGCTTTACTTCCTACTTTAAGCTCTTTTTCTGTGTTCAAATAAAAGACTGACGGCAAGAATCTCAAGAAGTCTCTCTTAAAAGGGTGACAGATGAGCTTCAAAGTGAATAATGTAATTCATCAGTTGCAAAATCTAAGCCATACCTACACAATGGCAAACACAGAATTGGTAGTTAGAAATCAGGAAAGACATTTTCGAGTTGTCACTGAGAGTCCTCTGACATCATTGGCTTTGTGTGCAGCAGCAGCCAAAACAGACGACACAATGTTGGGCATCAATAGGAAGTATATTAAAAACAAAATAAAGGGGTTTATATTGCCACTACAAAACCTTGGTGCAGGGCTGGTCTCTACACCTCAAGATGGATGTAGAGAGTTTAAAGAAGGTCTGTAGGGAAATTAAAGGGCAACTAAAATGATCAGTGGTCTTGAGCACTGCCTGTTCATGAGAGGCTAAAAAGGGTTGGGACTCACCTGTTTTAGAGAGAAGGCTGAGGGAGGCATTATGATGTAAGTTTCAGAATCATGACTGCAGAACTACTTTTCACCAGTTGTTCCTGCATTACTAGAATTTGGGGGCAATTCCTGAAACAAGTAGGAGATTAGTTTAAAACAAATAAAAGAATTTCTGGAACTTAACTGCCACAGGAAGCTGTGGAGGTAGACAGCAAATTAAAAAAAAAAAATCAGTCATGGACAACTGATCTATATGGATGCTGAAACAGGAAGAGATGCACTCTCACATCTGCTAGAACAGTTTCTGGACAAGTGAGTGGGGGCTTAGGAGTATGAAGGGAATGGATTGCAAAAATTGGTCATATTCACATGCTTTCCCTTAAAAACAAAACAACATGAAAGTCCTGTTGTCACTGTTGGAGACAGAATGTTATGCTGATGGACCATTGCCCTGAGCCAGTAGGACACTTCTTATGTTCCCATCTTGAAAAAAGATACTGCTTCTTCTATTAGAAGTGCAGAGCCTCACTTGCTAGACTGTAAAGTTATGTGAGAGTACAAAACTTTTCATTTTAAGAAACCTCTATTTTAGAGCCTTAAGCTGGCATTAGCCACTGGTATCTAATTGCATTGGAGTGCATGCTGTCTACAAGTTGTTCCAAATGCTTTGAGAAGCCTTACAAAGCCTTTCTGCTGCAGCAGAAATTGCAGATAATCAGGCTCCTTCAGAAATGCTCCTAAACAAATATTAGATTGAGGTGCCCCTGAAGTATCATCAGCTGTGAAACTACACAAAACTGAAAATAGTGCACAGCTGTTACAACCTATTCTGTGGGATATGTTTAATTTCTTGAAGATTAGTTGCTTTCATCAATGTTCATGTTTAAAAAAAAATTTAAGATGCAAATCAGATTCTAACTTCAATTGAAAAACAACTTGTTTTAAGTATTTTCAAGATTTTACAATTAGAAATCTGTCACTTTAATAAAAGTAACATTCTGTTGAAAACTAGGCTTTGTGATAAATTAATGTACTGACATTTAATGTAAAGGCATTTGGATTCAAAGACAGCATTTACATTTTTTAGTGCAGTAATTTTGGCAGGTACAAAGTATTTCAATTTCTCAAACTCAAAATGGCTGCCATAAGAACAGTAATATGCATCCCACTGCCCATGCTTTTCCTACATCTCACTGAATTGTAATCTGTCCTTCAGGTTGGAAGGGACCCTGGGAGGCCTCTAGTCCAACTGCCTGCTCAAAACAGGATCAACACTGAATTCAAAGCAGGTTGCTCAGGACTTTGTCAGTTCGGTGTTGAAACCCACTGAGGATGGGGAGTCTACAGTCTCTGAACAACCTGTTCTAATTCTTAACTAGCCTTGTAGCAATTATTTTCCCTTCATATTCAAACACAACCTTGTGTTTTGTGTTATGATCTCCCACCATGCATTTCAGTAAAGAACCAGTTCTCTGTTATCTTAAGGCTCCTGCCCCTTAACTGTCTTGGTGCCTCTCCACTGAATCTACTCATTAGTATCTTGTACTGAGGAAGGAGTGAGGCAGCAAGTGCAGAATAGGACAGATGCAGTCAAACTGCCAGATAAGAATCGGTTCCCATGATGTACATTGTCAATATAGCCTAGTAGGCTGTTAGCCTTCGTCACTGCTTGGAGACACTGCTGATTCACGTTTAGCCTCCCGTGTGTCAGGACCCATGTCCTCTTCAGCAGTGTTGCTATCCAGCCTGTCAATCCCCATGATACAAATTGTACGCTACAGTGTTTGTCTGTGCTTCTGGCTGAGATGGCCATTTTTCAAGCAGACAGAGAAGTTATGGAACTATATGACTATCAATAGACTTGTCGCATACATTCTCTACAGTACACTTGTGTTTCTTCCTAGCAGTCTGGTTCCCCTTGGATATGAGGAGTACTTGAAAAAAGGGCCAGCAAGTGTAAAGCTGCAGGTCAAAAGAAGTGTTTCTGGAAGGTCAGGGGATTGTGCATCCTCTCATTAGAATAACAAAAGATAACAACACACTGTTTTCCCAGACTCACTTTAGGAATTGGTAAAGGCTGTGTCTATTCATGATTTTTTCACCAACAGCAGTTTCCATAGACTCTTATTTGGTGTTTGGAAAGGCTACTGTCTAAAACCGTGAAGCCATGATTTTGTCACGTTACCTAAATACATTCAGCTAAAGGTATCATGTTGAAGTCTTCAGGAAAACAGTTGAGGTCATTGGCTTGGCTTTCTGAATGTTCAAAACAACTAACATTGAGTATCAGCTTTATAATTTCAGGTGAACCAATGGCTTAACTGTGCAGACCTAAAAGCATATAATTTCTTACTCTAATATGAAATGTGTAGTCACTTGTACAGCGAAGCTTTTTTTTCTGTGGTGAGGGTGGAGAGAAATTGTTGGGTTTCGTTTTGTTTTTCTGTGTTTTATTTTCTTAGTGACTAAAATTGATAGCTGTTTTGGAAACTTCATGTGGCAGCTAATCTGATCATATTGCAGGATATTTTTAGGGATAGTATTTCTAAATACCACAAGAATCTCTGTATCAGGCTTTCTCTATCGAGGTATATAAGCTAGTAAAAATTATTTATTCCAGATACATGTTACTGTCCAGTGTCTAATATTTGGCACAAGCTGATTTTGCTTACATCATGAATAATGCTGTGCAAGTGTGCAACTTCTTGTTTTGCTTGCCTTTACACAAGCAAGTTCCTCATGAAGCAACTGCAGCCTATGTGTATGTGAAGAAAATGCAAAAAACTAACACTAGTAAGTGTAGCTACAACCAAGGTTTAGATCTACAGCACGTACCCATATTCCTAACAGGGATGTCTTGATATACATTAAAAGCTGGAGCTTTTACACGCTGTTAACATCCGATTTGATGGCTTCTAGCATGATTATGACTCTTGTGATCTTTTTTCAACCCCTTTTTTATTCTCATCTTTTGCACAAGCCCATGGTAACTACAGAGAGTCCTTCTTCCCTACAATGGACAGGTAAAATCTTCTATTGGTGTCAATAGCAAGGACCTACATGCACTTTTTATTTATCAAAGTTAATATTGCTTCAGATTTCTGAAATGTCAGATAGATTTGTGTAAAGAAGCTCTTCAGGCTTCTTCTTCTTTCTGTTTTCCAGGTCTCTGTCACTGTGAAAAGTTGCTTACAAAATAGCACTTGGTGCATCTTTCTTTTTAAGCTTCCAGAGTGACATTAGGAAGTTTCTATAATGCATTTTTAATGTTTTTCTGCATCCTTAGGATTTTTAATCTTAATAATCTTAGACTGTCAAACCGACCCTGTGGTAGTTGCTACTAAAAGCTAGCAAAAGTGAAATTCTAAAAAAATAACCTCAGGAATGTCTTCCATGAGTTGCAGTTATTTTCACTAAATTAACAGGGGACTTGCCAGACTTCAGAGCTTTAGGTTTCACTTTTGAATAGCTTGAACGTGTGGTTGTAATAGTTTATCACTCCACAGTGCATTTTGAATTAAAATGTTATCCTATCTGTCCGTGGTCTGACAATCATTTTTGGCTTGTTTGATATTCTCTTAAAATTGAAACTACAACCTATTTATGCCGTACAAAGAGAAGTTTCTCTTATACTTCTTGATCTGAAATCTCATTGGGTCTGAACTAGATAATGAAAAGACACTTACTTGATCTTGCAGTGTAGACAGAACTAAGCATATTCTTTTTTTTTTTTTTTTTCTGTGGCTGTGAGAAACTGGCAATATTCTCTTGGGACCCTGCTCTTTGGGACTAGGGGAGGGCTTTTCTCAAGTGAGAAGTTAAGTGATAAGGGAGGGAACAGAGCTGTAAAAGTAAGATATGAAGGACAAAAGTTCTGTCAAAACAAATAGGCCACTCTAGAAAACCAACTATAAACCATCCTCGAGGGGATATTAAAGATGCAGTAAGTAGCCTGGAGGAATTTGTCACTAGTGGTTCTAGGTACCTTGATTATTAAGCATTAAAACTGAAATACTCTGAGGGTAAAAGGAGAATTTTGGAAAATTCCAAGTACTATTTAAGATTTTCTTTCAAGGTCTCTGCTTGGGCAGCCAGAAGTGAGAAGGCACTTTGTTCTGATTCTAGCTGAGTTTCAAAGTGATCATCAAATGTGCTGCTTCTAGGTCCAGCATTTAATTTAATCCAGTAAGAGTTCCATGAGACATTTCTTGGAAATGTGTTTTTTTTACTGCTGGACTCTTCAGCTCTGATTAACTGTTAACTTCTGCTTTTTCTAACAGATCAAATGTCTGAAAGGCCAGAGAGACTTCTCAGACCAACCCACTTTTGATGGGATTCACATTGTCAGCCATTTCACAGGAGATGATGAATCATTTCATTCTTCTGATGAAGATTTTATAACTAACTCCATACAGGAGAGTGGGGTGAACTTTCATCTACACAGGAGGACTGGTCAGATGGCTTTGGATCACACAGTTGTAGACAGCAGTGACAGTGATATTGAGGAAAGTGCCCTTCAGACTGGGAATTCAGACAAGGTGGTTTCCAAGCAGAGAAGAATGGAATCTTACTCTACTACTGTGTGATTATCACTGTGTCTAGCATTGAAGACTATCATATTTCTTTAAGGGTGATATTGTCAGGTAACTGAAACTATCCAGAAGTTGGTTTAGTTAACTATTGGATCTGGTCTGGCCTGTGATAACTACATACATGTACTGTCTATCTGCCTTCTCTCTTAGCCAAATCTTGCTAATGATGTACTGTTGCCATAAAACAGGCTGGGAAGAAGTTGATGGATGACAGTTCTGACAGTATTACTGAATGTTCCTTGGTTTAGAAACTGCAAATATATAATTTCTTTAATGCATAAGAACCATTTATGCTGTTCACAAACACAGGAATTATTTTCCTCAAAAGAAATTGCTGTTGTGCAATATTTTATGCTCTGAACAAATGTGTATGTTTTACATTGTTACCCATTTGCGATCAAGATGGACCCTAGTAAACCATCTGATTGTGACACGTATATATATAAAATTATCTTATGCTTCTTGATTACTTTTGTTTTTACTAAAGTTATTGGATGCCCACAGAAGGCTTGAAAGAGGAGCCTTTATCTGTACTACTTCATATATGCAAATAATGGTCACTAAAGTCATAAAGGTGTTTTTCACCATTTTCACTTAAATCTACATGCATCTGCTTTTGATGTTGCTAAATAATACCTGGTCTGAATATATTAATTACAATAATGTTTATTTTGTACATATTTATATATCTACACCACGCTGAAAATGTACATTACACCATTTTATATGAGGAATGTAAATGTTGCAATATTACTGTCTCTGGTATTCTAACAGGAAAATTAATTCTGTATATACACACTAGAAATGAATTACTAAATAAAGGCAGAACACTAACTTTAAGTTTCAGCCTAGCTACACTAACAGGTTCATGTCGGAAATGCTTGTTCAAAACACTATTGACTGAAATCTTTTACCTTCATATATATGTAATGAAAATAAATTTTTCATGATTTAACAAGGTCGCAGCATTTACTGTTTAGTCATTTCTAAGCTACAGCCCTTGGTTACCACATAGTTACTTGCTGGAGCTAGATTAGAGTGGTAGTTCAAATAAGGTGAAAAATTATTCATGTCTTACAGTTAGTTCTAATGAAGGCATGGTCAGTGCAGTAAAAATATGTAAGTTCAGTCTTCTTACAGTTTTATACTGCAGAGCTATCTAGGAAATAAGCTATTGGTCCTGTCACCAAATAGCTGTGATTTGCCAAAGTAGTAAGAGCTGAGCATTCTGCTTTCACACTCTCCTGAAAATTGAGATCCAGTAAAATGGCCCTAGCTTCTTGAACAGAACAAATATTCTACTCTTGTGACATGAACACTCACTTGCCCTCTCAGACACATTCTAGTCAAGAATATTCTTAATGGCAGCTATTATTGCCATCTTATGTAATTAAACAATCCTTAAGACTTCTTTTCTAGCAATGTTTGCAACTGTTCTAGTAATTTAAAAAAAAAAAAGCCATGCACAAGTCAGTACTGATAGTTAGCACATATGTTAACCGTCTTGCTACCCACGAGAAGCAGTATAGTTGTTTAAAATTGCAAAAGTGTGGAAGCATACTGCTTGAACACATTTGTCAGTGCTGTTAGGCATTTCCTTTACTCTTAGTTTGAATGTGTCCTCAGAAAGAAACGGCACAACTGAGGAGATAACAAATGTGCAAAGAATAATAGGGAGGGCTGCATGGAAGAAGCACATTCTGGGCCTCTCAACAGTATTATCTGTCCAGGTCCAATCTAATTTAAATCTTAAGGTAGGTGGGTGACAAATTCCAAGTTACCGATTTCTGCAGCTCCTAACTTGCTTCAGTATTTCTGCAAAATTTGCCCACATCCTACCAGTGAATATGTAGTTCCCAGTATAGCCTGTGGAAATTGCCATCTCTGAGGCAGGTTAGCTGTGACTGATTCTGATCCCTGTTGGAAATTTCATGTATGCAAAACTAAAGCAGGAGCACTTTTGTTCACTAACAAGTAACAGTTGCCTTTTTTCCTTCCAATGAGCATCTGGTAACTTATGTTTGCACCTGGATAATTGTTGCCCAAGAGGATAGGTGACAAATGTCTTGTTGCCTGTCATCAGTACCAGCTGCAAGTCTCTCTTAAAGGTAATTTTCTGTAATAAGTGGCAGGAGCAAAATTCAGTTGGAGAGCCATAAAAATCCTGTCTGTTTGAACAGTGAAGTGTTATGATTTTGCAATAACTGCCTTACTGTTCAAGTGATAGCAAATGAGATTAGTTGGCAAGGGTTATTTCCTGAACTTTTGTGGTTTTAAAGTATACTAATAGAATAAATACTGATACTGAATAACAGCAGAAATAAAAATATCAAGGGAAAAGCAAAAGTCCTTATCCAACTAACTGCATCTCTTCTAGTGATGAAGGTGAATCACTGGACATGCTCCAGTTTCAGAAGACTTAGTTACGCACAGAATATCCTAGGAAGACAACCCAAGAGAGGCTGTTCAGTATCATCCTGCTTTTTCTGCAACTGTTCTGCCAAAAAATGACACTCTTTGCCTATGTGTATTATAATTTGAGTATGCACCAGAATAATGTCAAATCATCAACAGCATAGATAATAAATTTACTAACATGGCAATAAATAAAGCATACTAATTATGCTACATACCAAGGCCTTCTAACAAACATTGCCGTTCTCTCAGATTTGCTCTTACATACAGGCTGTAAGAGCTTAATGTGAATGCTAAAAGCATAAGGTAAAAAAAGAATGTAAGCATGAAAACTTAAGATTCTTGAATATGCAAGCGCTGCAGCTGAGAAGACAGGTGAAATAGGGAAGGGGAATGCCCTGCTATATAGAGAGTTTCCATGTAAATTACGTTTTATGTTTGGTAGTGAAAATGGTTCTGCTTTCCCAATCTGATAATCCAATATCTTCACTAGCTAGAGAAGCCTCAATATTTACATTTTTTTATTTCTCCAGGCTAAGGGAGTGAATATTTTAGGTCCTAATAGTGTTTATGATTAGACTTCTTTTTACTTCAGTCATTTCATTTCATGTAGTAGAAGTTTGTAATGTTTGTGAAAAATTGGAAACATGACTAGTTGAGAGAAAGTACATCTGTGAAGTTGAGAAGCATGTATTACATTCACGGCTCAACAACTATTTATTCAGGTTGGTCACATGCAGGCCTCATCTACTTAAACATTCACAAAGGAGTATTTTCCACTAAATTTAATTTTCAACTGCATGTGTAATTTTCTATATTATTTTAACTAACATAAATTGCTATGAAAGTGATTAAAAGACGTATCCACATAGGGGTTTGCATAAATTTAACAAAACCACTTTGTAAATCTTGTACTATTGAACTTAATCGGTACTCAGCCCTTTCATGGAACTGCAACACAGAGGGAATTGCATGCTTCTCTGGGGTTTGTAATGTAATCACTGTTCTATATCAGAGACTATGCTAATGACTTAGTGAAACTTGATGCTCATACAACATTTATATTTTAAGTTACAATGATCTAAAGATGTGTTAGCATAAAAATACCCACATTTTAGACTGGATGTGCTGCTAATTCCCATACCTGTAGAGGCTTCAAGTAATGTAACTCATTTTGGGGGAAGGTAGAGGATAATGCAAATCACCTAGAAAAGCCAGTAGGCTAGCCTAGCCCTGGAGACTAAAATAAAAATCAACCTATAAAATAGAGGTTAGTACAATCTAAGTGGAAACTACAATGTTATGTTTAAATATGCACCAGCTACTGACTATGTGTATTGAAAGGGAAGAGGAAAGCTATGTATCAACTAATGGATTTCTGGATTTAATTAAGTTCATTTTTGTTCTGTGAAATACTTTTATCAGTGTAATTGCACCAATATATTTTTTGTAATTCTCTGAGGGGGTTGGTTGGTTGGTTGTTTTTTTACAAACTAGCTCAAGACATAAGAAGAATCAACGAAATACATTTACACAGTAGCCTGTAGAACTAGAGAACTAGAGATTCTGAATGATGGAATGAAAAGCACACAGTAAATTGACTTTCAACATAACCTCTATATAGCATGAATTTTCAGCTTCAGAGTGGAGAAAACATGCTGACATATGCACACCTATGCATACATGGACACTGATTGACTAAGATACAACCGCTAGATCCAAGATACAACAGCTTAACACCCTCCCTTTCCAGGAATTAATACCTCATTTCACAATTACGAAAAATAAAAGCAATGTGGTATACTCTTAGAATTCACTCTTAGAATTGCATACTGTTGCATAAGTGAGTGAAATTTCTAGTGTCCCGCTATGAGAACTAAAATTCCTGAGACCATTTTGCATGGTCTACATTCTGTAACCCATTGATTCAACTTTTCTTAATGGAGGTAAGTTCTGGGTCCACTCCTTCTCAAAGCTGGAATCCCTCTTTTCATCCCAACCTTCAACACCACAGCCTACTGTCGCTTTCCCTCTCCAGTTCGTGCTCACAGTGATCATTACTTTTCTAATCTGCTCTGAGAGCAGCAGAAGTTACTTTGGTTTCCCCAGCAATCCAAAAAATTGCTATCAAAATTACTGATTAATGTCTAACATATTTACAGCACATGTTTATGCCACAAGGAGAAACATAAAGAAGGTAGTGACAAAATGCTGGGGGGAAAAAATAAACAATAAGCAGGATATATTAAAAATAATTAAATATTTACAAAAAAAGTTATTAAAAAATAAAGACACACTTCAGAATGCACAGTGCTACAAGTTCTAGCAGCTTCTCATAGTGAAAGTGTTCTGGATAACTCTGATCTCGGGTTTTATCACTTTAAAGTGTGTATGTTACTCATGAGTTCCCCACAGAATCATCCTTTTCACTGCCTTCTCCCAATCCTGACTTCCACACAAGAAATTGCTTCTCCTCCCCTATGTACCAAGCAGCTAACCTGTCAAATCCTGTTCTTCAAATCCTTCCTCCTGTTACAAAGTGTCTCATCACTTCTGAGCATGAAGATCTCATCTGCATCCCATCACCTTTGGTGCCTTATTTGATGTCTTCTTAGCTCTAATGGTGACATCAGGCATCTGCTGTGAACCATGCACTAAATTACACTGAGTAGCTCTTCAGTCTTAAGCATGACTATAACGTGATCCCACCCTAGTTTAAACCCCTCCTTTTATTTATTTCTTCCCCTCTTTTGTCACTATGGGGTAAAGATCATGTACTTATCATTGCATTCAACTGTATCTTACCAAATTTTTATGTTTAACTTTGAATATCACACTCCCTTTGGGGGAAGCATTAGAAGAGCTCTGCTAAAACCCATCCCCAGTCCCCATCACCTACACTTCACATGAATGACATCCCTCCGCCAACTCAGGATCGTTGGCTTTTGGCTTTTTCACACTGGGATAGAGAGTACTTGGTATTGTCACACAGCTCTTGCAGTGTCACATGATGATCATCTTAAAGGTTACTGAACTGCGGCACATAGGTCACACCATAAACCAAGAATAAGAGCTTAGTCCCTTCACCTCTGTTCAGCGTGCTGTTACTACAGATAGCAGCAAGCTCCTCTCGGGGGTGGAAAGAGCCCTAGGACAATGGCTGCCGGCGGCTAAGGAGTGGAAATTGCCTTCAGGCCCTACCTATGAATTGCAGCAGCTGCAGCACTTTTCTTTCAGTCCCTTGTTCCGTAGAGATAGCAACCCAGCAATATTTCTGGGTTGCAAGATAAAATGCGTGAGGGGCGAGTTCCAGATAAGAAGGGCTGGAAGTCCATAAGATGAAAAAAAGCTCACGCGCTACAGCATGAGCCGGGGCCGTCGAAGCCCCGGGAGCGGGAGAGGAGGCAGCACCGCCCGCCAGCTCCCCGCGCTGAGCCACTGGCATGTGCAGAGCAGCAGGCAAAGGGCCGCAGCGGCACGCCCAGGCAGCGGGGCAGCTCTGGTCCGCCTCCGCTCCCCGGCGAGGTGCGCGGCAGGGGCTCCCCTGACGGCTCCCCTCAGGGGGGTGAGGCAGGAGGGGCCCCTTCCCGCCTCGCCCGGCCTCGCGCCGCCGCCCGCGGGCACGTGGCGCAGCAGCGCCCGCGCGCAGGAGGCGGCCCGGCGCAGGCGGAGCGGTGTGGCGGGGAGCTCCCGGCCGCCGGTAACGCCAGCCTGTGCCAATACCCGGAGCCTGGCACGTCCCGGCGGGAGGCTGCTGGCCGCGCACCTTCCGCCGACAGAGCTAAGCCGGCACAAGGCTCCTGTGGGAGCCTGGGGTCGTCCCCGGCACGGCTCGGCGGACAGCGCCCGCGTCCCGCTTGCCCCGTCCTCACCGGCGGCTTTACGCAAAGCAAATCGTCCGTCCTGACGAAAACCTGGGGAGGCAGGGTGCATTTCAGGCACGAGCTGGTTTTGCAAACCACGAAACAAAGCCGTTTTCGTACCCCTTCTCCTCTAGTCGTTTGAGAAAGCTGCCGCCCCAGGAGCCGGGCGTCTGTCCCTCGTGCCCGTGCAACATCCACCCTTACATGAGAGATTATATGCTGAATTAAGCATTCACTTGATTCACTCGTTTGATTTCCTTATTTTTGCCGAAGGCTTTTAAACTGTTGCGGAAGCAATAGGTGAGAAAGTGCCGTCTGCAGGTGTGCTAAGCATACCGGGGCTTGGCGCGGTGCCTCCCGCAGGAGGGCTCCGAGCGGAGCCGCTTCGCGCGGGCTGTTCGGCGCCCGGCAGCGCATGCAGCTTCTTGAGCATCTTCCGCACGGAAATCACCGGGCTTTAAAACGCGCAAAAGCACCCGTATAAATGTTTCTCTTAGACGTATAAAGGCAGATATGTATTGTCTTGTAACCAGGTCAGAATTGTTGATGAGCGCTAATGGTAATTCACAGTAATGTTTTTTGTTGCTTTCATTACACACGGGCAAAGCGCTGTTTGGCAAGGTAGTCGAAAGGCTATGTAGTTTATCATCCCGTTTCAGAGGCAAACGAGAAATATTGTTTTGCAAAAAGTCACAAACAGTGAGTCAACGAAGACGCATACCTGAAATTACACCGAGTTGTTCTAATCTGGTTATTTCTACTGATTCCAGCAATTATTTTTAAAGCTGACGGCGTCAATGATTTTCAGAGTAATCAACCAAAGGCGCAGCAAGGAGACCGCGGTACACAGATGCCGTAAGTAAAACTGCTGTGCCCAGCACCAGGAACTTTCCGGCAATAATGAAGGTGTTAAGGGCGATGTGTCAGTCGTGTTCTTCAACTTCCTTTTGTGTCACTACTAAAGCATCACGCAAAAGGTTGGACAGTTTTTCTCGTGGTGGTGGTTGCTTGCTTAGTTAGATTTTGGGAAGTCAGGTTAATCCTATGTTCCCCACGGACTCACAGTGACTAATTTTTCTGTGAATACTTCGGGGGTGGGGTGGTGGTGAAGAGAAGCACCTGTTCCGCAAAGCCAGCATGCTCCCGGGCGTGAGGGAGGCTGTAGTTTGCTCCTGCCCTGTCCGACTGCAGTCTCTCTGTCTCGGTCGTTTCTGAACGGGAAATGGTACTAGACCTCGATTCGCTCACTGCAGAGCCGTACTTCGGGCGGCCCTACAGTCATCGAAACGAAGTTTCTGGTGGCCTGAGATGTTCGAGAGCGAAGCCCAGAACCACCTCAGAAAGACACCGAAGACCCGAGCCGGATTTCATGGCTGCATCAGGAATCCGAGGCTAGACCTGGAAAACTGTTTTGGGGTCGGGGGAGTGTGTGTAAAAGCAAGGCGAGCCTTTTTCTCTTTGCCGAAGGGAGCAGGCTTCCCGGCTGCGCGGTGCGGAGGTCCCCGCAGGTGCGGGCGGTGCGGGGCGCTGCCCGCCGCGGAACCCCACTACCGTGCTCGCCGACGGTGCCTGCCACCCGCATCCTCCCCGAGCTAGCAGCCTGAGCACCGGCACGCAGGCGAGGAAGGCAAGCGCTTCCCTCTCGCCTGGCTCCGCTCGTCTTTCGCCTTCGTCTTTGAATCGCTCTCAGGCTACGGTAGCCACCGTGCGCCGGGGAGGGGGGGTGGTGGGGGATCTCGCCTACCCCTTCCATATTTAACCATTACCTAAATCCGAAGGGAAATGAGCAAACCTCTAGGCTTGGGTCTTAAGGTATTTTCAGCGCCGTTGGGCGTATTTATCCCAAAAGAGTTTTCCACAACAAGTTATTTCTAGTCTAGGGAAGGTCTCCGTCGCCCAGGGCCCTGCCTTAGCCCCGATTATAACGCCACGCACGGCTCGATGGCGGCGGGAGGCGCGTCCCCCCGTTGCCGGGGCCAGGGGCATGGATGCTGCGGGGAGCCGGCTCGGCAGGGCGGGCGCCGGTTCCTCCGTCCCCTGCCCTCTGCCTCTGCCCGCCTTGAGTCAATCTGTGTTTTGAATCTGTGACTTGTTCTCGTTGCGGAAGTTGAAGGGGATCCAAGAATAGTTCAGATAGATGTGTGTAATTTCTAGAGCAGAACCCCGAGAGAAATGAAACGCCCGATTCCAGAATGACACTTCGATGTCACTTCAGCGGGCTCTGTGAGGTGGAATACGGTAAGACATTTTCATTTAAGGAAAAACGAGAGAGAAAGAGGAGGGGGAAAAGTGCTGATTTGTGAGGCTTTGGCTTTTTTTTTTTAAGCCTTTTTTTTTTTTTTTTTTTTTTTTTTTTTTGCAGAAGCTCCTAACGCTCAGGAAGTGGAATTTGTGGTTTAGGGGGCCGAGCTCTGAAGGAGTTGAGAGAGACAGAAAAGAAAAAAAAAAGGCAACTCAAGCACCATTGCTCCTTAAAGGGAGGCTAAATTTAAAGTCACCCAAACTAGCAGGCTGCGGCGCAAACCCCGTCTGCAGCCCAGCTTCCTTCGCCCCTCCAAATGGGTAAGCGCTCTTGCTTTTCTCGCCTCGCGTGGGCGGGCGGGCCGGGGTGGCAGCGCCCCCTCTCCTCTCCTCACCTCTCCTCCCCGCCGGCCCCCCGCGCCGCTCCGGCCCCTGTCTCAGCCGCGGCGGCTCGGGGAGGCGCCGGCCTCGCGCCCCCACAGCGGCGGCCGTTGGCGGGCGCGGGCCCCGCGTGCCGCCAGGCGCCAGCAGCGGCCGCGCGCGCGGCCCTCGGGCCAACGGCCGGCGGGAGGGAGGGGGAGAGCGGGGGCAGGTGCCCGCGGCGGAGCGGCGGCCAGGTGGGCTGCGGGACTCGCCTTCCCACGGGCCCGGCCCCAGCCTGGCAGGCTCCGGCCTTGGGCGGCGGGGCGGGGGAAGCCGGCGGCGCCTCCGCGGCGTGGCTTTTGGAGGGAAAAGCGCCGCGCCGGCAGGAAAACGCGGCAGAAGCAGCGCTGGCGCCCGGAGCCCCCCAACGGCTGCGGCTGCCGTTGGTGTCGGGGAGGGCGACGCGTTATCGGGCCCCTTTGATTTCTCGCCCCCCCGCTCGCCGCCAGCCCCCGCTCAAGGATGAACCGAGGCGCAGGTGGGCCTGGGCAGCAACGCTCCCATCCGCCCGCCCGGCGCCGTGCCCGGGGGCGGTGCCTCCCCGGCGGCGCGGAGCGGCCCTGCCCCCGGCGGGCGCGAGCGGGCCGGTGCTTCGCGGCGCAGCCAGGGTCGCCACCTGCGCGGCAGCTCCCGCGCCCCCGCCGACGGGCTCCGGTCTGGCCGGGGCAGGCGGGGCCGGGCCCCTTCTTTCCCCTGTCGCAAACCTGAGGCCACTGACGGGGGGGGGGGGGGCAACACCCCGAAGTCCCCCAAAAGAACCAAACGAACGTGGTTTAAACTCGCTTTTTGCAAAGTGTCGAGTCTAACTACAGAGGCGGCCCGGCGCTGGACGAGTTCGAGTGAACCTCTCCCGCCTTCCCCCGAGGAGCAGGCTCGGGGCAGCTCTGCTTAACTCGGCCCCTGTCCCCCTCGTCCCCCAGCTCCCCGCAGCCCCCCCGCAGGAGGTTTCCCACCTCGTCTCTCTCCCCGCCCCGGCTTTCGATGCCCGCAGCTGCAAGGTGCCGCGACGCCAACAGCTGCGGGCTGCAGGAGAGATTCCGTTTTGTTCGTTTTCGCGTTATCGTGGTTCGCGCTGGATGGGTGAATCAGTCCCTCCGACAGCAACAGCCTCTCAGGCGTCAGGTTTAGGCTGTCGGGTTCGTAACGACTCTCCCGCCCGTCCCGGCAGCAGCCCTGCGCCGTCCAGCCCGTTCTGGGTGGCGGGGACTGATAAGCCGTTTCGGGGGCGCGTGTTGTTGGCGCCGCGGCTGCCGGCGCGGGCACAAACATGGAGGCGCGGAGCGCGCAGTCGGCCGAGTGCGGCCGCGCTCTCGCGGAGGGACGGGGGTGCACATGACCGGCCCCCCAGCTGCCTCGGCTCCCGCTCGTCCGACGAACGGTGCCCGGCCGCTGCTGTTGCCTGTTCCCCGCGATCCGACAGCCGCCGTCGGGCCGGCATCCCTTCTCCGACGGGCCGGGCACCGCTCGCCGTCGGGCCGCCGGAGCGTGGCCGGGGCGGCCCCAGCGGCACCGGGGGTGGGCAGCGTTGGCCGGGGGCGGCGGGAGATCGAGTAGCTGCGCTCCGGGGAGGGGGGGCGAGGCGAGCGGGGCCGGGGGCGGCGGCTGGAGCCACCTGCGCGCCGCCACCTGGCGCACCGCCCCCGGCGAGCGGCCCCTCCCGGCCGGCGCCCCCGGCCCTCACCGGCGGGCTCGGCGCCTCCCCGCAGGTCGCCTCCCCGCCGCCGCCCCGCGGGAGACTCGGGGGTGACGTTCGCCGCCGCCGCCGTGCCCGGCGCTTGGAGAGGGAGTGCGGCCGCGCCGGCCGTGACAGCACCCCACCATGCCGAGGTCCTTCCTAGTGAAGAGCAAGAAAGCGCACAGCTACCACCAGCCCCGCTCCGCTGACGAGGACTACAGCCTGCGGCTGGAGACGGTGCTAGCCCAGATCTGTGCAGGTAGGAGTCCCTCGGTCGCAGCCTCGCTTGCGGCGGACACAGCCCGCCCGCCCCGCATCACCTCGCTGCCAGCGGCACCAGGACCGGCCGGTAGCTGTGCAAGCCCCCCGGCACCGCAGTCCCTGCGGGGCGCCGGAGGGGCCGATGCGGGGCTGGAGAGAGTCCGGCAGCAAACCTTGGTGGGAGTGGGGCCGCCGCGGGAGGTGGCTGGCTCCCACCGCGGACCCGCACTGAGGAGCCCCTTGCCCCCTTTTCCCTGCAGACAGCAAGATCCCCGAGGACGCGGGGCTGTGCCGCACCGTCCTGCCCGATCCGGAGCCGTCCCAGGGGCGCTTCTCCCCGGAATCCCACCTTACCGAGGTTGCCGATGGCACCTCCGAGTCAGCGCCCAGCTGCGAGGGCAGCGTCTGCGACAGGGTGTCAGAGTTTGAGGATTTCTGGAGACCTCCCTCGCCCTCTGTCTCACCAGGTAGGACCAGGGCGAGAGGGTCCAGCTGTGTGTCTGTGTCGGTGCCGGTGCCGTGGGGCAATGTCTCATGGCTGGACTCTGCCGTCGAAAACGAGTGGAAGGGACAGATTTGCCTTTTCCCACGGGGGAAAAAGCAAATCTGTCCCTTCCACTCGTTTTCGAGTTCTCTCTCTCGGGTTGCTTTTCCAGCCCATCTCCCGCTGCTCCCTTAGCAGCGGGAGATAGGCTGGGTGACAGTCAGGCTGTAGGAAAGTTGTGATGCCATCGGGCGTTGATTTTTTGGTTTCTGATTAATTGCTAGAGGCAAGCCAGTTATGTTTTAAAGGTCCCGGCATTTTCCAACAGGGTCCTGCTACCCAGCGTTTAGACGTTTTTTAAGACAGTAAAAATTTCTACTAGGCTATCTATATACCTGTAGTAAACAGCGTTGACTTTGTGTTTTGTAGTACCTGCTAGGCGTTTTCCCTAACTCCCTTTCAGGTTATTTCTTGCATCTTGCCTATAAAAAGGATCTCTCCCTCTCCCTCCCTCCCTCCCCCTTCTCTCTCTTTGTGTTCTTTTTTGCTTTTCTAAAAACGCATTCGTAAAAACCAGATGAAAATAATGACGGTCAGATTTAAACACCCCAAATCCAGGAAACTCACACTTATGGCTGCAGCGCCTGTCTCTAGCTCCCTCGTCCTGCCTTTGATGTGGTTGGAGCAGTGGGAGATGCTGTCCCCAGCCTGGCGTGAATACTTATCTCGTTTAAAAATACAATGGTGTCATTTTATAACAAAAATATGTATATATAAAAACCACTTTATTGCCTTGGTTAAAAAGTGACGGCTGGAAAAAAGAACAATTTCTGTCTTAGCGAAGGAAAAATTGTCTCAGTTTTACCAACTGACAGCAGACGCCAGCAAATGAATACTTAGTCCCGTTTCCCCACCGGTTTTCCCAGTTCGTCTTTCTAGTGTCCTTGCATATCAACGGTGGATTGTAATGATGTGGGTTTGCATTTTTAAAGCCTCCCCCTCTTTTAAGAGTCCTAAAACCCTCTGAGGGGACATTCAAAATGCTGCCCAGTATCAGCACAGCCAGCTACGGGACGGTTTCAGTCTGTGCAAATGACAGACCGGACCAAATGCAGGAATGCAGCAGTCTCTTTTGCTAATATTTCTGCACAAAGTGTAGCAATGTGTGTAATTTTTGTTCTAACGAATTTGTCCTGCTCCTCCTTCCCCAAATAATTACCGTTTCTGCACGGGAAACAGACCATTTTCACGAGGTGTCTAAAAGACAGATGTAAAATGGAGCTGGTATTTACCAGGGCTGTTCTGCCTTTTCCTCCTCCCCACTCATTTCTTCCCCTGCTGTGGGATTCATTAGCTCCCCGCCAACCATCCAGCTACCCAAGGAAGGTATCTTTGCAAAATGAGGGTGACATCCCCAGATCAAGATTTTTGGGGGGGGGGCAGGAGGGGAAGGGTGTTCTTGGGACTGTCTGATCCCCTTCACAGGAGGAACAGGAAGGTAAGAGACCCCAAGTACTGTAAGGAAAGAGCTTTATTAAATGAACCTCAGTGCAGTGAGAGAGGTGCTGTTACGTTAATGATAAAGGCAGTGGCAGCAGGATTAGATAGTCGGGCTTCCTCCACAGCTGCCCCCCAACCCCTCTGCCTTCCAGCTGCTTTGTCAGATTCGGTGCAAAGCTGGAGTTTGTGCCTAGGTCACTTCTGCAAGACACACTGGTGAGAGACTGGATTTCTAAGATTGTGTTTGTCTGGGTGGGGCACAGTTTCTGTGCTTTGACAGGCAGGGCAGATGACAAATGATGTTTCTAAATCATGCTCAGGGCAGGTGTGGTGAGTAGTACTATCACCCCCTTATCACTAGAAGTGAACATAGGTGCAGGCTGCACTTCAGTACGCAGTGAAAGCTGATTTCAGGTTTGTCTTTGAGTGCTGTGCTGCCAATCCAGGCGGGCATGCACAGATACAATGCCTTTATAGGGTTGTTAACACTCTATTATGTTGTTGACTCCATCAGTGCAATTCACCTTGTTATTTAACCTCACTTTCTACGTGTGTCTGTAATCACATGCGCGTGCCTCATAGCTCAGTGCAGCAGTATATTAGTATCTCCTGATGAGCCTGTTGATGCTACAGTCTTGGAGGGAGCCTTTTACTGGGTATAAAGAAGTTGTGCAGAGAGTATGGTGTTTTGTGGTCTGTGGAGGAGGACACTTGAATCTTTCTTTGCTGTGCATATCAATCTGTTCCCAACTATTTCAGGTTGCATTTGCCTTGCCTTCGAAAAAGAGCATTGATGTTTCTTCTCCCAGAAGTGGTCTATATAAAGGCTGGACAGAATTGCTAGGAAGAGGAGGGAGAATCTCTCTCTCCCTCCCTGCTCACCCCTTGGAGGCTGTGGAGTGGAGGAGAGGCAGACACAGAAGTGCCCTGCAGTGTGGCAGAGCAGGGTTTGCAGGTCACCTTGGCACTGGGTACAGGGCTTGGATGGCTTGAGCTTGCCCCTGAGAAGTATAGCGTGAGTGGCTCCCCTGCACTTGTGCTTGAGAGGTCTCCAAAGCGTGTGAGGTGATGGAAGGAACACTGCACGCAAACTGATCTGTGGTGCAATGTTCACCATGTCCCGTGTTGCCAGTTCCAAGGGCTCAAAAATCAGGTCAGCCTTCCCTCTCCTCTCACTCGACGGACTGGCTCAGAAATCAAGATTGTAAGTAATACCTTATGGATATTCAGTTCTAGTGTTGAAATATTGAGGGTTTAGGTTTTCATGCTTTTCTTTACAGTCTGGGCTAGAAGTTGACTTTAAGAGGAAAAAAAAGTTACAACAAGAACAAGCAGACAAAAGGAAAGCTGAGGGCCTGATGATATCATGCAGTTTCAAGAGCTGGGGCTTTAAGATAGTTCTGAATCTTGTGATAAAATCGTGAGAGATGGCAACACTGAAACTGGTTGCAAAGACACAAGATAGATGATGTGTCGCTGACCACAACTTTGCAGTCAGTGCAGAACAGGAAAAATCATGCTCAGCACCATGTCAGCTAATTTGATTTCATCGCTCTGTTCAAATGTCCCAGTTGGTATGTGCGCATATATTTCCAACCAAAAGACCGCTAATTTCAATGGAAGAATTTGAGACTGTTAACATCTGAAATTATGTAAAAGATAGGAAACAGTCAAGTCATTCAAATCTCAATTTTCACCTCATTTCCCACTCCCTTCTGTAACCCTCAGTGACCATCTGCCTATCCAAGTGGATATCCTAACACATCATGCCTTCCTTCCCCAGCCCACCCCTCATTATCTTGGTTTGCGAAAGGTTGAGAAGGTCAAGAAAGCCATGGGAGCTGTGAGCTGACAGGAATGAGAAAAAGCAAGAGAGCAATTATGGGTGGGCCAGTTTTTGGGTAAGGGAGGTTATCCCTTACAACTGGAAGCCCAAGTTGTAACGGATGCCAATATCTCTGTGAAGGCATCGGCACTTCAGCAGTTAATTCATTCGTGTTTTCCTTGGTTCACTGAAACATTTGTCCAGTGGAGACATTTGACTCCCCCAGTGCTGCTGCCTGTTGTGATGAAGAGTGAAAGCAGAGCACCTCCGGCATTAATCAGCATCTCTGGCAGACACAGTTGGGGTCTGGTACCTCATGTTCCCTGCCCAACTGTGCTTTCCTCTATGCAAGGCTCCCTGAGCAT